>NC_143012.1:306422089-306722089 GCF_055824585.1 Amblyomma mixtum | reverse complement strand
ATTATGAAGTTGTGGTTGCAGACACATGTTAGTCTACCTAAACGCATGCGGCTGCGTGTGATTAATTTCAAAAACAATTTTATTCACACACCAATATGTGCCAGTTATGTTCTAAGAATTTACTCTTAACGAAACGGTTACTGAACAGGTACTAACTAGCGACCATAAGTAGAAAAAAGTAGGAAGGGCTTACTTTTACGAACTACATTGAAGAAGGTAGTAAATAGAAAAGAAGTAGTAAAACGCAGTCAGAGTTAGTAACTTCAGCACTTACTACCTTTTCATTACTTTTTTTTTTTTTTTTCAAGAATGTATACGCTCATATACTCACCGGGCAAGACCACCCGATGCTGGCGAAGTGGTAACGAGTCAATCTGGTGATAGTGTGGTGACGTGTTCGTGTTACGTTCTGGAACATATTAGGTTTTCACTCGATCAGTAAGTAGTTGAGCGAAATCTTAAGTTTGGCCCGCGCAGACCGTTTTTCGCACCCGCCCGTGCTGCAAAACTGGCGCCCTCTAAACAAGAATACACCTATATGGGAGTAACAAGGGAATAAGCCGTCCTCTAGCGCACACCCTTTTATACAAGGGCGTTCGCTATAGGATGGCTTATTCCCTCCTTACTCCTATCCGTTTAGTGTGTGCGCCATCATGAGCGCTTCTCGCGGCCGCGATGGTACAAGTTCGGCGGCGCGGCCAAGTGCGTATCGCGAGCGAAAAACGCTTCATGCAGGCCTGGCTTAGCAGCACGATATCATAGTTTCCAAAATTACCGAGAGGGAAAGCTGGCGCCACCGTCTATGCGAGTTTCTTAAAGAGCACTTGTTTATCCACCGCGGGAATAGCGTGAAGACTGTTTCTTGTTCGGCTTGGCTATAGCGTTGGGCCAAAAACATGGATTATGCATCTGAATCGGCAGCTGCGCCGTGATGCTCTCCTCTGCACACAGATAGAATTATATTTTTAGTGCATTTTCTACTTTTTCAATAGATTTAACACAAGTGTTAGGCTGGTATGGAAACTTCCAAAACATTTCTTCGAGGTATGATGCGAGAAGAGTCGTATTGTTATGACTGAATCCACATTTCATGTATGCCAAACAATGGCCATGCCAAATACGAAACCTCCTATTCCCGGAATTCCTGCGCATCTCCATGGCGGATGAAACGCATCGCCGCCAGTTTTCCCTGTAGGCAAGCTGTGAAACTATATGGCATGATATAACCATATGGTTTACGCTGTTTACGGAGTTTAACGCGACTCGGGCTATGGAGATGCCGTAGCGGTGGGTTCAGTGTAATTTCTACCACCTGCGGTTCTTTAACGTGCACTGACATCGCACAGTACACGGGCCTCTAGAATTTCGCCTCCATCGAAATTTGACCGCCCGGTAGGGATCAGCAGCTAGGGACCAGTAGGGTGAGCACCATAACCACTGAGACGGCTTCGGTACCACCTTAAGATTTTCGCTCGGAATGGGACACGGCATTACTTGACTACAGAAACCCATGTCTGATTAAAGAGACAATAGGTAAAGAAAAAATGGACGCCGGGCATCATCAAGTGAATGCATTTATGCATTCCGTGATTGACACGCTCTAAAAAGCCCCATGAAACATAAGCAGAAAAAGCTGTACATATGTTTGATTGCTGCCGGTCTCACCAATTTTAATTTGTGGTACAAAACAGTTTTCAATCATATTTTTTTTTTTTCACATATTTGTGCGCTAAGCTCTTTATCACTACTGCGAGGCGTGATTCAATCAAACCGAGACCCCTCTCAAAACTCGGCTCGTGTTCTGCGCCTCACTGCCTTCGTACTTTCCCAAGAACGCAGTTAATCAAATGTACAGCACACTGGGCTTTGTGTGTGCGTCCTCATAGAAAATTACACGAAGAAAATAAATGAAGAGACACGAAGAGTGAGATTTTCGTTTCGCTTTAGTCACTTGTATTCTAACTGCCGCTTAGGCAAACCTTTCTCAGATTTTCTTGCCTCGCACGAGGCCGACAGACGATTTCGATGACTGCATACAAAATTCCCCGACAAAAACAAGTAGAAACAAAAACATAGCAGCAGCCCAGAGAGAGAGAGAGGTGAAACACGGCAGCCAGCGAACGAGACGGGAGGTTGTCGCCGGGGTAGTTCCAGAACCGCTTTATCATAGGAGGACGGAGAAGCACAGAGACGGCGAAGAGACAGGAAAGAAGCAAAAATATAAGTACATCAATAGCGTTCAATTTCTGAAGGGAAGGAAGTACAGTTCGATCTTTCCGGCAGCGCGCTTCAATACACCGGGTAAGCTCACCCCCACCTCTCCCATGTCAGCCGGACCGCTCTGTGCCGCCTCGCTACGCCCGCCAAGCGCCGTGACCAACCGTGACAAATTCCGCTGCCTCCCCCCTCCCCCCCCCCCCCTCCTAAGTTTCCACCCTTCACCCGTTTCCCTCTCCCTCAATAACGGTGTCCAGTGACCCACACTGAGCCTTCAGTTCTAGGTTTTCGTTCCCGCAAACTTTTTTGACGACGTTCGCGATACGGACGACCGCCGGCGGCGCTACATGCGTTCGCCGTGATGCGGGGACGGCCGGTTCTTTCAACAACTGCGCAAGGCAGGGTGCATGTCGTCCCAGTTGCCGCAGCGCTTTGACGCCGGATCGTTGCTTCTGGGACCGCGTCGTCGCTGACCCGCGGCCGGACCAACAGGACGACGAAGTCTATACACTATACTTGCGAGCTCGATGGACGGGCGGTGTTTCTCAACGCTCGTCAAATTTCCGGTCCGTGATCGCCCAGTCGTAACCTGCGCTCCGTTCGCAAACACGCCTTGACGCGCACCCTCTTTCTCCACTGGACCACCGTTTCGAGATTTTTCGACCGAGCTGCACAAAAAGAAGCACGCGACGCGCCACATCTCGAGCCGATCGATTGCACGGTATAGTTTCGGAACCGCCGAAGCAGACGAGACCTTCGCAGCGTTTCCTCTGGTCACAAATCACTGACTTCAAACAGCCGTTTATCTCTGCGCTTCGTTATTTGTTTTCTCATACCATCGCTGTTCCGCTTTTCCCACCATGGCTCGCACATGAAGACGTGCTCTTTACAGCGAAGGCCATTATGAAGCACGCAAGGCAGGAACCGGGAAATAAGTGCTTCTTCCGCGTCTGAAGTGATGCCGACTGCGCAAATGTTCCGTCTCCTTGCTGCCGTTAGAGCGTGTGGTGTACATTCAACAGTGCCATTTTCAAGACCGGATGCCATCAGCCTTGCTTCCGAATTTATATCAAGTGCGATAGCGAGCCACGCTATAGACACAACCAGGAGGTCGTCACACAGATGCCTTCAAAGGACTGAAACGAAGATACGAACTTTGAGACTTCCGCAAGGAATTCAGCGCGACCACCCAAGCCATAGAATGAGGTTTGGCGCCGTCTCCACGAGGAGGTATATACACTAAATCGGACGTGTGGACGCTCAAAACTCTGCCGCCAGCCACATCCTCGAAACTGTGGACCAAGTAATCTTCTCGCTTCGTCGCCCCATGCACGTATGTATGCGCGAGACTCTGACCGCTTCTCGAACGCGCGTCGACAGCGGGCCTATGACGCAGAAACATTGAAGTCTCTGCAGGTGATTCAGGCGACTCGCGGCGATGATGACGCGCACTGATGATGTGTTCGCGTACAGTCGCTTCCCTCTTCCTCGCCACCCACCGTAACACCCTTTCTTCCTCCCTTCCAGCTCGGGCCGACCTCTCAGTCTTTCTTTGAGGGTCTCGCTATGTCTTGCTGTCTTGTACAGTGAGTGTACGCGGCTATGGCACCAGAGCACGCAACAAGTCCCCCGATCTGGATTTATTGTCTTCTGTGAGTCTGAGGAGTGCGCATCCCAAGTTGGGATGTCTGGAAAAAAAAAATATCTGCAGCCATGTGAAAAATTCCACTTCCAATATCCTCCTCCTCCTCCTCATCATCATCATCATCGTCGTCATCGTCGTCATCGTCGTCATCATCGTCATCATCGTCATCATCGTCATCATCGTCATCATCGTCATCATCGTCATCATCGTCATCATCGTCATCATCATTGCAGCGCTAAGGACGGCCGAGCGAGGCGGAGGAGCTTCGCGCGACCGTTACCCGCGCGTTTCCTCCGCCCGTATTATTAAGGAGGCTCCCACAGGAGCTGACGCATTCTCGAGAGGCTATATATTCCCTTCTTGGCCCACTATACTCCGACCCCTCTTTTATCGTGTTCTTCCTCCAACACACACTGACAACATAGATAACCCATAGCCCTACCTACGCAGCCATGTACACAGTGTCATGTGCACGATGTATGCTTTCACAGACACTATACTACGCACTGCAAACTGCGCTCCGATTGCAAGCCGGTCGGGCAACGAAAACTGTGCTCTGACACAAAACTGCGGACGTAACGGACACTGAAATCCGCTAATGTAGACGTTAAATGCAGTCCTGCATCAAGTATGCCCAGAAATTCTGAGCAAGCGCATTTTGCAACGGGAAATAGTTCATGAACGCAATTTATCCACACATAGTAAGAGTACACTATAACAATTAATATATCCGCAGATTTACTCTCGGCAGGTTCGAATTTTTTCGCTATTAACGCTCTTGATATCGTCAGAAACGTTCCCCGTTAGTTTTCTATGGCAGTCTTAACTATACTGCATGCGAGCAATGGACAAACCGTAAAAGAAATATTTTGGTTACGCATCGGAAGAATGAACCATTGCCTTCAATATTTCCATAACAATACCGTATACAATATTCCACAGTTTCCTCGCAATTAGAATTGATGTCCAAAAATCCTCTACTTGAAAGGAACCAGAATGACTGCAGCCCTATCATGGGCATTTCTTGAAGACGCCAAAAAAGAAAAATTAAAACAGCACCTGACACCCAGGGCAGCTCAGTTTTTATTCGCTCGATTTAACTTGGCTCCAGTCCATTTCCGCAGTCTTTCAGGCGCGAAAGAGGTGCAGTCCGATTGAAAAGAAAGGCAGCGATATCGCATCTTCCAATTTCGATGAAGCCGAGATGCGCTCGCGCAGCAGTGACCTTCACTCTTTCTTTTTGTGTCATTCTAGCAGGGGGCAAAAGAGCTGTTCACCGAGGCTAAGCTCGATCCCCATGCACACTCTGCAAATAAGAGCGCATTCTCCGGGCTGAAAATGTTCTTCAGCGCATAACCGGTCCCTTTCGGTTTAAAACGAACAGCAACAGTCGAGTGACTAAAGCTAGGGCCCAACGCAAGATATAGCTGTCCCCAAAGGCCCACTCGGTTATAATTCCGCAGCCTAGAAGCTATACGGTGCCATATTGTTGAGTGATCATGACAATCAACTTTGTCCCGCTGTCTTTCCAAAAACCGCATCAACGAAAACGAAAGGCGCAAGGCAGGCTGAGGCAGCCTAATAGTGCGGAATGTCAGACAGCTGCGCGCACGACCGGGCTCAGCTGTAAATAAAAGCATAATGAAGCAAGCACTTGGCTTGACTGCCCATCCTTGGACGACGTTATGGGAGACGACTCTACAGAGTTCATTGCAGCTTCAGGCATACGCAGAAAAAGATCGCAGAGAGTTTATCCGTCATTTCTGTTGTTTTTCACCGCACCCGTTAAGCGCCCGTATACCCTGAGTTTCGCAGCGTTGGCGTTACACGTAAGAGGACGAGGAGGAAAGGCAAATGAGGACAGCGTGGAGCAATGAAAGCGCTCCGAAGAAGCAGAAGGAGGAGGTCAGAATAGGCGAAAAGAGGTTCGTGGTGTGCAGCGGACGCCAGGTACAGCACGCAACTGGTACATGCAACTGGTGCGCCAGTCAACTTGAGCGCATCAAAGACGACCTTGATCAAGACAAAAAATTTTTGTTTCCTTCTCTGTAGAAAAATGTCGGAGGGTTGGAGGGGGGCCCACAGAAGAGAAATCTGCGCGCAGATGTTACAATCCTGACGTCGTCTTCACGCTAAAGTAGTACCTACATTTAATAGGACTAGCGGACTCCCCGGACAGTTCCACCTGCGGCATAACCGAGACTGTGGAGCATGCATACACTCTAAACAGAAAGGAGTAAAAAGGGAGTGAACTGTCCTCCAATGCACACCCTTCTACAAAAGGGAGTACGATAGAGGACAGATTACTATCTTTTGACTCCTACATAGGCGTATTAGTGTTTAGAGTGCAGTACAAGTGGTGTGTCTAGCATTACTTTTACTTTTTGTTTAGCCTTGGATCCCTCCTCCTCCTGTACCTCTCCTTTTCTGCTGATGGCTCGCAGGAGACAAAACTGTGCCAATACGCCCCGCGTAGCCAGATGACTTTCAGGGCGTACATACAGGGACTGGAGAAGCTACGCAACGCTGTCACTTCTCGAAAGATCTGGTAGTCTTTTTTTTTTTTCCTCCACGACGCTTACACGGCGCCAGCATCGAATGACTGCTGCACTGGAAACAGGCGTGCGCGCCCTCGCCCCAGCGGCAGCAGGTGGCACGGGCTCGAACAACGGGCTAATTAAGCGCGAAAGCTCGCGGCTCCGTCGTCGTCGTCCACTAGACCGCGGCGCAAACCTACCGCGAGAGAGAGAGAGAGAGAGAGAGAGAGAGAGAGAGAGAGAGAGAGGGAGGGAGAGAGAGCGGGTCGTGTTCCACGAACGAGCGGGTCGCCGCACAAAAGCCGCAACCCGAAGGAGGGGGGGTCGCACACGGAGCGCAAAGCGGAAGCTTTCGCCAGAGGAAGCGCCACAGACAATTGGAACGATCGGAAGGTCGCGCGCGCGCGTTCCACAGAAGAAAGAGAGTGCGCGGCGGCCGACGCCGGAAACGTGGGCGGAAGTAGAGTGGCGCGCGCCCGCCGAGACGGAACAAAGGCGGACGCGGGCCGCTCGCAATTACTCGCAGACGCGAGCGAGACGAAAAGGAAAGCGCAAGAAGGCGACGTCGATGCTATCATGTATGTACTATACAAGGGGCGGCTAGCGCGCCCAGCGACGGCACCAGCCGCCGCCGATGCAGAGAGGCACACTTTCGTTGTTGTGCATATACGTTGTCGCATGAGTGTACAGTACCTGAGTAGGAGCAACGCCGGCGCATTGTGAGGATGCCTAGCTGGCGCGAGGAACGTGATCCAGATATCAGCGGCTCGTGTCAGTGTATACAAGCTTGTAATGCACTCTCTTCCGGCCCCCGGGAACGGGACGGCACGGGAGGTACTGTACACGCGGGCGCGGCGCCGGTGCATCATATGTATACGCGTTCACCGGTGGTGCGAACAGGGAAGTGCCCCGCTAGCTTGCCACTCGCAGCGACTACCGTATTGTGTACGTGCTTGCAACACCCCACCCTCTTCTTTTCTTTCCATACTCCGGTGACGCTGAAAGGCAAACTCTGCCAAATGGGGCGGACACGTCACTAGATATCCGCCCTTCGCAGTACATGCATGAACCAAGAATTGGATAGAGGATGTCTCGAATGGAAGGTTCAACCTCTCGCAATAAGCGGGTGTCGAAGAATGAAACACGAACAAGAAAACCGAGGAAGCAATATGCCAACATATTAGCTCCTAGGGAGCAAATACAAGCGAGGTTGATCAACACTTCTGAAGCAGAGTATTTGCACTTTCGAAGTGACATTACTCTCCGCTAGTAAGGAGCTTCCGCTGCGTAAGAATTCGTTATTTTTCTGTTGGTGGCTCAGTTGTCTTGTACGCGTTTCATTTCTTGCTGACAGTACGCCATATCCAGTGATTTCGGACGTCTGTCCACTGCTACCATCTAGTGTCACTTGTTGATAGTGCTGGCGTAGCTCTTTATGGAGACTACTACTTGACGAATGATTTAAAACAGGTTTATTTGCCAATTCAATTTCGCGGTTTTTCGGCGGAGGTCTCTGCGTGAGCTGCGCAACGTGTAAAAGGCATACTGGGTCGCATAGGTTCTGTAAAGGCGATCCGAGTAAGTTTTAATGCGAGGGCTGCTCCGCACTGCTTACCTCCCGTGCTGGAACGTTTAAAGCGATCGATTCAAGTTTGCAATATGTCCTCTTTCACGTCATTCTTTGACGTAGTCCGCAGCAGCGGCGATGTACTCGCACCACTGCTTCAACAGACTACATACGTCAGTCTCCCAACTTAAAATTCAATGTAAACGCCTTCCAATGCTAGCTTTCTGTAGACGTGACATTTGAGGCTCCGGACCACGTATTTCTCAAACGAAGCTTATAGCTCTACAATCAGACAGCGGCTGGAGACCGCACTTGTGGAGATGAAAGAACAAAAATTTGACTTTTACCTCGACAAGTGTGGTCTCCCGCCGCCGACTAATAGCAGAGCTATCGGCTTCGTTAGAGGAACACGTGGTCCGGAGACTTTTGTCCCTGACTGTACAAGAAAAGGCACCATGCTCAGCGCCCACTCAGCGATAGCCTTTATTCTGATGCGTCCCCGAATAAACAGAGAGCATCAAAAAGAAATTCCAGGCAAGACAGAACAAATAAGAATATGATTACAACAACCGAATCGCGCGTTTGCTCAAGAGAGCACGTCGTTCTGACAGCGGCTTCCTCCCAGAAATAACAATGCACATTGTCTATAGGAGCCAAAATGAATCGACTCCGTTAGCAGCCCCTTAAATATTATTCCCTGCGAAGAACTTCAGCATTAATCCGGACAAAAAAAAAAATGAACGTCAACACATTTTTTATTGATCGTTCTCTAAATTTACTAGCGAACACGTCAAAAGAGAGAATTAGTTGCAAATAGCGCTACCTCGTCTTTTCTGAAGGAGCTTTTTGCATCTGTGTGCGCTGCATACAGCAGATGTCTTCGATTTCACACAGCGGGGGAAAAAAAAGGGCAGCAGTCTAAACAAGAGTGTCTAACGAGACTTGCAGCCGGACTAAGATGTGATTTGCTGGCGACATAGCAGCACAAACGGAGAACAACGGCAAACACCGTTCACGCTGTTTTCACGCGTCTGTCGTTCGTTATGCGACTATTGTGGCTCCGTCAGACCAGGGGCTTATCGCAATCGCGCCGTATTTCCTAACGATTCGAACAACCTCCGGCGTATTGCAACCGACATTCCCGTCCTTGTTTGTAATACCGCTACAGGCTATCAGCCAGCGTCGAGTCACACTCACCCATTAGCGCTCGCTTCCCGCTCGCCCTCCGCTCTGGCTAGCTTGCCTAACACGAATTCGCTCATCTACGAATGGCTAGCGAAGCAGGACGCCTATATATGCCTCAGCGATATCGAGACACAACTCCACATTCGGCGCAACAGAAAGCGGAAGCAGCAGCAAAAGCGTACTGTGTCGGATAACTGCTCGCGGCTTCGCATGCAGACAAAAAGGCGGGAAAGGACATTCATGAACACAAGAAGTAAAAATACAGCCCAGGGAACAAATAGGTCAAAACGAAAGCTTATTCCATCTGTTTTCTTCAGCTAATCTCCCATGTTCGACAGAATGGCTATCTGTAGCCATTCTAATGAGCTTTAACGCCGCACAAACTACATCTTTGATTACGCGGGACGAACCAAGGGGATAGCTCCAAATGTGGAAATGAAGGAAAACAAGCGAGCATACACATTCACTGAATGCGCGATGACGTGACAACAGCTGCGCTTCACCCTTGCGATACTGCAATTATCCGGTAGATTCTAGGCCGCCGTAGACGTTTAAGATCACTACAGATCTCCGGTATTTTCCCGCGAAATGTATGGGCATATAAAACGCCTCCATTTAAACATGAAACTAAACCCTAAGAATAAGCATTTGGCATTTACTAGTCGATGTGCAACATAACATTCACGACACGACAGTGGTTCATGCCTGTTCCTGCCTCTGCGTGACCGGGAGTATTGCGCGATACCGGGCTGCGTGTACCAGACTTCCGTGTACCAGACTTCCGTGTACCAGACTTCCGTGTACCAGACTTCCGTGTACCAGACTTCCGTGTACCAGACTTCCGTGTACCAGACTTTCCGTGTACCAGACTTCCGTGTACCAGACTTCCGTGTACCAGACTTCCGTGTACCAGACTGAGATCAATACTAGCTGTCGATCATTGCAAAAATGAAAAGCATAGAAAGAGAGATATCGAGCTTTCTGTCAGTTCTTATGACTCACGTGCCCTAAAAACGTATGCTAAAGGCGGGCTCGTTAAGGTAGGTTGTTGCGCCAGTTAATTCGAAAAGACTTCTTGCCGAAACAGTGGCAAGCATCCTGGGGCTTTCCCCGCCCTTGTTCACACTGTGTGTGTGTGTGTCAGTAAAACAGCGCTGCAGAGACATCACACAGGAACAACACTAACGGGCCCTAACAAACTAACCGCCGCATTCCCGTCTCTGCGATGTTTTATGTGAGCAGGCTCATTAGTAGCCTCGATACGCAATCACTGCCGTATCGCTTGGTTCCTTTCGCTCATCGGAACTCGCGGGACTGAGCGGCGGGAACAGGATGGTCAACACGGGAGCTAAAGGAACTTCCGAACAGATTTCTCCTGCTCCCTGCCTGCTTCGTTAGAAGACGCGCGGTATTCGACCACGCTCCGAGTTCAGCGCCCGCTCCAACGCCGAACCACATATACACGCGCGAACCAGCCCTGGGGCCTATCTGCGCTCCCACACAGCGGGGATATGATCTCTCGGGCTGCTCCCGGTGATGAGCGATGGCCGCTGGTCCGCGCGCATCGATCGCCTTATTCGGCGCGAGTCCTAATCATGTCTGACGCCGCTATATACAGTAGCCAGCCAGACATGCGCACCGCGTGGCTTCTATATGGCATCTTCTCTTCGTAGACTCAATACATTCTAGGGCATGGACAGCGGTGAGGTTGGATTCGCGGACAAAGAGAGAGAAAGAGAAAGAAAGAACGAAAGAAAGAAAGGAAGAACGAAAGAAAGAACGAAAGAAAGAACGAAAGAAAGAACGAAAGAAAGAAAGAAAGAAAGAAAGAAAGAAAGAGAAGGAAGGAAAGAGAAAGAAGGAAAGAGGAAGAAGGAAGGAAAGAAAGAAAGAAAAAAGAAAGAAAGAAAGAAAGAAAAAAGAAAGAAAGAAAGAAAGAAAGAAAGAAAGAAAGAAAGAAAGAAAGAAAGAAAGAAAGAAAGAAAGAAAGAAAGAAAGAAAGAAAGAAAGAAAGAAAGAAAGAAAGAAAGAAAGAAAGAAAGAAAGAAAGAAAGCCAGGGTAGGGTTTCAACGTAGTTAAACCGAGCAGACGTGCGACGACGTGTGTTTAGCCTGGTTGGCTCATGGTTTTGTTCTGCTGGGTCGTCGGCACGGCTGGCTGGCGACTATATTAGACTACGGTTAAGATCTGATCGAGGTTAAGCTTGAACTGATCTGTTCACGCCGCAGATGGAAATTGATGAAGACGACGATGTGCAGTGCACAGCGCAAGAGTGTGCCGCAGTTTTAACAACGAAGCATTGACCGGCTGCTTTGAAAGCACAGTGCTCTCGCGCAGTGGCCACCGGTGCTGATCAGTTCGTGCCATCGCGGGTTCGAATCCCAGTCGCGGCAATACTTGTTTTATTGATACGTATACTTATTCAAGGTCAAGGCTTCAGCGATGGCCCGTCTTTTGCAGCTTCGGTCGCGAAGTAAAGCTTTCGCTCTAAAAGAAAGGAAAAACCTTCCAGTTCGGCTTCATTGTTTTGTTTCGGCCTCCTGTCTTCATCTCCTTTTCTTTTCATTTCCAAAGTAAGCCTCCATGCCCGTCGGTCACGCGAACCTACACACACGTGTACTCAGTGGAGTGCATCAAAGTTCGCAAAGACGCGCAAATAGTGCGAGACCTAAACAATGGAAGCAGCAAACTTGAGCAGCGGCAAACCGTCGCAAGGGGGCAACAGAAATGAACGAAACTAACGAAAAAGGGTCGCGGCAAGCGAAGCTACACGGACGACTGGCACGCACGGTAGGGGAATGAAATGGCCACGCAGCCAACGGTCACGTCACGGCTCAATACGGGTCGCGTTGCGAGACTGTGAGAGCCAGCCACGGAGTGTGTGTGTGGTGCTCTCTCCACGCTTGGGGTATACATAGGCACGCACAAACACACGCGCCAGCGCGTTCACGCAGACAAAAGGAGCCGTGCGTGTCGCGGCTCGATAAGACGGTAAACACTCACGGCACACGCAGGGGGGTCTCTGCGTCGCGTGAGCCCCGTCGTCAGGCGGCGTTCGACGCGAAAACGCTGTAAATATAGGACCAGCCCCTCAGAGATAATGAAACTTTCGCCGATTGGGAGCGAGAGGCGAGAGGGAGAGCGGTGTACGGCGGAACGGCAACCACCACCAACCACCCCACGATCGACCTTCGCGCCTTTCGACATGTGCCCGTCTTTAGCCTTCCGAAGGTCGTCCCAGTGACATACCCGCACGGAGATGACGCGCATGGTACCGCGCGCTCTTCTGATCGATACGCAAAGTGGGGCCGCGCGGTCCCGTCTCTCGCTGCATGCTGGCGCCCTGGGCTTCTATAGTGCAAACAGGACGCTGTAACACTCCCTTTCAGCGCTTGGCGCCCCAGAGGAGCGCCCCGTGTCCCGTCCAACTCGTCATTAAATGCCGTTATGTGCCGTTGCAAGAAACACTGCCTACAGGTGTTATAAACACACGCAGCAAAAGTGTTGTCATGTACCGACGAAACACGCCGAAACACGTCATGTAACAAACACGTCGTATGTCACACACCGTTACCATTATCCTCAACTAGAATACATCCGATGCAGGAATGCTGGCGACATTTTTTTCTATTATGCAGAGTCAGTTCCAAGGAATTTTCCACGCCTGCATGCATATATATTTGTTCTTATGCAGAAATCTGCACTCTCCGCATCGCCCCCAACCGCGCGCCGTTGCACCACAGTCTCCATGTGCTATAGAAACGGCTGAAGCTTTGAAAGCTGGATGTAAACATCAAGTGCAAAAGCCAACTCTTACGCACATGAAGTATGAGGGCGCCGGTGTGGAAACACGCGTTTGCCCATTTAACCTGCGACAAAGGGCCGATAACCCGCTTCGCTTGGTGCACATTAAAAAGTTTCCACATAGACACTGACATTGACGGCTAGAACTTGCCCAGAAAACAATAGCGGCTGCGAACTCGATTGCAATGCATTCGCGGCCGCTGTTGTTTTCAGGGCAAGTTCTTAGCCGTGAATGTCAGTTTCTATGTGGAAACTTTTTAATGTGCACCAAGAGAAGTGGGATATCCACCCTTTGTCGCAAGTTAAAAGGGGCAAACGCCTGTGTGCACACCGGTGCCGTCGGCATGACGAAAGAGGCGCCCTTATACTTCATGTGCGTAAAAGTTGGCTTTCTTTGGAAGTGGATTTCTGCATGGAAGCTGTTCCTTCTTTTGTGTTGTATCGCTTGTCTGTGTGTACGGATGCCTAAATGCCTGTGTATACAGCTTCCATGCAGAAATGCGACTACACCTGACCGCAGATGCCAAGGAGCGGAACATTCGGCGTAAAGTGAAGGAAAAAAAAAAAAAAGTCGATTATTCGGAAACAAGAGTAATTTCAGTCGAACCTCGTTATAACGAAGTTGAAGGGGCCCGGCGATTACTTCGTTGTAGCCGTAGTTTCGTTATAGCCCGTGGTGACCGAGCTTCCAAGGGGAATTGCAATTTCTTCATTATATCCATTATTTCGTTATAAGCCGCTTCGTTATAACGAGGCTCGACCACTGTAATGAAGTCTAATTAGTCATTGTACACCATGCACCGTGCATTGCAAAGAAAAAAGTCTGCTCACTTTTTCATTCTTTTGCCACGTTAGCATGCTTTTCAAATTTCATGATATTTGCACTATAAAAGTATGATACCCAAGTTCACCGCCGTTGCCACCTGTACGGGACCACGTACCCGTAAAAGCGCTATCGCTCGCGCGCAGCTTGGGGAGGAACGCACCAACAGTACTACCCTCACAAAAGCACGAACAATTAAACCACAATTCCAAGCTTCTAGTAGAATTCAAATATATACACACTAACTGTGTACTGAATAACGAAGGGAATCCTGTACAGGAACACCGCTATACAGGAGACCGCGCACACAAGCGAGTGTTCACTGTACGACAGGCGCCGACGACTGAGGTACCCCCCCCCCCCCCCCCCCCCCCCCTCCCTCCTTGTCACGACAAGGTGCCGACAGACTAGAGGCCTTCGGGAAGACAAGGACGGGAGGCCGCAGAGGAAGAGTGATGGACCACGGCGAAAACAGGAAATTTTTACGGGTCACGGCATCCTTTTCGCGGGTTATAAACAAAACCAACGAGCACGAGGACGCAAGCGGTGCGCGCGACAGGACACGGGAGTAGATGTATGCACGTGAAAATTACAACGGACAAAAGCATACGTTCGGCACTGAAAAAGCAAGCGAAGTGCCCTTTGCGGCCGAGGTCACTCATTAAGGATGAAAAAGACAGATGAACCGGCTGACAGCGGCGGTAATTAAGTATCAGGAAAAGTGGCACAAAACGGTAGCTAAAAAGACTTTCGCGTCACTATAGGCCAACGAGCAAGTGTGCATCTACAGCCTAGAGTCGCATAGCGTCCTGGCTAATACACCTATATGGAAGTAAGAAGGGCATAGACTGTCCTCTAGCGCACACCGTTCTAAAAAGGGTGCGCACTACAGGACAGCCTTGTCTGTGGCTGCCGTCTAATTCACGCCATGGCGTCGAATAGTTGGAGGAATTTATCTTAGAAGAGCAGCAGCTCCCGAAGTAAACGACTCACGCAAAATTTCCCCAGCCTTCAATGCCGCTTAGGTATAAAAGTGAGAAAAAGTCGCAAAAGCAACTCGCCCAGCGTTAACGTCAAAGACGGGAGCCTATAAAACAGCGTAATAAAAAAAAAGCGTGTACAGTCGCTTGTACGCTTAGCTAGCACACGTAAGACCACCTTTATTTACCTTTCCCGTATAACCGTTCCCGTAGAAGAGATATTCTGAAGAAGAAGCCTGGGTGTGAAGTCTGAGGCAAAGAAAGGTATACGGGCGAAACAGCCTTCTGAATGCCTATTGTTTACAGTCGCACTGTACTGCGGGCCCTAACCTAAAGGCCCACACCACAGTATGCACTCTATAATAGCCTTTCCAGCTCAAAATTCTCGGGCCATTTCATCACGTCGATGGAAGACTGTTTCAGCACGCAAGAAAGAAAAAAAGGAAACTATCATCGACGTTAAACAGGACGGGCCGCCTGACTGCGCGACGTACTGTTTCTGGGCAAAATTCGGACCGCAGTCGACCGCACAGCCTGCACAAAGAGGTAGCCAGAAGTCTCTCAAAACGACTACTCCGAAACACGTTCTGGCAATTAGTTACAAACAGCCCAAATATGAGAGAGCTATGGACTTCAAGAAGATAGACGGAGAAGCAAGGATACCGCGCTAACCAAAGTGTTTGTCCAAGGTGACGCCATTGAGCATGCCAAGACAAGAGGGAGAACGTGGTACCAGATGCTTTTATTACCACAATCTCATAGCAACATCGTTTACAAGTAGCGAGCTTTACGTCTGAGATAACGCATCGATTGCATCTCAACTCATCTAGTAACAACCCATATAGGAGCAACACATATTTCACGCACCAACAAGTTAACTTTTCAAACGAGCCCGCATGCAACTATGCTCTCTTGTGACCACAAAGACCCTCCCGGCTCGGTCAATGCCGTTATATATGGGCCACATCGTACATCACACGGCGTCAGAGAAACGCCGTTCCAGATGGTCCCATTCAAAGCTCGTTCGGCTACCGCGCAGCAAGTCCGCGGCACGGTATATCTTCGCCGACATCTCGCAAGACGATACCACGGGGTCCCCCCTTCGCCGATCGCCGGCGTCAAGTCACGCAGTGCACACAAAGCGCCAGGGAGCCACCGAGGCATACGTACACACGTCACGAATACGGAGCTAACGACCTGTGACGGCCGTAACCGCAACCAAAAACAGCTTTGCGCTGCGGTCGCCAGGAAGGTTGGGGGGGGGGGGGGTTCTAACTCTCCAGGGAACGAGTGTCTGATAAGGTAGACAGAGAAGGGCTGTCACACGTTAGCGGAAACGGGCGCTGTCGGATGAGTGTCCGGCATCCCTTTTTCACTTAACGACTCCAGACAGGTCACGTAGAGGCTGCGGCCGGATGCCAGTGACGTGTGCGCGGCTCCCTTCCAGCCGCAGTTTTCCTCTAAGAAAGTTGCTCCCTCTCAACGCCCGCCTCAAAGTCATCTCATCTCGCGGAAAGGCGGCTGCAAAACTTCGCCCTGGTCGATGCTACGACGGACCTCTAAACGCTGTGCCGCCATCCGTGTTCTGAAGCACGCAAGGCTTACATACTCTACATACGTTACCTCTCTACATACGAGCGACGGGTTATGAGCACATTCGACAGACAGAACAAACTACCGCGTCAGGTAGCAAGACTTTTGGTACGAAGTGCAGGTCGCAAGTGCAGGCGGTAATTAAGCGCAGTTTTTCCAATATTTTGGGCTCCAGCGAGTTTGTGACGCCAGCTGTTACGTAAAAGGTGCGCCTCATTAGACCACGAAGTGCCACCCATCAGTGTTACATACCAAAGTCGAAAGACATCAGTGTTCACATATACGCATCCTGCGGCCGTTTTCTAACCTTGAAAACGCGGTTAGCAGCTCCGACTCTTTCGAGTCGATGCTCACCTCAACATGAAGAAATAAATAAGCTTGCGAGTCCGGCATTGACATTTCAATGTCAAGGGCAAATGAAGACTTCAAGACTTCACTTCAACGCCCGATAGCAGCTGCGATCGAGCTGCCGGTTGCGTGCAGCTGCTACGGACGATGCGTACTACGCGGCGGTATACGCCTGCATATTTCATAGCCTGCCATTCGACACCGTTATCAAACACGCGATTCACCGTTCAGCCGCGTACACACGGCGCCAAAACCGCCACGGGGGTTCGCGTGCAAGCGTCGCTTCCACAACCCTCACGGAAGCGTCAAGGCGATCACAACTTTGGGCACGTCTTCGACTGCATGACTTCGATAGTCGACACATAGCAGCTATCAATCGGCATGCTAAACTCCTAGAACGTTCATGAAAAAAAAAATCGCTGGACGGTTAAGAGGGTGTAGCGCGAATGCTTGAGCCTCAGTTGTGGGGCTACAGCAAAGAAGCCGGGTGACACTGGCACCCTCGTGCCACCCCTCGTGCACCCTCGACTGGCAACCTCGTGCGCTTTATATTACCGCTTGCCACATTTTCGTCCCGCGACTCGTCGAGACTTAGAGAAGTAAGAATGTTGATGATGATGATGATGATGGATTTTTATGGCGCAAGGGCATCTGTGGCCAAAGAGCGCCATGACACAAGGCATTTTCTTTCACTCAATGGTGAGGTCAAACACCCATTTCCAAGAATTTCATCCCAAATAAGGCGAGCACGAGGCAAGGGGCAAGCTAGTACCCATTGTATCACCTGTGGGCACCCGGCGGCACTGGGGATCGAACCCCGCACCTCCCGCATGCGAGGCGGGTGCTCAGACCGTTAGGCCTCCATCTGGGCCTCCACTCGGACTCCGTCCGCGCCTAAGCAGTAGTTTACACTCAGTGAAAATTAGAACCAGAGGGCGCGAACACTGAACGCCTCACTACAGCTTCGACCGTGATTCCCAATAACAGCACTGTGTTTTAATGCGCTCTTTGTTAGTGTGCAAACACTCGCCGAGGTTTAGAGAAGAATGTGACAGAAGCCAACAGCCACAGAAACCAAGGGGCACAGGGGATTTTTTTTTATTTATTTATTTTGTGGTGTTGATCAATTTAGAATATTACTGAATATGTTATCGCTGAAAGAAAATTGATTAGAAAAGCAGAAGAAAAAACAACCACATGCCGCCGGTGGGATCCGAACCCACGACCTCCGAATTACGCGTCCGGTGCTCTACCTCTGAGCTACGGCGACGGCTGTCAAATCTTCTGCTTTCGGGGGTATTTATGTTTACAAGTAACCTAACCTTGAGAGTGTTCATCAGCGCCACCCACGTTCATAAGCGGCGGACGTAGAACGTCCTGAGTTACCGCAGAATGTGACGTAGAACGCCATCGAACGGAGAGGGTGGAAGCTGCGTGGAAGAATGATATACGTGGCGTAGTAATGCGGTTTTCCGGGCCCACTATTTCCGCGGCCTCTACGGCGCTGACTGTTACATAAACGGAGAGGGATATTTCCCTCTCTCCGCTTTGCCACCTGCCAACCGAAACAGGTGGCGCCGCAAACGCCGACGACGCTGGCGCGAAACCGAGGAAACGACCTAACAAGAGCTAACGCTCTAAAACAACGCATGAAACAAACTATTTATAGGGAGATATATAGAGAAACGACCGGCTCACCGAACAAAAAAAAAATAATATTGTAAGTTCAATCTGCAGCCAACGGCTTTTAAAGGGCTGCCGATTCGTTTCGGAACTTCAACTTCGAATTGCGCATGGTCAGCCGGTTGTGCCAGCCATATACGTGCCAGCGGCGTAATGGAGCGCACCTTCAGCCTACTAGCGTCGTTTCAGGGGCAGCGAAGGCGCATTACGCCGGGCGCTCCCGCATTCCGCCCCCAACGAAACGCAGCCACTGCGGCGGCGGGACTCGAACCCACGACGTCGCGTTGCGTTCAGCACGGAGAACGACATGGAAGCCAAGCCACAGCGGCGCGTTCACGGTTGGCAAACACGCGCCGCGGTCGGCCACGATCGGCGTGTCCACGGCGGGGTTGCATGCGACGGGAGCATTAATCAACAAGCAACTCTTCCCCCTCCTCCTGCCCCCACCCCACTTCCCCGAAAGGAGACAATGAGTGCGACTGCACGAAAAGGACGGCCGCTGTTCATGTGCAATAAATATGGCCACGCGTTGCGCAACACCGGTGACAGGGAAAAAATAACGAAAGATAAATAGACGCGGTTCCAGCTGGAAGAGCTCGAGTGCTCAATGGGGCCGAAAGTGGCGCCGCACACGAACGCATGCAATTTCGCTCAAGGCCAGCGAAAGGCGCAGTGCACCATTGGAAAAGCTAAAGCACGAACGTACACGTTATTCGATATCGATGTGCCTCGTTATCATCCACACTGCATTTGGGCCCCGGTCATCACATGCAGAGAAGCACTCTACGACTTTCATGTCACTCACACTTCGCACACTGCTTCTCGCGCGACGCGCAGCACATGGCCATTCAACGCGTGGTGCGTCACCACGCTCCCACACGACGGCCAAAGGCACCGGCGCCATGTGCGTCCCATCGGGCCAGACGAGACGGCTGTCTGCGGCGACCTCGTCGAAAGAGAACGCCGCCCTCCATGACGTCATCGCACTAAATAACACTACACACGACGGACAGCCGAGCCCCGCGCACCACATCGCGCCGTTCCCACGACGCCGCGAAAGACGGCGTCATCAAAGCACGCCGAGCGAGGCAGTAAGCGCGGCGTTGACCCAACACCGCTGAACGGGCACTGCCACGCATACAAGCAGAACCAAAAAGAGAGCGCCCGCGCCGGTCCGCATGCAGCGTTCAGTGGAACGCTTACGTCAGCGCAACATTCGCTGGCGCGCAGCAAATGGACAGGCGCACAGTAAATCTCGAGGCGAGGATAATATACATACGAAGAAGCAACTACGGGTTTACTACCAGAGAGAGCGGCACGGCGAGGCTCAACCCAGACTAACCGACGCCAAGCAACCCACTCAAAGCACCCCCTTACCATCCCTCCTCCACTCTCCCAGCGCAGTATTAAAGCGATAGCTTTGAAGCGCCCGTTCAGCGGAAAATGCGGCACCCAGTCGGCGGCGTCCGGCGTTGCTGCGTCGCAAAACTCCGGATTGGTCGAAAACGTTTGACGTCACACGTGCAGCGGCGGAACTGATGAGTAATTAGAACAGCCCACAAATTGATTACAAGGTCGCAATTTGACTCAAACGCATGACTCAACACGTATTAGTGGGGAATCGAAGCCCCGGCCATTGGATTGCGAGTAAGGCACGCTATACCCCTAGGCCACGCAGACACTGGTTAAAGCGGGGTTTTATATGTTTGTCATGAGGTCTTTCACATAATGTGGTACCTTATGACAATATGCTAATAAGAATGTGAGTAACTAGCGAGACACTAAATAAGGGAGTAATGATTAAGCGAGTAGCAAAGTGCATGCCTGTGAGGCGCGCGTGCACAGCGTCGATCACACTTGTCTATAGAGCGCTGAAAAGGTGCCCTTCGGGGGGAATGAAGAGAAATTATGAAGCAGGTATTGACTTTCATTGATAATGCTTGCGCTGGAGAGCAGCTGAATAGAGACGTGAGCGCACAGGCACCAACGCCTTACCGCTAGCAAAGCAGCTGCGAAAAGATTTCATTTCAGTTCATTTGCTCCGCAGCACACCGTCCGAGCACTCTAGACAAGTGTGATCGACTCTGTACACGAACGAATGTATGCTTGTGTCGCCCGACATTAACGCGTCATGTGATCCGGTGAGACTAGAAGGGCACGTGATCGGGTAAATTGCTAACAAGATCGAGTGGAGTCGCTGACAGAACTAACTAACGGTATCGCGTCATACCCTGAATGGCGAAGCTTAAGTGCCCCCTAAGTTTTAAACGTACGCCAGCACCGGACTCGCTCTCGGGATAACTGTTGGAAGGGGGGCCTTTCTCAGCTCACCGGGGCTGGGACGAAGGGGCTCTCGCCGATTGTGTACAGGGCTCCTTGTCAAAGGGGGTATATCTGTTGCTAAAATCGTCGTCGTCTCATCGGCGGACGCGGTTGCTGCGACGCGTGTCTCTTAGTTCAATCTTTCTTCCCGCATGGTTCAACTCTCTCTGTCTGCATGTGGCACTGATTGTTGGTTTGGTTGGTTTATGGGGTTTAACGTCCCAAAGCGACTAAGGCTATGAGAGACGCCGTAGTGAAGGGCTCCGGAAATTTCGACCACCTGGGGTTCTTTAACGTGCACTGACATCGCACAGTACACGGGCCTCTAGAATTTCTCCTCCAAAGAAATTCCAGCCGCCGCAGCCGGGATCGAACCCGCGTCTTTTGGGTCAGCAGCCGAGCACCGTAACCACTGAGCCACCGCGGCGGCTGTGGCACTGATTGTGTCTCAGCTCGAGCCAGTGGACAGGCCCGTCCTCTTTCCTTCTCATTCTTTTTTCAGTCGCAACGGCAACAAGGCTCTTTTGCATTAAATATGTCATCTCTCGCTACTGCAGCGCCAGCATAAAGCTGCTCGGCATGAACAGCTGAAAGAAAACAATACGAAGCAGTTGAGAAAAATCCAACGATCGGTCAGGCTCCCTCACTCGTGCAACACAGACCGAAAGCTTGCACGCTATTCTGCGCCGTAAGCTGAAAGGTCAAAGTTTAAAAGAAGCAGCGCTCTTTGGGCGGCCGCTCAAAGCTCGCATCTCCGGGGATTAATTCGCCCGCGGATTCTCGGAACAGAGAGGAGGAGCCTTCCCTCGATACTGCTACAATACACGAAAAGTACATAATAACAGATCCCTTCCACTGTTCCAGAGTATAATGCAGCATATACAGCGCTGTATAAAGGGTGTTCCTTTACACATAACACAAGTCGGTTGCAGCCCTTCAATTCGAAATTTACAACATGTCAGATATTCGGTCAACATTAATAAATACGCTTAAAACCAATATCTGAACGGCCAGATATTCTGGACTCACAGTGAAACAACAAAGATCTGCACTCAATAAAAACAGCACGAACCACGTACAGTAGAACAAACTGCGCATTTGGTCCAGCTGCAGAGCAGGGCGCGGTGTACACATGCGCAAGGCGCATTCTAAGCTCCGAACGAGTTCTACAAGGCACGGAGTGAGAGCGGCGAGAAGAGGTGCGCATTGCACATCGTACAAAATAGAAACGACGGCTGTATTTTGCAAGCATTTCTACAAAAGAATCGCTCCCGAATACGGCGTCATAACGCGGCGCTATAGGCGACAAAAAAAAAATGAAACAAAGAACGCGCACGTACGCGTCAAAAAATTTAACGGCGACACCAAACAGCAACCTATAGTTTCGTATTCCATTTTTTTTTTATTTAGTATTCAAGGGAATTCGGATGCACAAGGCTTGAGCATGAAAAGAAAAGAGCAAACGCTTTGAAAAGGCCACAACCTATACGCTTAGCGGCTCGTCTATAACACACATGCCAGTTATTTATTTATTTATTTGAACATACTGCAGGCCCTTTTCGGGCCCATGCAGGAGTGTTTACAATGCATCATTGATCAAACAGAGTAAAAACAAAAATTCAAAAATACACAGATGTTCTCTGACCGAAACACAAAAAGAGTAGGAGAGAATTAAAAGAAGAGTCAATTTTTTCGATATAATTAAGAAATAGTTCCACGGACGTACACTTCACCGCATCTTCAGGCAATTTATTCCAATATGATATAGCATCTGGAAACAGGGAGTACCTGTGGACATTTACACGGCTGACTGGTTGACGAAGTGTTTTACTATGGTTTGTTATAGACGAGTGTTTCAATGGCGGGTGTAAGTATTGTGAATTGGCTATTTTGAAGTGACCGTGAAGAAGTTTTCTCGCGGTTTAATCTTGATAGCGTAGCATAATACGTCGCCACGTCAGCGCTTTTGAAATGGCGCTTGCTCTGCAGTATACGTTACCGCGACGATGTCCCATATGCATGAATGATAGATTGTGCGTCCCGCTTGTGTAACGGTTTCTACCGCCTTCCCGCCAAGCTAAAGCGCAACTTACTTTCACTTCAATTACACAAGAGTACCGCGTTCTACATTCGCTAAAGAACCATTAACAACGTTCCCTGTACACTGCAAAAGGCGCCAGGCAGCGCGCCGGACCGTCGTCCACACTTTTGCCTTCGGGTCCAGCACAGTGAATAAAAGCGAGGGACGCCAATTAGCCGGACGCAAGTGCAGCACGAACACGGGAGAGGCATCGACCCAGAATCGACTACGCCGTCGCTGAAAGACCGGAAAATGCCGAGCCTCGCGCCAACGGCAAGATTAACAAGAAAGGGTTGATTCCAACCACCTCGCCTATCCTGGCATCTCGCAAAGCGACGACGGTCGAGTCGCAGATCGCCCTGGTGAATGAGTTCCTGGAAGCCACTGCAGTCTGCCCTTCGACGCACGTCGAAAAAAAATTACGGAACAGGTTATCATTTAAAGCCATACGTGGGCAATAATTTAAAGCCATAGTTGGAAGTTGCGCTTTGTACATGTAGTTTGTGTTTCCTCGTTTTCGTCCCGTCTTTCGCGCAAGTACGTACTCCATTCAAGCTATGAACCAACTCGCCCAGGTTAGAGTTTTAATGAAATGCGTTGCGACTGAGGCGCTCTCCGAGGCCTCGGAGGGCAAAGGAGTTTTTACGCTTTTACTGCTTTGCATAGCGACCGCCATGGAAGGGGAATTGAACTCGCGACCTTTTTGAAATCAGCGGCAGAATGAAGTGGCCAATGAAACCCCGCACTTGGACAGCTAAGTGAACTTTCCTCAGAAAAACAGGCTTTCATTTCGTTATCATTTGAGGTTTTTTTTTTTTTTGAAATTTGGAAGCGCGTTGTGAAATAGATACGTAGGAGGAGGTGAGCAAAAGAAGAAAACAGAAAAAGAACGAAAGACGGCCTGTGTTCTGCCTTTCCTCCTTTTCATACATTCTTTCTTTCCTTTATTGATCACAGTAGAGGCCGAGTGGTTTTCGGCTACTGAGCCGGAGTACCCGGGTTCGAACCCGACCGCGGCGGCCGCGTTTCGATGTAGGCGAAATGGGGGAGGCGCCCGTGTGCTGTGCGATGTCAGTGCGCTTTAAAGACCCCCATGTGGTTCAGAGCCCTCCCCTATGACACCTCTTTCTCTCTCTCTCTCCTTTCACGCCCACCTTCCTCGCTTCCTTCACGGCGCGGTTGAGGTGCCCATCGAGAAGTGAAGCAGTTACTGAGCCATTTCCTTTCCTCAAAAACCGCTAATCTTAAATCCATTTCAACACGAAGAGGCGTTATTCAGTAACAGAAGCAGGAAATACAAGTCGCTGACGTAAAAATACAATGGCAGAATGAATAGTGAGGTGAGCGATGCGCAAAGTCACCTCAGCCACACCGGTCTGCAAAAAGCGAAGAAGAAAAAAAGAGAAGGAAACAAAAAGGTCCGTATGCCACATTACGAGGCCATTGGCGACATCTGTAACGGAGGAGGCCATTGCAATGCCCAGGTTTCGCTGCACACACAGCTGGTAGCTACAGCTGTGCTCATGATGGGCGAAAAAAAAAAAGAAAGAGGACTGCTACGCGCAGCCCCACGACGCAGCCACAAGGGCCGCCGTTGACGGGGAAACCAGCGCGCAGCGTCTCCGCGTACAGGAGTAGCGGAAACACGAGAGTCCCAACGGCCTTTCTCCTTTCCTCCGTGTTTCGCGACGTGCTGAACTCGGCATACGCGCACTGCACGCGCCCAGCGACAGGCAGCGCAGCCGCTCGTGGATAGAAAGCAAAGTTTAACTTCAATGAACACACGAGAATGCACGCGTGGGGCCCATAGGCTAGAGCCGCTGGAAAAAAAAAATCGCTAATTACAGTACTAAGGGCAGCGGGGCCAGGCAATACGCCAACGATCGCAAACTTAGCGGCCAGCACTCGTTTAGCTGCGTTTAGAGTGCAGATGGCGACCAATAACGAGCCATCTCTGTTCTCTTCACTCATCTTTTCCGAATTCTTGCAATTCTCAGCGTTCCTGAGTTTTCGCCGTCATTATACTTTTTTACTTCTTGTTTTTTATTCGAGATGTTTGCCATTAGGCATAATGAGAAAGGGAGAGAAAGAAGAAAGTGTAAACAAGCCACCCTTAAAAAGTGGCAAAAGTTCGCGATAAAGCGATTATCATGAGTCCACTCGCGATAGTCGCCTGCAACGTCCCATCGCAGGCCTACCTCCCTTAGGAAGCGTCGTCTCACGGAGGCTGTATCCGGGCAAGTCCACAGCAAGCGTTTTTCGTCACACCGGTCTGGCGCAGCACCACAATCGGGACACTTGTCACTCACTTCTAAACTTTTGTCACGCCACCGATGACGCACAGGGGGAGTCAGAGCCTCTCCTGCCCGAATCCTTCTTCTCGCGGTGGCCTTTTTTCTTTTCCCTTCTTCCGCGCTCTGTCTATACGTC
This sequence comes from Amblyomma mixtum, assembly GCF_055824585.1. NCBI lineage: Eukaryota > Metazoa > Arthropoda > Arachnida > Ixodida > Ixodidae > Amblyomma > Amblyomma mixtum. The sequence continues at coordinate 306,696,874 of NC_143012.1, read as the reverse complement.
GTCCTTCCTTTCAATGCTACAAAGCACAGAGGGATACGAAGCACGGAAACAAGTACAGCTTTCTCGGACAACACTTTCAATCGTGAGGCAACCGTGGAATATTCCAAGATACTGTTATGAATGGGCCGATGGGAATGGTCTAACTTTCCGATGCGTAGTAAAATCTTGCTTTTAAAGTTCGTCCTGCGCTCGCAACGAACAGCTAACACTGCCATCGAAAACCGATGGGTGGCGCTTTTGACAACAAACAGCACAAAACTACAAGCGTTCCGAGAAAGGATCTGCGGACATACCGATTATTACGACGCAATCTCAAGATATATATGCGACAAAAGTGCGTTCATAAACAACTTCTCGTCGAAAAAAAAAGAAATGTGTTTGCTCAGAATTTCTGAATACGCATGCATACACAGGGGACACAAAACGCTTCGAAGTCAAGAGCTGAGCGATAAATTCACTTCAGTTTCATCATGCGCGAAGCAAAAAATGGCTGTGGCTTAGCTTGGTTAAGCCCGGTAATTGCGAAAGCAATATCCGTAGCTACGCCATGGTTCAACTGGTAGTGTAGCTGGTGGTGGTGCTTGTGGTTAGACTTGTGGTGATGCATCGGTTATACAACCCAATTTAATCCAATCCGTTCCAATCCAATCCAATCCACTATGCTAATTTCGTAGCTACCGGCCTCGTTACGCGACGGGCTGAAAGTGCAACTAGTATGGCTTTCGCAATAAAACGTGCGGTTTCTCTCGTTCAAAACAACGCGCCGCGGCCACAGCCCCCATCCCATTAGCATGAGTAAAAGAACACCCCGTATACCGACCCGCACAGCGCGAGCGTATCGTCGTGCGAATGTTCGCTGCGCACATACTGCTTCTCGTGCGTACGACACGCTCGTGGCCGAGAGAAAGGGTGAAAATGGGGGCCGTCAAGCAATTTAACCCCGCCGCTCAATAAGAGGACGCCGCCGCCAGGGTAGTCAAGCAATGCGCACACCTGACCGACTACTACCCCCCCCCCCCCCCCCCCCCCCCCCCCCGCACGTTCGGTAATTGTCCGGGGCGAACCAGCGCAGACGGGCAGCCCCCTTCCAGACGCGGTTTAGGAGGACAACAGCGACAATCACGGCAAAAAGAAAACCCTTAAAAAATCAGATAAGAAGGAGGAGAAAGGAGAGGAGAGGAAAACGTGCGGGACAGAAAATACGCTTCTCACGTTTCAGAGCGCGCTGGTCGCCCCAGGGGGTCATCACGCGGGGTCGACGCGACAGAATCAACAAGGAAGCACCCGTTTCGACGAGGCGTCGTCCACGCGCGCCCGCAAAGGAGACGACGCAAAAAAAAAAAAAAGAAGTGAAATTAAAATTGCGGAATACCAGCATTTTCGAGTGAGTGAGCCAGTGATAAAATGAGCGAGTGAGTGAGTTAGCGAGCTAGAAATAAATGAGCCAGTGGGTGAGCGACAAAATGAGCGAGCGCACGTGTGAGTGATAAAAAGAGCGAAGGAGTGATAAAAAGAGCGATGGAGCCAGTGAGTGATAAAATGAGCGAGTTAACGTGGAAGTGACTAGTCAGTGAACGTGGAAGTGACTAGTTAGTGAACGTGGGAGTGACTAAGTGAGAGACAGAGTGAGTGAGTGAGTGAGTGAGTGAGTGAGTGAGTGAGTGAGTGAGTGAGTGAGTGAGTGAGTGAGTGAGTGAGTGAGTGAGTGAGTGAGTGAAAAAAAGAGTGAGAGACAGAGAGACTGACTGAGCGAGAGACAGAGTGAGAGACTGACAGAGCGAGTGAGAGACTGAGCGAGCGAATGAACTGAGTTGGGATGTGCGCCACTAGGTGACTTAGTGAGTGAATGAATAAAGCAAATGAGCGAGTGAAGACAGCGTGTAGCGCTAAGGCGGGGAATGATGCCGGAACAACGCCGCAAGTCTTCCGAGAAGGCAGACCAGGCGCAACGGCGTTTCTTCGGTACGTAGCCCTTGAGGTAGCCGCAACTATTGCGCGGGTGTACATAAAAACGCGAACCGGTTTCCCACCAATGTGAGCAGCTGAGGCAAGCGATTGCCTGTGGACTCGGGAACGCGTCGTCGCCAATCCGAATAAAAAAAAAAAAAGAACGAAAGAGCCGCCGTTCCCCACTCACCTCGACACCGCGGCTAAGGCAAAGGTCAGCGGCAACGCGAAGGTCGTACCCGATATACACGAAGCCGATAGAGGCGCGCTTTCTTCTCCGCAACCCTCTCGCTCACACTTTCCCTCTCCTACTTACCCCCATGCTCCACCTTGGCTTCGCGCGCGCAAGCGGTCAGGCCAGAAAAAGAGAGACCCCAAGGAAGTGTGTCCAGGGTAAGTAGGGCGCGCACCAGCCGCTGTTGCATACGCGGAACACATTCTTCAATCTTCTTTCTTTGTTCTTATTTTTTGGCTCGCTTCCGCACGAATTCATTCCACCGCTCGACTCTCTCCGGCAGCGCCGCGATCGGGGAATTCGGCTGAAGAGGAACGAGCCCTCGGGCCATAACGACCGAGCAGCGACAGCTTTTTAACGCGAGCCATAACGCACGGCGCTAAGTAGCAGCGGACAATGAATGGGGCCGCCCATATACCGGGAGCGAGACGGGGCGGAAATAAAAAGGGCGACGTCGCGAAAAGAAAAAAGGAGAACCGCTAGCAGAAGAATGGAAGAAAATAAGAAGAGAGGCCGGAGATTCCCTAGGAATGCGGTGAAGACGTGTTCTCAGGACTGCCTCCTCGCGCCGCTTCACTCGTCAGCCCATTCCGCGAGACGGCACGAACGACCACCGAGCGGCGGTCGAAAGCAAAACACAGAAGGGGGAGAAAAAAAAAGATAGAGAGAAAGCGAAAGAAGGTCGAGGAAGAAGATGTGCCCGTGAGCGCTCTCTGAAAACCGTGGCGGTGCTCACAACGGGTTCCGTGAGCCGCACGCAACAAGTTCCGGGTTTCTATTTCCGCCGCACGAAGCGCAGAGCAGCCGTTCTCGGGGGGTTACAATACACCAGCGTCTGCGCATACACTACGCACACTTTCACCGTGCGTCATCTATCCAGAGGTGGGGGTTACTACACGGCAGTAGTGCACTGCGCGAATGGTCTCTCTGCGTGCCACAAACCCATCGCTTAAGGCCAGTGCATCGTTCCAGGGAACAGCGCGGAAAACCATTCCTGGCCACTTGATGATGCTCCCTTCTTGCCCTGTATACGACCGTCGTACGACGTGGCTGCGCAATACCCCTCCCCGTTTTTTCTCTTTGCTGCCATTTTCTAGAACGGTCGCCCCGACTCACGCAACCTGCCCAACGAGCCGTTTTTCCAATCCCCTTAGAAGCATGCTGCGTTGTGGAAGCTATACCTAAAGGCTGTTTCACATGATGCGATCGTAGCCGCAGCGATGCGCGATTTCCAACGTTTTGCGATAGACTTCCAATGAGTTCGTCGCACTGCCGCACCGCAGGTGCGATCGTCGCGAACGGCCCAGCCGTCAACCGATAGGATTTCGAGGAGGCTGGCTGCTCGTAGTTGCGTATCTGTTAACGAGCGCAGAAAACCCTAAAATGTTTCTCGAACATAAAAATGCATGACTGCTCAAAAGAATTACTTACGATTATAAAATAAACTAATAAGGTGTCTGACACTTACATGCGCCAAGGCAAGATTTCTTGCCTGTAAAAAGCCGCTCGCGCCGCACCGACTAAAATCGTTAAAAATGCGAAATAGCGGCTGCGATTGGCGTCGCAACGACAATGCGACTGGCATGGTATTTTTCGTGCGCGTCGCACCATGCGAAACAGCCTTAAGAAAGCAAGCGATGGCTGATATCGGAAGCGGAAAAAAACCGAAAAACTGACCGTTGAGTTGTTCACAAGTTTGAAGTCCCAAAACAACTATGTGGGACGTTACTGCGAGGTACGACATGCTAGGGGGAGTCTCCAAATTGATTCCAATCATCCGGGCTTTTTTCTTTTTTTAACGTGCAACGAAATTCCAGTGTACACGGGCGTTGTTTTATTGTGTTTCCTCTCCATCAAAGTGCATAAGCACGCGACAGTCGGTATCGAATCTGCCACATTGGGTTCAGCAGCCCAACATCAGCCACTGAGCCCCGGCGGCGCGTCCAATAATCGAGCGACTTCCAACGCGCGAGCGGGTTCACGCGACTGTCGGACGTCAGCTAAATCGCGAATACATCCAGCGCTCTACCACACACGCTTTTAAGCCACGATCATCCCTGCTCACGCGCGAAGCGAACTCTTTGAATACGATCTCTGATCAGCTGTCACGACCATCCCTGCTCACGGGCGAAGGTTTCCGTGAATTCGACCTGTGATCAGCTGACGAGAGGTTCACAGCCTGCACAAAACTGCGCGGCTTTTAGCGGAACCGACGCGATGGCTGCCGCATACGGTGTACACAGAAGACACTGACAAAAGAAGAAAAAAACAGAAGCGATCGATAAAGAAGCCACAGTCATCACGCACACGACGATCGACTCAGGTGCGTGCGGTATTCGCGGCTGCACGCGAGGGCTGCACGCTCGGAGCGTCTGGTTACACATAACGTCGCTGTCATTCGAGTTCTTTTCCTTTTTTTTTCCCCCTTAGCCCGCCGCACGACAGGCCTTCCCGTACCGCGAGGACCCAGACAAAGGGCAAACATGTACGAAAGCCACTATAAGCGTCAATGCATTACGGGAGCCCGAAAGGAGACAGTAATAAACGAACAAGGAAAACGCAACCCGAAACATTCTCACGCAGGTGGCGTCTCCATCGGTGGCCCTAATTCGCTTCCCGTGTTTGCGTTCGCCCGTGCGACACGTGTCATTGAACGGGATTCCCAGCGTGTTATTGGCAGGGGTGCTGAACGCCGCTTGCGAAATTCTGCAAGCACGTAATATCGGTTTCATGCAGACAAAATATTTGAAAAACAAATGTCTGAATCTATACTGGAAGATAAAGAGGAAAGAAATGGTTGGCACAAAGTCAACTATACGATGCGAACACCCGGATACACCCGAACAAGCCCGTAGGCTTTAGGATGACTTGAGTAACAGGTGTTAGGAAATTGTTCCGCTGCTAGCAATTTTTCACTACTGCGTAAATACAGCTCTTTTTTGTCGCGCAATTTTAGTATATCCAGTTTTAAAGCCCTGAGGGATTGAAATAGGCGAAGTAGCAAGGGCATGATCACTTTTTTCAAGCAGTCGACCCCAAAACGCTAGCTGCATTACACTGTAGTCGGATACAACTCAAGAACTAAGCGGCAGATGGCCCTCAAAGGAGCCCTTCAAGCCAATGGCGTCGACCAATTCTCCACCTCTCCCTCATGACCGATCCCTTTGTACCTGCTATAGTAAAATAGCAGGGTGCGGCAGATGGAAGGGGAATAACCACGTCCTGGTCGGGGCGTCGATGAAAATCGGTCGACGCCATTGGCTGGAGATGGTGGTGGTGAAAAACTTTAATACTCAAAGAGAGTTTGGGGGTGAGGCTCCTTTGAGGGACATCTTCCGCTTCGTTCTTGAGTTGTACCCGACTATATAGTGTTCATATCTGACTTCAACAGTTCCCTCTTAGCAGTTCCACTCAAACTACGTCTCTTGATACAAACACATAACAGAACTCTACACAGTGTCAAAAGAGACCGACCGAAGTTCAAATGAGTACAATAAAATTAACTTTCAGCCTGGGGTAATCTGAGATCAGCAACAGACCGGCAACGCAACGAGAAACGCGCGCGTTAAACGTCCAGGTAGCGCAGCCAGCAACGACGCGTTCCTCTTTACTCTGACTCAAACCATTCATCGCTAGTAAAAGGTCGTGCGGTTAAAACATGCGCAAAGTGCAAACGCAACAAAAACCTCTGCTGCTATCACGTTGTGTTTTTTTCTTTCTAACCCACGACGTTTACTGGCACCGGCTGCGGCGGCTTGCGAACGGCGCAGCGGCAGATAATGAAAAAGAGGCCTTTTCAACGCACGGAGCCCTTTCAGAGTTATTTGGCGCGGAGCTCGCTAGCTGTAGCGTTAAGGTTAGGTTGTGAAAAAAAAAAACTGAAAGGGCGCGGTAACTGCCCCGCTCTGGACAGATACTTGGAAGTCCGCCGTGTGCGAATGGATGAATGGGAGCGAAAAGTAGGAATGAAAACCTACGAAGCGCAACCTTGTTCAAAAGTCTTCAGGCCGCATGGTTCGCTTTCGACCCGTATTAGTGGAGCACCCGACTAAACCCATAAAGATCTCGAAAAGTGAATGCGAAGGTTTTGCTACGTCTTACAGGGGCTTAAAATCTTGAGAGGCTGCACGGGTTGAAAGCGAGAAACGAGGCTTCGAGACGACTAAGACTGTACTATAGTACACAGGGGCGAGCGTGGGTACGAGTATTGTTAAAGTCGGGACCGCGGTGGTTGACCTCGGCTTACGCCTGCACTCTGCATACGCCCCTGCGGGCACGTACAGGTATCAGAAATATTTGAGGTAGCATCAAACTACGAGCATTCAATCAATGATTACTCCAAAAGTGTGAGTGACAAGAAGAATGCTTTCTTCTTTTTTCTGCTGGGTACTTATCCTCTCCCCCAATTACAACCACCACCATTTTCAGTTTCAACATAACGACAAAATCTGTTCCCCTGTGCCAAATGAACTCCCATTTCATGCTGCTGATATATCTCCTGTACACCTCGTTCGTTAATGACATGTTATTTTTTCGGCTGGAAGGCGGCGACAGATTTTTCGAACAACAGCGACACCGGCACATACACAACACTGCCGCCTTTTCTTGGGTGCCACCGTGTCGAGATTTTTCTAAGTTATCGAGTAAAACAACGAAAACAAAGGTTGAGGCTTAGAAGAGCGATGAATTAAGGCAACGTTTCTTTACGGGCCCAGACCCCGGAAGAAAAACACTATTTTCAGCCTCGTTCATTTCGACCTACGTCGCTTCGATACCTTGCAACTTTCTCGCGCCGCCTTCATTTCTACTCACGCATTCTTCACTAGCGACTCATGCTTCATAGCTTTCTTATTTGCCTGTCAAAAACTAAAGCGAAGAAAGCGGCTTTTCCGACGTCGGACACCCAGTCTCGCTAGCTTGCCACGCGTTCTCCATCCGCTATCGCGCGACACACGTGCCGCCTTGCCCCCAAATTGGGCTCGTTTCTTAACAAATCGCATCTCCATTGTTGGCACATCCCGCACAGTCGGCCGCCTAATTAACCCGATTGTCGACCGCACTGTGCATGGCAAGGCCCGCTCTCGGGAAGCCGGCGCCCTGAACGAGGGCGTAAATAACGTGCAGCTCGTTTCGCGAACTGTGCTCCCTTTCAAGCCAAGCGACTCCGGAGAAGGGCGTTATTTACGGCACCGAAGGTTCGCTGTTTTTTACCTAAACAACCTCGGTATAACGTAACTAAGGGGGACCGGCGATTAGTTCGTTCTAGCCCGCGTTGACCAAGTTTCCAAGGGGAATCGCCATTTCTTCGTTATATCCATTATTTCGTTATATACCGTTTCGTTATAACGAGGTTCGAACGAACAGCACGCGGCGATGCCGAACGATGCCCGCCCGGCCTTGTCCCCGTGGACTTGGAAGGAGCCGTCACTCGCAGACTGTGCGCTGCTCGCACTCGCACTGACTTTTCCCTCCCTGCCTGCGCGTCCCAAAAGACGACACGCATGCCGTGCCGAGAAGCCGTGTTCACGAAGCTACACAACAAGGGCGGAGACGTAGACATCCGCCATAGTGGCGCCGCAAGGAAGCGATGCACCGTTATTAATGCATATAGACCAGCTGCAGCCAGGGGCCGACTTCTAAACGCCGCTCGGGGGCTCAACGAGCCAACTAAGACGGATTAAGAAATCGCAGCTCTTTAGTCACACACAGGTAGCGAAATTCCCAGTTCGAGCTCCCGCTGCGTGTGTATGCCAGTGATCTCCGGTGCCACAGTACGAAACAGTTCACTTTCCTTCAAGCAGGTGACATGACAATCTGTAGGTCTCTAAATCTCCGTCCAATCAGTGTTCTAGATTTTCGAATGTATCAGGACTCGGGAGCGGGGGACAAGGGAAAGAGAATTTCGCAACCGGCATTTGAATTAACCAGTTTTGAGCGAGGCGGAAGCCAGCACACCGACCGATCATGAAATATCCTGCAAATGCTTTCGAAAGTGCGCTGCGGATTCGGGTTCAGGCTGGAGCCTGGGTCTGCAGGCTATAATAGCCCACAGATGGCCTCACCTATAGCCGAGGCCCCACTTCCGCAACGGTGAACCGATTTAACGTCCGCATGAATCCCGCGCCTCTTCACTTGCATGCGTTCCCATCCACAACAGCACGCGTCTACTTTTCTGTCGCGTTTCTCTTCGAGTTCCCCACGTTCCTCGGGAGCATCACTTTCGGACTGAGAGGCAAACTCGAACAGCAGCAGCAGACGCGCCTCGTACCGACGAAGGGACCGTTCAACGTCGCCTCAGAACTCAGCCCGGAAAGAGTGCCAAATCAGAGCCCATCAATCAGAGCCCAGCCAATCAGAGCCCTAAAGCGGTGCTATGACTGGGGCTAACCGGCTGAACATGAAAACGACACAAAACAAATGGGGGAACACGAACACACTGACGTATATAAACAGCGGTACCCGTATGTAAACAGTAGTGAGTTCGCGCTAGGAAATAAAACGGGTTAAATAATTACGTCCTAGTGCCATCTAAAAGCTGGCCATATGACGAACGAAAAACTCCTACAGAGACGCGGGACGCTCGACAAATATTATCATGGGACAGAAGAGTACATAAAAATGAAGGTCCCGGCCCGTGCCACAGAGTATACAGGCCTGACGTGTATTTGGCAAACTTACACACGGAGGCTCTGCCTGACAGAACCGCACGCGGAGCGAGTGGCGCCGCGCCTCATTTGCATGGTCAACGCACCGCGAAGATTTTGAACTGTGCTCACAAAGGCCGCGCGAAAGAAGAGACCGCGACATTCTTCAGCCGCGCAAAGGTCGACTCGCCCTTGCATACAAAAGAAATGTATACACACAAATATTCCGCGCTGACGGGTGTCGCCGGTACTGCACGCTGCAGCTTAGGACGTCACGTGATCAACGTCGACGGCGTTGTCCAGCCCCCAGGTGTGCCCTTTTGGACGGAGCGACGTTTCGAAGATTGAGGGCACTGTCCTCGGACGTGTCCCGCCGACGTTTCGGGGTCATCGTCGCTGCGCCTACTCGATTCGCCGCGGCATGCGGGAACTTTGTTCGCGGGCAACTAACACAGTGAGGCGCGCCGAAGGCTTCGGAAGCCTATTCCGTACGAACCGAGAAAATTTGGTCAGTTACTCTAAGTCGAATGGCGCACAAAGGCAACAAAAGCCATCGTGGGCCAAACAGAATACTGAACGTACAGTCTTTTTTTTTTCTTCTTTCTTTCCCGAGGGCTAAACACTCAAGATCCTTGAATAGTTATATGCTGCCTAAAAATGTTCGCGTCCATTAGGAACCTAAAAACGAGCTAAATATATCCTTAACTGCACTTCCTACAAGAAAAAAAGCTCGAAAAGAAAGGTATGCTTCCCTCGTAGCATCGTCAGAAATGCTTACATATTAGTTTGCTTGGTTATTCTTTTCCCCCGCCGCCACGGTGGCTCAGTGGTTATGGCGCTCGGCTGCTGACCCGAAAGTCGTGGGTTCGATCCCGGCCGCGGCGGTCGAATTTCGATGGAGAGCCCCATGTACTGTGCGATGTCAATGCACGTTAAAGAACCCCAGGTGGTCGAAATTTCCGGAGCCCTTCACTACGGCGTCCCTCTTAGCCTGAGTCGCTTTGTGACCTTAAGCCCCCATAAACCATAAACCAAACTATTCTTTTCCCTGCGAACACAGCGAGGTTCACTTAAACCACGTCTCCAAACCACGTCACCAGTACGAAGTTGCGTGTAAGCTGCGCGTGGCAAAAAAATTCTGGTCCGCATGCTCGGAAAAAATTAGGACTCGTTGGCAGCTCAGCAGACTAGCTTCTGAGAGAGACAAAAAAGAAAGGACGAACAACAACATTAACCGCAGCATGCAACAAATATCAGGCTGAAATCCCTCTATAATCCCTCCGTAAATAAAACTAAAAAAGTCCTCACAAACACATTTACAAAGCCTGAAATACAATCGCATCAAACTGTCTTTGAATCAAGACTATAGGCAAATGAAAGCGGGCATCAATAAGCTCCGTGCTTCCTCGTTAATTCACTACAACACTAAATCCAGCTCGCCTCAAAAGTCGTAACGTCAACGAATGAAGAAGCATCGGTTACAGAGCAGTTTTTTCATGCCTCACGTGACCTACAGTGACTCTCGACGCCACAGCCATCGTTAGGCTCTTTCATACCGAAACCGGAACACCATGAGAGAAGAAATTCAATTATAAATTATTTAGCTGTCGTAGGCGAGTACCGCATGACGATCCATGTATCATACTGTCTTACGCATCATTACAAATAGGATAACAAGCAGCCAGAAGTTTGGCGTCTATACTCCTTCCGACGACAAGGGTTCAACTTAAACGGAAGAACAACGCATAGACCTTTGAAAAATAAAATGATAGATGTAACGTTAAGAGACAGAAAGAGTGCAGAGTGGGCGGAAAAACGCGCGTTAATCACATCCTAGTCGAAGTCAAGAAGAAGAAATGGGCATGCACGGGCAAGGCATGTAATGCAAAGGCAAGATAGCCGATGGTCGTTAGGGGTAACGGACCGGATTCTAAGAGAAAGCGAGCCTAGCAAGGGGGCGGCAGAAACTATGGGCGGACGAGATCAAGAAGCTCGCGGGGATACGGTCATGACCGCGGCTCACGCAGGGCACGGTTAATTGGGGAGATATGAGAGGACTTTGCCCTGCTGTGGGCGTAGCCAGGCTGGTGATGATGATGACGACTCTTTTCAATATGCTCTCCGTAAGCAAAGAACGCCTATCAGCGACACGCCGCGATGAAGTGGCGCACAGTTCCAACGCCATCGCCCTTAATATAACTTGTTACTAGTGCCCCAATTGTGGTAAGGCGGAGCTGTATAGCCACTGGCAGTATGTCGCCAGGGCGTGGCGTAATGCCAGGAGCAGCACGATGAGCGAAGACAACGCAGGCGAAGAGCGCCTCGATATCCACACGGTACTGAAATGAACGCCAGAAATCAATTTCTCGACAGTTTCTAAACGGAAGCTTGTCGGAGAAACTTTTCGCAGGCTCAACCGTGCGTACAACGTGATCCACGTCACCAATGTGCGCCGCCGGCTGCCACTTTCGCAGGAGAGGGTGAACCACAGATTTCGGTTCCAGCCAGAAGGAAGCGATCAGATAAAATGACAGATGCTCCAAAGTGCTATCGCCTTCTTGGATGTCAAGCGCTTACAGACTCAGTTAACTGTAGCTCAATTCGACGAGCTGCGCTACGAACTATACACACCGGTGATATTTTTTTCCACGTCACCCTCAAAACGCAGTTATGAGCAAATCAAGATGAATCCATGTCTGCAGCAAGCATTCGTCGTCAATCAAACACTCACAAACTCTCAGCTATAAGTAGAGGTTCGCCTTATACAACGAAAGAAATCTCATTCAGCGCTTTGATGTCCGACTGCTCCACGCAGGACGCGAGACAAGATATTACAGCGGGAGCAGCTACGGGCATACCTTGGTTCCCCAGGCCGTTTAGCGAAAGTGAATAATTTAGCTTAGGTTACATTTGGTTATAAACCAAGAAGGGAAAGACGCGGCAATTAATTTCGAACTACGCGCTTAATGGATGCCCAAATCCACGACACATAATTCTCATTTCGAAAATTGCTTTTGCGGCGACCGAACCGTTAGGTCACTTCCTAGGTCAGAGAGGTAATGCGCCGAGTGTAGAGGGGCCCTATCGGTCGTAGCCCGAGACGGGAGATAAGACGTCCTACGTGTAAATAGACAAAAAAAGTACAAAATACGGAGAAAGCACGAGCAGAGCTTTCTTATGCATGCAGGCCTTCGGTCAACACGCAGTACACGACAGGCGACCGAGTGATCGGGATCATTGATGAGTGGGAGATAATGAGAGCAATTACTGTCGTGCCCGTTCTTTGCATTCGGTCAGTCACCACTGCGGAGAAATGAAAATTATATGGTAAAGTAATTAAGCCAGCCCGACCTGATTTCGTAAACACACACGAGCCAAACTTTGAAAGCCATGTTGGCAACACCACTCTAAAGTAGTTCGCACCTCGATAGAAGGTTGCCGTCGCTAGGGTGAAGTAACCTAAATCCCTATGCACGCGCAATTGCGACGCGGCGCACAGCTGCATAGACTCAAGACAAATCGGCGACTTGCGGGGCAGGGATCGGCATTCAAAGGAGAACCCGCCCGATTCGCAACGCGGTGATAGACAACGCCTGGCGCCAAGGGCGTCCACAGAACTTTTTCCAGGGGGGTGCAGCCGATGTCTGGGGATGGGGGAGGCGGTAGGTTTGTAGTTGTTTTCTACTAGGGCATAAATAATATCCGTAATTCCAAGGGGGGCAACCGCCCCCCCTTGCCCCCCCTTCCGGACGCCCATGCCTGGCGCACGTAACTAATTAGCACAGCGGCGACCTTTCTCAGATTACTCTCTCAGATTGCTAAGAAGCCCGGACCGTGAGCTCCAGCGCACCACCATCCACCTGGCGGAAGAGGTCGCTACCAGTAAAGGACTGCCAGCCAGCCTCTAACCGCGTACGCGCAACTCCCCGCCTCCCATGCCTGCGTGCCGGGGGGCCGGGATAAACGTCTTTTAAGATCGAAATAAAAGTTGTTCGATCAATCAATGAACGGAAAGCTGCCTGTGGAAAGCTGCATGGAAAGCGCATCTCACAAAGTGGTAAACATATCGCCGCCGCGGAACACAAGATAACATAGTTTCGCACAAACTGAGACCATTTTCGTCAAGGGACATGAGGACAAACTTAAGTTCTCCTGTCCATAGATGACAACCTTCTCACGGCAGACGCTGCTTTCCCTGGAAACGGAGCTTCTATGGGCTTTTAAGAAGGTCAAGAAATGAAGTACAGATGTCGCCACCATCGACCATTTTCGCAAGCAAATTTCTGGGCGTCAAGACAATTTTTTTTTTTGCGCCCACATCCTTGAGGCTAGGCTGCACTGCCATTCACTTCGAAACGGTGATCACGGAGTCCTTTTCAGTGTAGACGGCACATACAAATCGAGTGGCGGCGATTTTTAATCGACTTTTCTCGCCAATAAACGCGCGTTTTTATGCCACACAAACATCAGCGTAGCCATAAATAGCCACGGAATCTATTTTTATTATGAACGAAGTATGGATGGAGTTGACCGCTCCGCCCCTCAAAAGGTATTGAAAGGGTACGCGTTATATAGCGCCGCAAGCGACGTGACCGCTGGTATAAAAGAAGCCGCAGCGACGTTCGCCTGAAGCGGGTACGACGCCGATAAAGGCGACATCGATAAGGCATGAGCTGCGAAACACGTGCAGAACGAACTTGTCGAGAGTCGCCGCACAAGGGACACATCTTGTGCGTAAAGGTGACGAGACGGCAGCAGAGTTCTCCCCAGAATGGGCCCACCGCAAGCGAGTCAGGAGCAGCAAGATATCAACGTCCGCGGAGACGGACGGCGACGCGGTCGCTCCCATTGTTCCCACGGCGCAAAATCATCTCGATTGCGAGCGCAGAGCGTGCCAGCGACGTTAAAAGCGCCGAAAAAGGGTGCAGTCAGCTTTGAGCACGCTTCATCCTCTCCGTTTATGATGCAAGCGCACATAACACAAAGGCAGACAATACACGAGCCACAAACACTATACCAGAAACGACGACACACAAAGAACACCGGCTGCCAGGCAAAAACTGGTCGCATTTGCGAAGAGCAACGTTCAAACACGCAAACTAGATCGGTTTCCGGTCTGCCGGCGCAGCAACACTGGAAAGCAGGACCAAATTCTATTGCCTCCCCTACCCCACCCGACGTCATCTGTCTTCAAGAAATAGGAACGCAATCCGCCACCCTAAGAGGCTACTACAGAATTTTTTATCCGGATTCACCACGCGTCGCTGTCTATGTATCAAAATCCATAGCCTCTGTGGTCAACTCCACCTCAGTTACCGGGATTAACCACATATTGCTGGAAGTCGTCCCGCAAAAGCGGGGGAACACAGAACCTGTATATTGAACCTATATAGCCCAACTCGTGCGCAACAAGAACAGTTTCGAAACATACTCCAGGAATGTGCTCGAATAGCAGACGAAAACCAGCTTCTAGTATTAGGCGACCTGAACGTGCCCCATACTGCCTGGGGGTATACAAAGGGTACCAGAAAACGCCCCTCCCTGTTGGGAGCAGCGGACACGGACAGGGAAGGCCTCAGGCTAGCGCCACGGATTTTACGAGACCTACCAGAATCGGCAACAGCGTATGCAGAGACACCACTTCTGATCTATCTTTTACAAAAGAACGCTACTAACGTCACATGTACAAACTTCGGTGAGACCCTAGGGAGCGATCATTACATCCTGAGTACAACAATTGGGAAGCGTTTCGTTAAAGGTATGCCACACAAGGGCACACCTCAGGGAGCTATTATTTCTCCCTTGCTTTTACATTGCTATGCTCAGGCTGCCCCGCGCTCTACACGCACTTCCAAATGTAGGCTTTGACATACACGCGGATGATATAACTATATGGACCACAAAGGGTTCCCTGGGCCAAAAAGAAACCACCCTACAATCAGTAGCCCGGATTGTCAAGGACTTCGCCTCTCAAAGTGGCTTCCACTGCGCGCCGGAGAAATCGGAGGTCATACGAGTACATGGCCCGAGATATGTGTCTCCAGGTCCCATCAACCTCACGATCGAGGGTCAAACCGTCAAGGAAGTTAACCTGATCAGCATTCTTGGTCTGTGGATACAGAGCAACCTCCGGGTTACCCACACCATCCAGACTCTCAAAACCACCGCAAGCCAGATAGCTCGCATATCAGCCGCATTACCAAACATCGCCAAGGATTGCGAGAAGAAGACTCTTCGGATGGCGCAAGCACTGGTACTTAGCCGAATCACATATGGACTGCCCTTTCACACACTAACAAGGGGAGAGGAGCAGCAAGTTGACACTATCATAAGGAGGGTATACAAGACGGCCCTTAACCTTCCTAAAAACACCTCGACGGAGCGTCTGACAGCACTAGGAATCTTCAACACATTTACGGAACTAACAGAAGCCATCCGTGCATCTCAAACACTTAAGACTTCAGACCAACCAAGCTGGACGAGCTATCCTACGCCGAGTAGGCACAGTTGCGGACATCCGCGCACTAGATGAGCAATACTCGCTAGAAAAACAACACAGCAAATACATCAGCGTGGCCCCGATACCGAAACATATGCTTAAAGACGTTGACACAGGCAGACGACGAGCGCGAGTGTCCTACCTACGCCGACGCCTAGCTAATTCCCCGAACGTGGTTTATGTTGACGCCGAAGCATACACGGACCATGGCACGTACGCAGTGGCGGCAGTGGACCACCGCTTCTCCACTCTATTCACTGCTTCTGTAAGAGCCGAAACACTAGCAGCCGCGGAGACACCGCCGTGGCCATTGCCATTAGGCATTACGAGTCCCAATGCCAAAGCGCTCATGTGATAACAGACTCGCAACACGCGTGTCGAAACTTCCTGAGAGGCCGAGTTCCCAAGCACGTCAGCCGGCTCATGGGCACTACGCTCCTCACCAAGCACCACCAAATCACCTGGACCCCAGGCCACGAGGGACTGGAAGGAAATGAGAGGGCACATGTTCTAGCTCGAGGTATCATCAACCGAGCGGGGCCCTAAAACGTGCCCGCTCTTAACCCTCTACCTTCCAGGTATAACGAACGCCTCGAGTTTCAGCGCCTTCGAAGGAGACACTTCCCTCCACCTCACAGGAGATTAGACACCCCAGATGCTGTCTCTTGGCGGCGGTTACAGACGAACACATTTCCAAACCTCCATAGACTACATCTCATACACCCATCATTATGCTCTGACACCTGCCCCTGGTGCCAGGCCTGCCTTACACTCTTCCAAATTTCGTGGGGACTTGGGGCCAAACCAAACACCTGACGCAAGACACGTCTTTTGAGCGGTGGGAGGCGCTGCTGACCAGCGATAACCTGGAGGACCAACGGGCCCTCACACAACAGGGCCGCAGGGCAGCTCAAGCTAGTGGAGCCCTGGAATGAGGACCCCACCCATAAGCTCGCCCAACTATTCTTCACTAATGTTTTTCCTCCTCCTTCTCCTCAACGGCAAGAGCAACACAGCGGCGACATCTAACAGCCTCCGCGAATATGCCACCACAGCAGGATTGCTCGGACCTCCGCTAAAAGAAAAACCAGCTTCTCCCGCCCCTCTTTCTCCACCTCAAAAAAAAAAAAAAAAAGAAAGCGGTCTGCTCAATAAGTGCCGACGCCAGAGAATTTTCTGACCGCTAATGAAGAGGCGTGGCCCCCCTTTTGTGCAGCGTCATTGCGGGCTCGCGTTTATGAAAAGAGCTAGGAAAGAATCGGCGCCAAGGTGCGGAAGCCGGACGGAGACGCCCACCTCAGCCGTACGGCGCTTTTGCAGCGACCACAGCGCGAGTCACGTGAAAAACATACGCCCGTTTGCACGCCTGTGAATGCGCGGGTACAAAGCCGCGCGCCTGTGGGCGATCGCGGTCCGCGGTGACCACTGTACACAAACACAAAGCTGCACAAAAGGATGGCTGTCTCCTCGCTTAGTTTCTTTTTTCATTACGAGCCTTTGGGATTCAGAACCACCCCCAGTATACAAAGGAAGCTCTGTCTGGAACGGGGAATAAACAAATGGAAAACCCGCCTGGAAGTTTGGCGCAATATCATATACTAAGAGCGCCCTCAGAGCGGAAAGCGAAATATGATTCACATATATACACTGAACATCCGGCATCACTGCTATACATGATAAATAAACAACGACAAAACGGCCAGGGCCGACTCCCACCATTGCAGCAGCAGTAACCTGCGACTTCCTCTTACACCAGATATACAGGAACGCCGGACATGTAGCACGTATGGGCTACGTGTTGGACCTCGAAGTACTGAACTCTGTATATGACAAAAATAAAAAAAAATGGTTATGATGCGACAGCTTTAGAGGGTTAACGCCCCATTTATGCGGGACTGGTGATTCTCGACTTCACATTCATAGATCCCAGGCAGCCCTCATACCAGCGCCATCTGTGGCGCTTCTGCGACCCGAGTTGCTCCTCCTGGACAATTCCTCGCGACAAATCAATAATTTAACTGCCCCCTGCCACGGTGGTCAGTTTGGTCACAATCCGGTGGGCAGGCTGTCGCGTGACACGGTAAGGTCACGTGACCTAGGTGGCCCATTTAGGCTGCTTCTCCGCGGATCTTTCGCTCACAAGACGCTGCCGACGAAGACGCCGGATTAGGAGCACAACGGAAGCGTTACGCGTTCAAAAAGCCCCTACGCTTCGAGCCGCAGGTCCTTCACCGCAGACGTGTCGGACATCAAAGGCCACGGGGCGTATACAGCTCTACTGTCAGTTTGTCACAGCGTGCTAAACGTAATAACCCCTCCTTTGACGGGCAAGCATGACATTTGCTATCCGTGGAAGCTTTCCGCTTCGGAGAAATAAACGCTCGCAAGCGAAGAAGTCCATCGCTAACGGTCGACAAGTGCTGTGACAAGTGCCCGCCGATTCTCACATAGTTTCATTTTCACGGCGGCACATCCGGCTGACCCATCTCGATGTCTGATGCTCGCCTAATAGTCAGGTCGAGAGAAGACGCGCCGCTACCATCAACGCTCGCCAGGGGCGCTTTCAGTGCTTCGTCAGGAATGGCGCCGTTTTCAATCAGCGTGACCGCCGTGGTTCGCGCTCCACTTCGCGGCATGTTTGTTGCGCTATGGAGCACAAACGCTTCTGCATCGGTTTCACAAGTGCGATCAATATTTTGCTTGCCTGATGAGTTAACGCACGAAAGAGGAATAGCATGCATATATTGGCTCCGTTTTCTTTATGGTACAAAAAGATGATCAACGGCATAGGAAACGAGGTAATTGAAGACCACTTGCTTCAACAAAAATTAGCTTTCTCACACTGGAGAAAACAAAGTTAAATTTTCATAGAAAACAAGGTTGTCTCTGCTTGAGTCATCCTCGAATCTGTTATATTTTAAGCATCGCTTTATATCACAAAGACAACGCGGCTAATGCATGCATGCTTTTTTTTGTTTTCGTGGGTTCCCTCGAGCCAAGCAAAATTTTGACCGTACTTGCTAAACTGGTGCACTTTTATACTTTCTTATATTCTTTTTATATACCCGCCGCGGTGGCTCAGTGGTTACGGCGCTCGGCTGCTGACCCGAAAGACGCGGGTTCGATCCCGGCCGCGGCGGCTGAATTTCTTGAAGGCGAAATTCTAGAGGCCCGTGTGCTGTGCGATGTCAGTGCACGTTAAAGAACCCCAGGTGGTCGAAATTTCCGGAGCCCTTCACTACCGCGTCTCTCATAGCCTCAGTCGCTTTGGGACGTTAAACCCTAATAAACCAAACCAAACTCTTTTTATACTTTTTATAGCTTTTATACTGCATAGCGCAACAAACTCGCCGCCAAGTAAAGCGCAAACCACGCTGGTCACGCGACTGAAAACGGTGCCATTCCTTACGAAGCAGAAAGCGCACGCCGCCGAAGGCCAGCTTTTCTGCACGATGCGGGCAAACGATAAACCCTAGCTTGAAGCATTGCAAGCGCTTCTGGCGAGCAGTGACGGTAGCGGCGTGGCTTCGCTAGTGCCGGCGATAAGGCGAGCATCAGGTCATCGAGATGGGTCAGCCGGATGTCCCGACGCCCTTTCACTCTCTGCTTCGCATATGCTGATAGCGCGCTGGCATGCAGTTTTTCCTTGGTTTTTCCCAGTTCGGCCACCGCTCGCGTGCTCCGTTCTACTTTTGGTGCACCTGTTCATAGCCACGTCTGCGTCGCACGATTTGTGTGTGACGAAGGGATTTAAAGCGATGAAAGTTGGAACGGTACCGGCTTCCAAACTGCCCGACGTTCTTTAAAATTCGCTACTCAAGCAGTCTCTCGCACTGTGCATCTGTTCGTATTTCTTCTCCTTCCTAATCGATTATCCTTCAGGTAAAAAATAATTGCTCTACTAATTTCCCATCAACCGGCACCACAAACTAAAAAAAAAAAAATTCCCCCATGATTTTCTTGGTCTCGATGGCTGATTGCTTCCTGTATGTTTTATTTGTTTTTCCACACAGAACGTCAATTTCAAGCACTATAGGACAGGGCTAAAGTGAGGATAGCACATATGGTATGTGGGTATTCAACGTCCCGAAGCTGCACCCATCTGCTCTGACGGGCGCCTCGAGATGTATCTGACTTTAGTTAGTTAATTAGGAGTTTAATGACGCAAGGGCAGCTAAGGGCAAAGAGCGCCAGAACTATGTTTCTTTTCTTTTTTTAAGTCGGTGGGATACTAAATGAAATGGGAGAGGATCGAGTTCTATCTGACTACAGAACGTGCGAACCAGTCCTGACTTCGGTCAAATGAACAACCACACGACGTCCGGAGAGTCGGAAAAAAAAAAATCGCACACGGATAAAGAGACGACAGGCGCAATTGCGCACCAATTAGCCCGACCAACCGCCACCCTCCTTGAATGCCACTTCTCCCCTTCTCCTACTTCAACGTCAGCAAGCAGTGCGAGAGAGAAAGAGTAGTTTGGATGCGTCAACTTCCAGCGAAGCATCGCTCCGGCGGCCGAGCCGCGGTTTAGCCCACTGCTCACAAGCGCACCATCCTGAGAAAGAAAGAAAGAAAGAAAGAAATAAAGAAAGAAAGAAAGAAAGAAAGAAAGAAAGAAAGAAAGAAAGAAAGAGAGAAAGAAAGAAATAAAGAAAGAAAGAAAGAAAGAAAGGAAGAAAGAAAGAAAGAAGGAAAGAAAGGAACAGAAAGGAAGGAAATAAGTAAAAAAGAAATAGAGGAAGAAAGTAGGAAAGATACGGCCGGCGGTGCGCATGCCTCGGCGGCCACTCAACTTCCGGCGCTGCGGTGGCCGACTGCCAGAAGAAGCGCATCGGCCGACACCTCGAGGAGAAAGAACGACTGGTCTCTGCGCATGCGCGCGCGCCGTGGGGACGCAGCGCGACAGGAAAGGCGATCGCTATGCGAGAGCAGCGGAAAGCCAACGAACGACGACGACAAAGCGATCAGGCCTCGGGGCTACGTCCTCGTATAGCTGACGTCTACACGGGTATATTATTATACGACACACGAACGCGTGAGCACTCGAGTCGCGAAGAAATGCGCAGCTACGCACACGGGCCTTGCCTCGAGGGGATGAACGAATCCGCGTCGTTTATATACCTAATGCGACGTGCTGCTGCCTGGTCGCTTCGGGCGCCATACGACGCCGCACCCTCTTTCTCTGGTCGTGGAAGAGATCGGATCCCGGATATCGGCCGCTAACGTATATCGGACAGCGACACTGCCCGAGGCGGCGTTAGAGCGGGGACGACGGCTATAACGCACGAGTGCTACGGTAGGGTACAACTTAGAAGGAAAAATAACAGCAGCTGGCAACAGTGGCCCATAGACCGACGGTTGGTGTACCATTCCGCTATGACCGATCCCAGCAGTAAACGAAAGTTAAATTTTCATATTGTCCTCTGTCAAACAAATCAAGGGGAGCAAAATTCTCGCTCTTATAATTTCGTTCTAGCGAAAAAAAAAAAAACAGCGAAAATCAAGACACAGGACCAGAAGAAGGCATACACATACTCTGTCATTTAAGTAACAAGAAAAGCTTTAGCGTCGGGAAAGAACGGTGGGTGGAAGTCATGAATGGCTGAGCTTCACTGCAGACTTCACTGCAGTTGTATCAGATTTCCCGGTTTTCCCGCGGTAAGGAAAGAGTTAACGTGCTAAATGGCCAAGCGTGACCACGAAGTAAATGAAAGACAAGACACGGCTGCTATACCTCGTTTTACTACGACGTGATCCGCTGTACCGTTTAATTCCATAGCACACTGTGAGGAACAGTTAAAGACGACACAAAGCAGAAAGTCAAGTGTGTTCAGTACATTGTCGCATTCTGCTATAAATGCCAGCGCCCCAGCTTTCCACAGCTGTTGCCAACCAACGGAAACGCGGTTCGCCCCCCCCCCTCCCCCCCCCCCCCCCCCACCTCGAAATCAAGCTCAACCCCTCCCCCACCAGTCCTCCTAGAAGTTTCTCGTTAACCCATGGGACACTCCTTCACAAGCACAATAAATTCCTTTTGTACACCTCCCAGAAAAAAAAAAAATTTGACTACGTGCCTGTCTCGTGTAATCACCTAGCTACGGATCAGCAATTACACTGTCGGTTTCTTTGGATGTGCATGCGCCCGCGCGTCACGTGACCTAAGCACTCCCGACGCTCCACAGCCATCGTTCAGTTGATGAAAGCAAAACAGCATCCAGAAGAAAGGGAATTACAATTTAGCGGTAGCAGGCGAATACCGTGTGGTGAAGCATGCATTCTGTCCAATGCACCATTTGATAGAAGAAAACACGGAGATATAATTAGGTACCTATATGGTCACAAAACCACAACTCGGTCGTTGCAGCGCGGAACCGCTCGCGCTTGCGCGGCAAGCACTCCATGCCGGCAAACAGGAAGTGCGAACAGAACAACGGAAACGGAGTCAGCCGAAGCAGCGACCGGGGGCATGGCTTGAGCGATTAATCCCTGTACCAGCGAAACCCGTTTCCGATCAAACGAGACGACGGGCGGCCTTGATCGATGGCGCGCATGACTGACGCGGCTGCAAGCACCGCCAACTGCGGTAGCGAAATCCCGCGCCGCGACGGAAGAACAAAAAGAGCACAAAGAACCGCGTGCCTCCAGCGCCGACAAGTGGCGCGCGCGGAGCAAAGCTTCAAGCCGAGCGCAGCTGTCTATATTCCGCCTGCGGCCAGCAAGTTAGCCGTGACGTATTGCAGCACCTGCGAGCAGCTTCATTGTTTTTGAGACGCGACACTGTTCTGGTCGTCCAAACTACAGAAACTCTTTTTTTATTATGGGCGTGTTCAGATAAGAACGGTAATCGAGGTCCCATGACCATTTTTTGTTTTCAATGAAATTTTTATATATGATGGGCAAATGTGTCCACACAAAGGAATGAACCTTAGTTTTGCAAGAACCTTCGTAGTTTTCTCGGAAAAAAATCGCATGTCACAAGAGGTGGAGAATGTCGTTTTTGGCACTTCGCAAAGTTGCAAGTTTGAAGCCTCATTCCGTGCACAAAAAAATTTTCCCGCGCATAAGCATTTTTTCAGAAATTCTTTACAACTTGTAAAATAAGAGAAAATAAAACATGTTTTCTTGCTCTTTCAACCTTCCGAGTAAAAAAATTGCAAACTTCGCTTCTGGAGCTATGCGGTGCAAAAGAGGCACTTTTCAGGGCAGCCTTAGGGCAAGATGCCTCAAGATCTTCTCACTGAATATTTTTCCCAGTATTTTTTAGCTGTTTTTACTCACCTCAGGCAAGTTCTGTTGCTCTAGACTTGACAGATAATTTTCAGTACGGTCTCAAAATTGGCCGAGGTTCAAAAACGCCAAAAAAGTGACAACTTTGACTTGGGTTTAAAAAAAAACATCATCATCGAATTTTGTTAAAATTTGCCTGAATAATCCTCAATACATGGTAATTTTAATGCACTAGAAAAGTATTGCATTATATTGTTTTAAAATACAAAAATAAACACAAAACTGAGTTCATGTTTTTGTTATATAGAATTGCTTATTACTGCCTCTTAGAAATAGTAGCTGTCAGAAATTTGATTTAGCACTCATTGAACGTGGTTACATTTTATTTACCCCAACATCGGAACCATTCTCAATGCTTATAGAGCTTCTATTCGCTTGTTAGCGGCGCTCCTAATGCGTGAAAATGGTAATAAATTCGCTATTTTGCCTGATGTCATAAGAATTGGCTGGTGGCGGTCAAACCTTGTTTGTATTCTCTAATTTATTCGTCGTACGGTCTATTGGTATATATAATCGATTCATTAAAGATATTAGATCATTTCTCGCTTCTTAGAGAAATTTTTGTATGTAAGAGTTAATATTAATGCATTTCTGAAGTCGGCGCTTTCGAACCTGCGTCTATTTACCTCTGTGTTCAATGGTTCTACAAGGCACTGTCAGGAGACAAAACGTCTCCTGAGGCGAACGATTTATCTGCAAGGTTTTTAATCATGGGGAGTTTTAATCGAGAGGCAATTTAAAAATGGGATGCCGCTTCATGTGCACATTGCAATTCAGAAAATCGTAATAAGAAATAAACGGCGGCTGTTGATTTCGGTTTTGCGCACAGTATATTGTCCAGCACGAAGCACTAACCAGATCACAGTCTCTTCCATTCAGAAGCAGCGGTGGAGGCCACGTAGGATGCACTGCCTTCATGTGACTGAACCTATTTCCACAGGTGGAGCGTCTGAACTCCAGGCACTTTCTTTGCCAGTTTCCATTGTTCCTTCTTCACTTCGCGAAAGTCTGCAAGCTCCCTCTGTGGCAGCTCCAGAATGGCGATGTTCTTTAGTGTTTCTTGAATTGACGAAGCCTCCGGCTGTGTGTATGACCTCACTTGCAGGCTTCCGCAAGTTGTGTTGGGATGTTCGATGGTGTGATGCTGCGTCATGTTTCCTCAGGAATTGTGCCACTATCCACATGATGGGATTTTCACTTTGGAAAATATTTAAATGAGCAGCGAGGATGAGGTGTTGATTGCTACATGGGAATACGGTGAGCTAGTTAAAAAAACTCTGAGCGCTTCACCGTTTATAAGAGAATTTCTAAGAGTGACCATGAAATGCATTCCCTACAACTATATTATATCTGTGCAAGCAAGAACAATACATGAAAAAAACACACGGCTGCAAGAGAGGTGCAATTGTTTTACATTTTGATTTCGCCAAAAAGTGAACAGTTGTGCGTACCATTGGAAGAAAAAGCAGCTAACCGTGTTTACCTGCGTTGTCATGTCAAGAAAATCGACTCGTAACTATGCCATTAATTTGGACGATATGTTATGATTCCGCTCATGCATGCTTGGCTCTGTCGATAATCAAAGCACATCGCGAAGAAAACGCGCCAATCTACACCAAGATAATATATTTGAGCGACTGGGCTCCCGCTCAGTTCAGGAATAAATACCAGTTTATATGAGCTGCAGCGCAGTGAATGTCAACGGACGATATTGATGTTTTTGGCCTCTGGACACTGCAAAAATGCTTGCGGCGGCGTTGGTGGGCTAGTGAAACATCGAGCATCCCAACACAACTTGCGGAAGCCTGCAAGTGAGGTCATACACACAGCTGGAGGCTTCGTAGACGCAATTCAAGAAACACTAAAGAACATCGCCATTCTGGAGCTGCCACAGAGGGAGCTTGCAGACTTTCGCGAAGTGAAGAAGGAACAATGGAAACTGGCAAAGAAAGTGCCTGGAGTTCAGACGCTCCACCTGTGGAAATAGGTTCAGTCAACTGAAGGCAGTGCATCCTACGTGGCCTCCACCGCTGCTTCTGAATGGAAGGGACTGTGATCTGGTTAGTGCTTCGTGCTGGACAATATACTGTGCGCAAAACCGAAATCAACAGCCGCCGTTTATTTCTTATTACGATTTTCTGAATTGCAATGTGCACATGAAGCGGCATCCCATTTTTAAATTGCCTCCCGATTAAAACTCCCCATGATCAAAAACCTTGCAGATAAATCGTTCCCCTCAGGAGACGACATTTTGTCTCCTGACAGCGCCTTGTAGAACCACTGAACACAGAGGTAAATAGACACAGGTTCGAAAACGCCGACTTCAGAAACGCATTAATGTTAACTCTTATATACAAAAACTTTTCTAAGAACTGAGAAATGATCTAATATCTTTAATGAATCGATTATATATACCAATAGACCGTACGACGAATAAATTAGAGAATACAAACAAGGTTTGACCGCCACCAGCCAATTCTTATGACATCAGGCAAAATAGCGAATTTATTACCATTTTCACGCATTAGGAGCGCCGCTAGCAAGCGAATAGAAGCTCTATAAGCATTGAGAATGGTTCGGATGTTGGGGTAAATAAAATGTAACCACGTTCAATGAGTGCTAAATCAAATTTCTGCCAGCTACTATTTCTAAGAGGCAGTAATAAGCAATTCTATATAACAAAAACATGAACTCAGTTTTGTGTTTATTTTTGTATTTTAAAACAATATAATGCAACACTTTTCTAGTGCCTTAAAATTACCATGTATTGAGGATTATTCAGGCAAATTTTAACAAAATTCGATGATGATGTTTTTTTTTAAACCCAAGTCAAAGTTGTCACTTTTTTGGCGTTTTGGAACCTCGGCCAATTTTGAGACCGTACTGAAAACTATCTGTCATGTCTAGAGCGACAGAACTTGCCTGAGGTGAGTAAAAACAGCTGAAAAATACTGGGAAAAATATTCAGTGGGAAGATCTTGAGGCATCTTGCCCTAAGGCTGCCCTGAAAAGTGCCTCTTTTGCACCGCATAGCTCCAGAAGCGAAGTTTGCAATTTTTTTACTCGGAAGGTTGAAAGAGCAAGAAAACATTTTTTATTTTCTCTTATTTTACAAGTTGTAAGGAAGTTCTGAAAAAATGATTATGCGCGGGAAAAATTTTTTCTGCACGAAATGAGGCTTCAAACTTGCAACTTTGCGAAGTGCCAAAAACGACATTCTCCACCTCTTGTGACATGCGGTTTTTTTCCGAGAAAACTACGAAGCTTCTTGCAAAACTAAGGTTCATTCCTTTGTGTGGACACATTTGCCCATCATATATAAAAATTTCATTGAAAACAAAAAATGGTCATGGGACGTCGATTACCGTTCTTATCTGAACACGCCCTTATTATTATTTCAACCGATTCATTTTTCAGAGCTGACACCGTAGAGCATGACTGGCTGGCTGACTGCAGTGACCTGACGTGCTGCGTCGCTGGGCGTGTAGTCAGAACAACGGGAACAAAGAAACAAAAAAAAAAAACAGGGACAGCGTGTGAGCGTCTGCGCCTGTTCGAAAACGAGAGCGCAATCGAACAGACCCGCTTTGCGTTCCCAGTGAACTTGCGGCTTCCAGTGTTGCACCCCCACCCATCACGGCATGGCGAGGGAGCTTCGCCACCCGCGATTCGGATAAACAGCGGGCTGTCTTCCCGCGCCGTGGAATCCAGTTACTTCGCCACGGAAGGCGTCAGGCTGTCGATTTCCCGCGCTCGCAGACCCTGAAACTTGGATATACAGCGACAATGACCTAGAGCCAGGTCATTTTAAAGCTGACTTTCGTGCCTTACCGGTCATTCATCCAGCTGCATCGACAGAGAAGACAAAAAGCCTCCGATTCCATTAATTAATTTATTTATTTATTTTGAGAAATCCCTATCCGAAGAAGTCTAACCAGCTCACCGAGTTTGTTGACCTTTAAGGTGACCAAGGTAAAACCTTGCAAAGCAACAGCCCATGCAGAATGAAATAAATATTGCCGCGACCAGGTTCCGAACCCGCGGCAGCGCGAACAAATCAGCTCCGCTGGCCACTGCACGAGAGCATTGCGCTATCGCCGCAGCCGGTCACGGCTCGTGCTAAACTGCGACACTCTCGCGCTGTGCATTGTATGTCGTCGTCTTCTTCAACTTCCATCTGCGGTGGTCGCCAGACGTGCCCAGCAAAGCCAAACCATGCATGAGCCAACTAGGCTAAACAAGTGTTTTCGCATGTCTACGATGTTTAACTAGGTCTTGTATATATATAAAAAAAAAATTCGGAATGATGGCACACAGCATGCTGGAACGTTTTGTGCGCCCACAGGGCACCTCTTTCACCAACTCATCCAAAGTAAGGGCTCTAGGACGAACGAGAAAAAACGCACCCCCGCCCCCCTCTCTATCTCCCTCATGATCAGAAGGACAGCCACATATCATGCCAGAGGCGAATTTAAAGGATGAGGAGTGGGTGGGAAGGGCTGCCCTCCTCAGCGAGATATTTCTGATGGAAAAACAAGAAAACGGCCTGTCGTATCAAGGCTGGTAGGTCCTCCGGTGGCAGGGACGCCAGTAGGCGGATAGGGTGCGGGATAGTTTAGGGATTGGCGGGATAAAGGAAAAGACAGTGCTCAAGATTCCTGTAAAAGGAGGGGCAGCTAGGGTCTGCAATCTACAACGGGAAAGGCGAACGGCGCATTCGTTTGTGCATCGATAACTGCAGATGAAACGCTGTGACAGCGCCAAATCCATCTTGCGCACCGACGACATTTTAAGCTAACTGGGAACGCCACGTAGTGTATTGAAAACTTACATGTCACATCTGGATACTGTCAAGTTGAAATATGACCCGGATGACATTAAAAGAAAAACAGCGTTCGTAATATTCCAGGAACTTGTCATGCCACTTGGGTCGAAGGTCGCCCAAGTGACATTTGAGAGGTCCGTTACATTTGTCACCGCAAAAAGTCAATTTGAAAATTTCATCGACTTCGATGGCGAAATTTGATGGCGCATCAGGGGGGAATCTATGATGGGGGGTGTCCCATTTAACATATATGTGATATTTATATCATATCAAAACAAAGACTGGCACCAAAACGAAGCACTGTTGCAGCCGCGCTGCATTCTCCAAGAGCAAAATTCTGAAAGAAGGTGCGACAGTTTTCGGGAACAATTAAAGTAGGCGATACACTTCGAGTTTTAGTCAAGCGCTAGCTATTAAAACAGCTCATCTTAGCAAGGATCTGCAGGACGCTTATTCCGAACAAGCTCAAAGTGGAGCGAAGAAACGCCACGCCTAATTATTACCAACCACCTTTAACCCTGACAAACCATGCACTGCTTAGAGCGGTGCTTGAGCGCATGCGCACCGGAGCTTTTTAAAGCAGACAATGATGGCAAGGAACACGCTGTCGCATACCAGTTCCGAAGATTTATGAAACACAAACTGAACGACGCATTAAGTTAGCTAAGTTAAACGATCCACTCTGTGCATGACTGGCATTGCAATCTTAACGGCGTGAAAATATTGTGACGAAGCTGGCAGTGGCGCGGGACGGAGCGCCCGCGCTAGGCCAGCGGCCATTAAATCATCTCATAGCCATGGTTCACCACGTCTCATTCTTCGGCTGGCCGCCGCGCAACATTTGGAGTGAGGCGCTGGGGTTCCTTCATCGCCATCCTGGTCACGGAGCTTCGGCGTCCTGGGCCTGCCGTGGACGTCGGCCGTGAGTACCTGATCAGCGCCGCACGGCCGTGCCCCAGCCCGCCCGACCTGAACCGACCTCGACGCTCACCCCAGCCCCGTCCCCCGCCCGGACCACACTACACGACGGACCCAAGACCCGACGGACCCAAGACCCCCCCGACCCAAAACCGCACCGACCCAAACGTGAAGACACCGTCCCCCTGCCCCCGCCGTTCGGTGCGTCCAGAGACCTCGGCCGTCAGCTCCTGGCACCCTACGGCCCGGATGCTTCGTGGACCAGGACTCATTCTCTCATTTTTCTCATCGTGGCGGCCAGCACTGCACCATCTTCTACATATTGTTCGATCCTTCACTCAAGACCATCGCCATTTCGCCGTCTGTTCGTCACCGATCGGGACGATCGCTCGGAGGCCCCGGGTAGTGTGACGAAGACGAAGCTGGCAGTGGCGCGGGACGGAGCGCCCGCGCTAGGCCAGCGGCCATTAAACCATCTCATAGCCATGGTTCACCACGTCTCATTCTTCGGCTGGCCGCCGCGTAACAATATTGATGCGAACGCATTTTCCAAAGGCCCAATCGCTCCTTCTTTAGACGAGCTACAAGACGATTATTAAGACCGTCCACAATGCAAGTGCATCGTTTTCAACGGCCTGGCAACTGTCACAAGAATGTGAGAGGAAAATATGCGTTCCTTGTGCATTGCAGCTTTATCTTATCAAGAACGCGCATCAGACGAAATGCGAGGTGAAAAAAAAAAAAAACTCTGGGACAGCTCTCGACACAATATTTCTGGCCTCAAATCACGGCTGATGTGTCGGAATACGTCCGTCATTCGCGACGTGCATAAAGCAACGTGCAGCAATCCATAAACCATCACTGAAAGCAGGATTAGAGGACACGGCCTGAGAGAAAGAAGACGTATACCTCTCCTTCCTATCAGCCCGTGTCCTCCAGAACTGCCTTCAGTGATGCGAAACCAACTCGCCCCCAACACGCTACTCTGCTCAAACGAAAGACGTTTGGATCGTTGGTCACTGCCATTTGCTGCACAACCCTGTGATCTTCTCGCTGTTAATCTCACCGGCGTCTTTGCACGATGCAGCTTAATGAACAGGGTTGTTCATCTGGCCGTTGATGATGCCACTCGTTACGAATGGGCTTTCGCGCACATCACTTACAGGAGACATGTGACGCTTACATTTCAAACAGAAAAAGTGTCTCTCAAACCGCAGAACTGAGTGTACGCAACAGGAAAGACTAAGGAAATACTAAAAGACGAAACTCAAACTTTACGTCGTCAAGCATCAAGCTGCAGTGAGTGGACTCACTCGATACCAACGAAGACCCGCAAAAGCCAGGTAATCAACATGTGTCGGATTTAATTCGTTTAAGTGGACATCTGAAACAAACAGCAAACAGTACAGCAGACAGTGAACAATGCAGTGCTGCAAAACTGCAGAAATAACAACAAAGAAAATACTCCCATCGTACTGATTCGACGGAGGGTCGGAGGACGGGACAGTTACGGTTTATACGCAAGTGCCCAGCGGAATGGTGAAACCGCTGGCCATTCAACAATGTCGGTGGGTAACGCCTTCCATTCGGAAATCGCGCGCAGGAAACAGTAATTCCTAAATACGCTGGCCCTGCCTGAAAAAGCTCTTAATTTTGCAGTTGTACTAGCGTGTGGAGCGTTGGTTAGCGGCAACGGTAATTCCATGAATAAATCAGGACTCCCCGCAATGTGTCAAGATACGCTCGTATTTTTCTGATGCGGGGCATCTCATTCTAATAGGAGTGCTAATCGATCACACGGAGAGGCAAGAAAACCTGTCGATGAAGAAATTTCTTCCGTAATGCAAGATATATTGGAGATACAATAATATATACGGGAGAGACTGAATTGTAAGTACTTATATATCACCCTTTGGAAAGCAAACAAAGGAAAGCGTACGACGAAATCGACAGATTTGTGAAGTCTATACTACGTGAGCCAGCTGCAAAGCTGTACTACTACACATTCGACACAGTATGCATTCGCAAGAAGCGGCACGCATACATGTGGATCAAAAACACTTAGGCGTTCGTTTGCGGCTAGGAAGCATCCCGGCATGGACATTTCTTTTGGAAGGGCGCTCTCCAGACAGGTTAAGGAGCATACTTATCGCCCTCAAAGTATTATAACAGTGTTGCTGCACTCTTAAAAATAGCCCCTTTACTATTCCACAGTAGGCAGAAAGAAGCCGCGACACAACACCTGCTTCACGGTGTAGTGTAGAAAGACATCGTCCACACAGGGACACGTAAGCAGACAATATGTCAGCGAAATTTGAGAGGTTTCAAATATCAACAGAATCGACAGAGAGCAACCTTTGACAATTCGTGAATGGAATATGTCTGAGATTGATGAGCGGTCGATCTCTGGAGTTCCTGAAATACTGTATTCGACTGCCTCAATAGAGCGAGAAAATTATCTTTCTTTTGTTTTCTTCTGATAAGCCATCATCGCGACACGTCGCGGCATTCCTTTGCTTCAGTCGGCGCGGCTACATTCCTCGAAATGCACAATGCATTCGCTTAATTAATGAGCACTCGCACTTGCACACGTATTTGCCACCTGTCCCTGAAGTTGTTATGCGAGAGGAACCGAGGTAGGACTGACGTTGCACGCAACGTTCGGAGAAACAGCCGCGGTAATTTGTCGCCGCGGGCTTGAGAACGATACAGCGGGATGTCTCCTCGACATTTTCAGTCGTAAAATCGACGAGCTGCAGCGCTCAATGCGCACGTTACGGACATGAACACTTTGACATATAGAATGTTTTGCTTGGTTTTACTACGCAGATGGTAATCGCGCCGGTAATATGGCAGTCTCGACGTCAAGAATGCTTCGTCAGATGGAGAAAAAAATGGTTTTTGAGGAAAGGAAATGGCGCAGTATGTGTCTCACATATCTCGGTGGACACTTGAACCGCGCCGCCGTAAGGGAAGGGATAATGGAGGGATGTGAAAGAAAAAAAAAGAAAGAGGTGGTGGTGGTGGCTGAAACATTTATTGCCAAGCAATGGAGAGGGGGCAAACCCTGCCTCCCCTTACGTGGCACGAGGCAACCCTTAGGGGGTTGCCCTTAAAGGGCAAAGGACAGTCCTTGGAGGACTATCCGCTTCAAGGCGTCGGTAATTATCCGGCGCTGGTCAGCAGCAGCGGAGCTGGCCAAGAGAGTCTCACAGTATGACTCCGCCGTGGTTGGGGATGGAGGGTGTGGGAAGGTAGGGCATGTGAGAAGGATACGAATAAAGTCTCCCGGTTTCCCGCAGAGCTTACAGGAGGAAAGAAACTGATCGGGGTAGCGGGCATGAAGAAGAATAGGGTAAGGAGCAGTACGGGCCTGGAGTTGGCGCCAGTAGGAGGCCTGGGTTAGGGTTAGAGAGGGTGCCGTAGTCGAGAGCTCCGGAATAATTTCGGCAACATTGAGATCTTTAACGTGCACTGGCATCGCACAGCACACGGGCGCCTTTGTGTTTCGCCTGCATCGAAACGCGGCCGCCTCGGCCGGGTTCGAACCCGCGAACTCCGGCTCAGTAGCCGAGCGCACTAACCACTGAGCCACGATGGCGGGTCGTCAGATGGCGCCCGCAAGCAGTGCGGCATATATTGTTCCCCATGCACAGATATAAGTTGAACCTCGCTATAACGAACTTAAAGGAGCCCGGCGATAACTTCGTTAAGCCCATGATGACCAATATTCCAAGGATAATCATCAATCCTTCGTTATATCAAATCTTTCGTTGTAAACCGTTTCGTAATAACGGGGTTCCAATGCATACGAAGCCTAATGCGGCGCGGTTCGGCACGCGCTGACGGGGTCTTTTACTAATGGTGACGGCAGGATATTCGCGTGTACACATATTCAGCATCATGAACGCCCCCCGCGGTTTTGGTAGGCGTCTAAACAGAAGAGCGCCTGGGCTTGTGCGAAACGATGCCTCAGTGTATTTGGCGTTAGGAAGCCGAGCTAGCGATCGAGGGATAGAGGCCACGATGGCCACATTTCGACGGAGGTGAAGAAGTACAACATGCGTGCGCTGAGATTACGGAGCACTTTGGGGAACCCGACGAGGTTCAAATTCACCCGAAGATGAGCGCCTTCTCGATAGACATAAAAGACCTATACTACTCGTTGCCGCATGCTGCTCTATTCGAGGCAGTCAGCGACAGCATCGATGACTACGGCACTGGAAAGTTCCAGAACGCCTGCGGAACTGATGTGAGTCGTTTCCTGGATCTATTGTCCTTCTACCTATCCACCTCAGTGGTCAACTTCAACGGCCGCATGTACAGACAACAGGAGGGTCCTGCATCGCACCTGGCTCACGACTCGCTGTTAGCCCGAATTGATAGAAATCTTGACACCAGACTGGAAAGTTCTGCGGCTTGCAAAATATTCCGCTATGTTGATGACTATCTTGTCTTTTTCAAGAGCCCATCCAGCAACACCTCAAAGTGAGCACACTGTTTCAGTCTTCTCCTCCTGCCTTGAAGGCCTCAGCATAACTGATGAGCTTCCCTTGGATAAGCTTCCCTTAGACAGCAGGAAGGTCGGCGTACGAGTACTGTTTTCTGCGCCAAACAAGCTAGCCGCCCTATGTAAGAAGGTTAACACTCAACGCTGACTCAGAAGACGGTGTGCAACAATTAAGAATAATCAGCAGCCATTTATTGCATGCAAGTCAAATGTAGTTCACGAGATCCCGCTTTCATGCGGCAGGTTTTACAAACCGGAAGGTTGCGAGAGCAAGCCAATTCACGAGGTTCGACAACAGGTTCTAACCTAGCACTTCATTGCGACCAGCGCACGGGGGAGATATGGGAAGCTTTCATGATCAAAAAGAAAGAAGGAAGAACATTGCGTCAGCACACCATCTGTCACTTTGTTTCCAAAAGAAATCGCATTTCTAGATCATTAGATTTTAGATGCGCGCCCTGCCGCTAGATTTTAGCTCTCTAACACACTTTTCTTGTCGCGAACTGTTTACACTTATGCTGTTTTTATTATTTTTTTGTAGGTTTTGCAGTTTCCGGTTGTTCTCTTGAGACGTTCTCAGCAGCCCGGCCGGGCACGTGCCGTTTCCTTGTAATGCTGCGTCGTGCAAGTTCCTGCTTATAATTGTGTTTTTTGTTCATCTTTCTGAACCAATGTATATTACTGTGCTTCCTGGAATAAAAATCCGCCAGTTGTCAGTCAACACTGGTGTTGTCCTTTTGTCCCGTCTTTCGCGCTGTTTTAAGTATGAACTGACGCTACGCGTGTCGGTTTGAAAGTGCATAAGCATCGGACCACGAGAAGGCTGTTGTTACTACGCAGTTTGTTTCAAGAATCTCAATCATGACATAGTTGCATACAAAAAGTGAGCCCGGACGCGACATCCCTACCGTGCGAGAAGTTGAACTCTTCGTTATTTATGGCGGCCCTAGTCGCAACCACTTGAAACGATACGCTTGCAACAGTTAATTATTACTTCACTTTCCTGACATTTCATGCCACAAAGCCAACACTGTGGTAGTCCGAAAATTTACTGCTGCGGTGTGTGAATTTGTGTGGGCAGGAAAAATAAAAATTCCATTATTTGAATGTGCACTTATGCACACGATTATCATTCCCCAACACTCCTGCATGAGGACTCTGCTAACCGACAAGCCAGCCAAACGAAAAAGAGACGGCAGCCCTCGCTAGGACGCTTTCATTGCGACGATTCGAACATCGCGACTGTCGTAGTTGTTTTAAAGCGATCATGCAATGAAAGCAATGCATAACCTGTTGCACAGTTCCTGAAATCAAGCAAACACGAACTGAACTATACGCAATGTGTCAATGACTTTCAGTACACAAGTACAACTGCCGTCTCATTCGAACACCGTTCACTATTGTCATCGATCATGTCACCTTTTCAAGTGATCCCTGAATCTTTGCGTATTTGAAGTCAACACCAGAAAACTATAAAGGTTTGGTCTGGGTTATGGGGTTTAACGTCCCAAAGCGACTCGGGCTATGAGAGACGCCGTAGTGGAGGCCTCCGGAAATTTCGACCACCTGGGGTTCTTTAACGTGCACCGACATCGCACAGTACATGGGCCTCTAGAATTTCACCTGCATCGAAACTGAACTTCTGCCGCCGGGATCGAACCCGCGTCTTTCGGTACAGCAGCCGAGCGCCACAACCACTGAGCCACCGCGGCGGCATGGAAATAGTATAGTCTGGCGCTTGCAGGATACAAGCACACTACTTTTTCATTGTTCAGATATGGCAAAGGGTGTATCGTACGCGTATGCTAACTCTGAACACCCAGCGTTGTGAATTCTCGACATACCGCTTGCAAGCCGCGCAGTGGAGCTTTGAAGCAATGGCAGTGGAAGCATGGAGCAATTGAAGTGAAAGTGGTTTGGTTTATTGGGGTTTAACGTCCCAAAGCGACTCAGGCTATGAGGGACGCCGTAGTGAAGGGCTCCGGAAATTTCGACCAGCTGGGGTTCTTTAACGTGCACTGACATCGTACATTACACGGGCCTCTCTAATTTCGCCTCCATCGAAATTCGGCCGCCACAGCCGGGATCAAACCCGCGTCTTTCGGGCCAGCAGCCGAGTGCTATAACCGCTGAGCCACCGTGGCGGGAGATAATACTAATGCTACTACTAAGATAATGAACTACTAATATTTAGATAATACTAATGATAATACTAATGTAGCCCAATAGGCGAACTTCTTGTATTAACTACAAGAAAATCATATGAACTCATCTGCATGATGGGTGGCACGACGCCGTAGGTCGCTCTTACATCAATCATAGGCGTCGCACCGAT
The DNA here is from genome assembly GCF_055824585.1 of Amblyomma mixtum. Taxonomy (NCBI): domain Eukaryota; kingdom Metazoa; phylum Arthropoda; class Arachnida; order Ixodida; family Ixodidae; genus Amblyomma; species Amblyomma mixtum. The sequence goes on along the minus strand of NC_143012.1, from coordinate 306,661,673 downwards.
CTGATCGAGAAATTACAGCAGAACCAAAGGAACCAGAAATGAAGCCCGAAACCAAAAAAGAAATGTCACTTTCCCAGAAAAGATTGCGCGTACAGGCAGGCCACCGTCGTCTTATCCTTATCCCTACTCAAGTGCAGCGCATTAAGTGTGGGCACTGAACGAGTGCAAAGGTCAAAAAGACACGTATAGAGCGAAATAAAGTAACCACACGTGACTTCGCACCTAAATACGCTTCGGAATGCGAAACGGAATTCGCTCCGGGTCGTAGTACATACATCTGTCGGCGCGTATTCCGACCGCGTAGCACGCACGCCCTGCAGTGATTGAATAGAACGGGGCGCCTCATCCGTCAAAGAGGCTGCAGATAACTCCAACAGTAACGGTGAGCGCCTGATCTCATCCGCCGGGACACGATGGCAAAAAGGTGACGGCGCACAAGTCGTTCGAAAGGTTGGATTCAGAAACATAATGACGTCTGGCATCCCGTCTCACGCCTGGACGCTCAGCGGCACTCGAGTGAACCGAAGAACCTGCCAAGATTCCAGCCACGGGGAAGAAGCACTTCTCGGCCGGCTGCGACGCGCTGCACCGACTGACCCAGAAAGAAACGATTGCAAGTGCACTCACCGGGCTTCTGAAACATGATGAAGATTGTGAAGAAGGGTGCAGCGATGAGAAAAAGAGCGACGTAGAAGGGCACTGGCCTCCTCGGGAGCATCATGGGGCCGCTGGTGCCTGCTTGTTGTCACTGTTTCCAAGGCAAGAAGTGCGAGACGCCGAGGGGCGGCAGCGATTGCAGCGGCGTGGGGCCGTCTAAAACACGCACACACACAGCATCCCCACGGAGCGGCGGCCGCCCAGTACCATAGTCGCCGAGGCACGTGTTCGAACTGCCGCTCTGACAGCCAAGCACAGGCATTTATAACAGAGCCTTGCGTCAACAGCGTCGGAGGCTCACATGCCGTAACAGCTGCGTCGCAGAGAGCAACATAGCCCACCGCCTCCACTGGTCGCCGACTCGATCACAGTACGCACAGAACATCGCCGTTGCTCACTGCCGCTTGTCGCGATGAGTAGTTGCGCCCCATACCGCTAGGGGAAGAAAAACTCTTTTTACGTTTTATGCGCTGCCAACAGATGGCGCAGCCTGCCCACACGCATTTCGTTGGTGTTGAGTTTGTATCCTCAGCGCTGGTTCTGCAAAAATGTGCTGCAAACGTTACTACGTTTATCTAAGCTGCATTCATGGCTATAACACTGCTCACTGCATCGAAACGCCGAGATTTGTAAATAGAAATGCGCTGGGCGTGGACCTTACGAAACCGTGACGGATGAGGTTACGGTTCCAGTTCTGGACGCGGTGCCAGTACCATACGTTGTTTGCTTTAAGCATGCTTTGAAGACCATAACGCCGAGCTTCTTTTCGCCGGGTTTTAGAACAAATAGTACAGATTAAGAAGTCTAAAAAAATAAAACTGAATGAATGAATACAAAAATACATATAAAACAAACTGGGACTCGCTCCCCACTCAAAAAGATTCAGGAGTGCCTGCCCCATGGTAAAAAAAAAAAATTATAAACGAAACCAAATGGAATCTGAAGAACTGAAATGTAAAAATATGAAGGCACAAATTTTGTAGCACTGCTTTTAGGTTAAGCCCATAACTAATGAGATGCAACAGCATGAACACTCAACAATATAAGTTTGCTGAATGAGCATTCGGGGGGAAAAAAATTTATTTCTTCATTGTTTCACTTGCCAGCCAGGTGGAATTTGCTCCAGTATATGGAGCATCCGTGTCTCCTCTTGTAAAGCCCCTCAATAAATTATAGAGGGGACTTGCACTCATGCTGCTAGGCTGTCCATTGACTCACTTTGCCTGAACATGCAGGAATAAAATGACATTTCCATGAACTCACCTTATATAATCTTTTGCACACGACTGTCCCTCCGACATCTCAAGCATGCTGGTGTCGCCTACAATATTGGTTTCTCAAGCAAACAATCAAGGACTGGGGATGTGAACTTCAGTAACATAGAACATAGGCAGGAGCTTACAAGAGAAGATTGCTATTATTAGCATCTGCGCACATTGAGTTGGTCTTGCATGATTCTGTGGAGCTTGAGTTGCCTTTCATCACACAGCTGTTGCATAGTTAGTTCTGTTGCCTTCACCGTCACTAATGTGATGTCAGGAAGCTCATTACACCTTAGGAACTGCATATGGCTACGTATATGACAGAAGCCAACAGCCACAGAAACCAAGGGGCACGGGGGAATTTTTTTTAATTAATTTATTTATTTTGTGGTGTTGATCAATTTAGAATATTACTGAATATGTTACCGCTTAAAGGTAATTGATTAGAAAAGCAGAAGAAAAAACAACCACGTGCCGCCGGTGGGATCCGAACCCACGACCTCCAAGGGCGTCCGCAGAATTTTTTTCAGGGGGGGGCCCCATTGGTTGTTGGCGCCGGAGGGGGGGGGGGTATATTCGTAGAAAAAAGGCACTATTTGCGGAGTAAATTTATTTATTTATATATAAATAAAAAAAATAAGTAATATATGCACATGAAAGAAAAATTACAAACAGAAAATTAAAGCGCGGCTAGGAGAGATACATTAAAGTTTATCAACGAAAAAACAATTAAAATTAATAAAAAATACAAAAAGATACTATCACTTCGTGGAGAAGTGCTCAGTCTTGCTGCATACGGGTTCTCGACTCACCCGGATTGATGACCAGCACACAGCACAATATGTTCACAAAAACGCAACTACAGTCACTCAGTCAGTCTTCCTTGAACAGCAACTGTAGGCGCCTCGGATTTTTCTGGGCGAATTGTGTAATTACACGGGTGATAAATTCATTTCTGTGCTTCACTACACGCTCTCGGTGCATACTCATCATACACATTGAATGGAAAAACGGTTGAACGCGTACGTTGAAAACAAAAGACAACTATATATACAACAAAAACTTCTTTACAAGATAAATGCACGCTCGCCGCTTCATACACCTCGCTCCATCTTGCTCGCGCATCCGCACAGTCGAGCAACCGCACACACACTGCTCGCCGCTCGTCGTTTTCTCGTCCGCTGTCTTGGTTGTTCTGACCTTCGTTGACAACCGGCCACTAAAAACACCGAAGCACAAACACAGAGGCGCGCACACGTGCAAGGGCTTACTTGCCGCAATATCCCCGAATGCGCACTTTGGGGGGTGAAAGGAACGCCGCGCGACTTCCGAGGGGAAGGAACACTCGCCACTCCGGTCGGAAAATTTGTTGTGTTTTTATGGGGTTCAGAGCCCCAAAACGCATCAGGCTATGAGGGACGGAGTAGTACAGAGTTCCGGATAATGTCGACCACCTGGGTCTGGGTCTCTTTACCGTGCACTGACACGCACAGTACATGGGCGCTGTTGTGATTTGAGACCCAGCCAGAGGTTAAGGCGAGCCAGGCAGGCGCCATCGGTCTGCGTTGACCAAAGGCGCTGGTTTTCGGAGAAGACGCAAGAAACGCTGGTGTGGGGGCGCCTCTGGAGACTGCGTCGCCGTGAACAAAAGCAGCTAATCCCCTTTGCCGAAGATTCTGAAAGCGGCGCTTCTACCGAACTGCGCTCTCCCGTGGATCGGAGGAGACAGCGAGCGGCGGCTGCGGCGCCAACCCACCGCCCGCTTGACCCTGAGCAGCCCGACAAAGCGGGGGTGGATACGGCTGATTTGTCCTTCCCTCCTGAAGAATTCATCGGTGGCCGGCGTACGAACGTATCCTGATTATAGCGAGCGACGAAGGCGAAAACAAGATGCTCTGTGCACTGTCTGCCTCCGTGCCGCTATCTCTCTAGAGATCAAAGAAACAGACACCGATCGTAAGAAGGCTCAAACACATGCTCGCCGGTGCCGCTGTATGTCTGCAACAGGTCGCCTTTTAGTAGAGCTAACGATGGCGTGGTTTGAAAACGGCGGAACGACGCCCGCCCGGACGCGGCATTTCGCAGATGTGACCCAAAGCGTGGAAGCGGAGCTGCTTTTACCCTTTTGGCTGAGCGCACCACCGCCCCTGGCGTGCGGCCATCACTCACGGTTCGAGTGAGTGATTTTCCAGGGGGGTGCAGCCGCCCCCCCTTGCCCCCCCCTCCGGACGCCCATGACGACCTCCGAATTACGCGTCCGGTGCTCTACCTCTGAGCTACGGCGACGGCTGTCAAACCTTCTGCTTTCGGTTCTGGCAGCCTTGACGCCATAGGAAGCATAAGAGGGTTCTCACGCACTTCCACACTCTCCGTTCGATGACGTTCTACGTCACACTCTGCGGTAACTCAGGACGTTCTACGTCCGCCGCTTATGAACGTGGGTGGCGCTGATGAACACTCTCAAGGTTAGGTTACTTGTAAACATAAATACTCACGAAAGCAGAAGGTTTGACAGCCATCGCCGTAGCTCAGAGGTAGAGCACCGGACGCGTAATTCGGAGGTCGTGGGTTCGGATCCCACCGGCGGCACGTGGTTGTTTTTTCTTCTGCTTTTCTAATCAATTACCTTTAGCGGTAACATATTCAGTAATATTCTAAATTGATAAACACCACAAAATAAATAAATTAATAAAAAAATTCCCCTGTGCCTCTTGGTTCCTGTGGCTGTTGGCTTCTGTCATATTTATAACGAGCCCCTTACCCCTTCCCTTGTTTGCTTAAAGGCTACAAATTTTATGTAAAAAGTAAGCCAAGGGCACTACAGTTTTCCCACAACAAGCCATAATGGCTTGTACTGCAGACTATATAACTATAACACAACAACAAGAAAAATAATTTTAATACAATGCAGATCCACCATGGTTTCAAATGAATGACATTTTACACACACTAACACCCTTAGTATAACGAGGAAATGCATCCATACTGACAGCTCGATGCAAGTCCTTACCATCCAAGACGGTTATAATTAAGTACAGGTAATACACTACCAACTTTCGAAGTTACCTAGTGTGGCCAGAGCCACATAATTAGTTCTCCAGTTGCACATGTTTGTGACTTACCTGTTGTTATTCTCCATTCCTACTTAGCAAAAATGATAACACTCTGTTACAGGTAGAAATTTAAATCTTGTGCAACTAAAACAGCCTTACAAGCTGGAATCACTTGTACTGCTGAAGGAATTTCACATCATTTACCGATAATGCACTCAAAATTTATCCATATGTACCATAGTTTCTCACAGACTCATCTATAGTGACAAGAGGCTACATGGCACTTTATCTCGCAGGAATGCAGGGAAGTGGACAATTTGAATATGGTCTGGCTAGCCTTGGAGCGAAGATGTACATTCAATCGTAACACTGCGACTTTTCTCAAGGGAAACTTTGAAGAAATGCTTTGCCGATTGCCATACAAGCCTAATTACGAACAATAATTATGTTAGATTTGCCAAATAAATGAAGTGGCTTATAAAAAAAGAATTTATTCTGCACAGAGTTTTGACCCAACATTAGTCAAGCTAAATACAAAGTGTCCACTTCCCAGCCTTCCTGCAGAGGATGGAGCACTCAATAGGAAAATCACATAGACAGTGGCTTTTCTTTTCCCTCTAGGTAATCTGGAGAAACTCTTATGATGTGTGCATACGTGCAACTACACACACATGCCACAGAATAATATACAAACATACACTGGCACTGCAATAGTTTTCACAACACAAGTAGTATTGGTACCTATACATAAATAAAATACCTAGAGGAAAAAGACCAAAAACAATGCATAGCAGTCATGACACACTGTATATTCGGTCACTATATAGACTGTCTTACGAGAGTTTTTTTTCACCATTCACAAAGCATTAATGCAGGTATGAAATCTCTAGCTATCCTTTATATGTCCAGAAATCATCTCATTACAGCAGGAATGGCAAAGAAACCAACAGCCAAACTCTAGCACGTCTAAGCAACTTCTAGTGCAGTCTTTTTACCTCCATATTGTCTAACAAAAGGTTGCTGAAACCTACAACACCAGATGCTTGGGTCATGGAATGACCTATAACAACTAATGCGAGGTTGTCAAGCTAAAAGGCATGATTCAAGAAAGGCAAAGTGGGGCTGTTTCAATGCCCCAGTAGCAATGCAAAATTTCCACAAGAAGTGTTCACAGCGCACAACACCTGATATTACTTACAGAACGCATCTGCATAGTAAGCAGCATGGTAGCTACCCCAGCTTAATGCAGCACGGACTAGTGAGCCATAAACATGCAATGTGGGCTAGTGTCTTGAGATGAAGTTGGCGTTCTCCACTGATACAGATATTATAGCAGAATTAAAACTTGAGGGGACACTTGAGCTCCGCCTTAGCGGTATGATGCGATAGTGTTAATGGGAACCTGCAGCGGCCAGGAGTTCTCTTGCACACACTTCGCAGATGCGATCATATTCTACTGTACGTTCACAGATCGCAGGCAGTCCTCATACCACTCCCGGAACAGTGGTGCAGCAGTTAAGCAATGTATCACTGCCCTGGCAGGTGGCTGTTTCAAACACAACCACCACTGGGTGCTTGCGAGACCCAAACAACCTCTCGCGCCCAATCACCAGTTTAACATCACAAGGTCATGTGACCTAGGTGGCACATGGGCCACCCACTGCTTCACTCACAACGCCAATGCTGAACTTTTTGTAGAACAGGAGGAGCCTAAACTAATCTGTTAAAAACCTTCTTGAGTAAATTACAAGAGACTCACTTATCTAGTTGCCACTTAGACCAAGAGCTAGGGCAGTAGTGGTTTGATTTTCTACCTCTTTTTGCTGTCAAAGTGCCAAGCAGCTCTCATGAAGAACTACTCAGCTCTTTTCCTTCGAAGCAATTTCGTACAGTATTTTACAACAGCCACCAGATGATTGGACATTTCCCATGTAACTGCAATAAAGAATGCAAACCATTACTAAGACTATAAGGCAGCAGATACAGCGGTTTGCCTCCATTATGCTGTTGTTACTCACTAAAGAACATGCGTGACAAAATATCTGCCATGCATGATGTTAAATATTATACTCGGCTACATGTAGCCTGCCCTCTTTAGAAAAGTGAAAGGGAAAGTTGAAAGGGAAGTTGATACATGTACCCACACGAAACTCTTGCCATCAAACGCTCACACAAAAAAACGTGGTTCTCTAGATACATTTTTCATGCTTCTGTACAGTTAAGGCTTTTCCAGATTCACCACCTACAGCAAACATGCACGCTTTAAAAATAACACCACAAATAAAAAGGAAAGCAGCAGTCACTGTTGTTTTCAATCTATGAGTCATCACTGTTGTATGAAGTGGCTGAACTTTGCGTTGAAGATGCACACTGAGCGTCCTCACGTTCGACACCCGCTAGCTTGTGTTTGTCTGTGCCCTCCGTTGACTTCTCAGGCTGGCCTCTGCTGAGCGGATGCCTCTCTTCAGGCTCATCTTCTTCATCAACGGCAAAGAAGACAGTGTTGCATGCTACCGGCAAAAAACACAGAAAAGACATTAAGACAGTGAGTTTCAATTCAACAATTCTTGCTTTAAAACTGCACGCAAAATCAAATCTCTGATTTTACTAAGGATATATGGCAGCAATGTGCTTTGGAAAGAGAATAGCTTCATAAGACCAAAATAGAATGCAAAACATTATTACTACTGATCAAAACCTGCATCATAGGTAGGTGTCATTTAGCTTAGTTCACTATTATCATCTGTGCTTTAGAGCACACACTTCGCTTTCTTTTAGGACACCTCCACTATCAAAGCGAAGAATAACCCAACAGTATTCTTATATAGATTTTATGCATTACTCTGACATTTGGCATGGCTTCATATCGCAACATGACCTGCACAAGTGGCCCAACACATCGTCTATTTGCTTACCTGAGAATGCTGACGGGTATTGTTGTGTTAGCTTCATTTTCAAGAACCTGTAAGAACACCAGTTATGAGCAACGTGTTTCTTTGAACAAGTTTGGGAGCTTATTTGTGCAAAAACAAAAGATGCATTGCCCGACAAGAGTAAGGCAAGGTCGCTTTGAACAGTCAGCAAAAGCATGAGGGGTAGTGCAAACCAAGACGACGGACTAAGAACAGATACACACACCACAAGGAACTTTTTTACGCACCTGATTCGCTTAAATACTGAATCCAGATCTTTCTTCAAGTCAAACAGGAGCTGCGTATGCTTCTTGAGTTCCTGGCTGGCAACGGTGAAGCGAGCCGCTGACAATGCGTTGCAGTTGATCAGCATTTCATTCGTTTTCTCAAGCTTTCCTAGCCTGAAAATCAGGTAAGCAGAAAACGGATAAAGACTAGATAAAAACAATGATGCGCTAAGCAGTCATGCGGTTTTTTAGACAGCACGGTAAAGTTGTGACAGGACGCTATACATTGATAACATGCAGCAAGTGAGTCATATGCGGTTCTTTTTACAGCACGGAAAAAAATGCGACAGGACAAAACACTGAAGATAATAACATGTAATTTAAAAAAGTGAGTCATATACTGCAACAACTGTAATCTTTTCTTGCTGTTGCGCCTCAGTAATTCGAGTAAGAACGACTAATCCAATGTCTTGTGTGGGGCGCAGAGCCCGAACAAAAATTCGCTTGACAATGTCTACATATCAAAGCCACGAGTATATGCGACACTTACACTTGCTTCTGACACTGTATGATGGTCTGGATGTCACTGTGATTGACCTGATTTGCCAAAGCATGAGCAACAACTTCAGCCGCAGGAGACTGACAGCAGCCGAAATCGCCGTGCGCCATGTTGCAGCAGTCGCCAAGCTAGCCAAGGTACTGAAACCAGCCAGAACAGTAGCAACAGTAGCCAAAACACGGACACACAAAATCGTGATAACACATGTAATAATATAAAAAGCCTTTTCGCCATAATTAGTGTTTTATGTCACGCAAGATGCCAGTATATAAGCATTATACTTTCCTTTTTACGTTTCTTCAAAGCGTATGTTGAGCAAGCGATGAAAGGCGGGGTTAGGGAGGGTTTTAGTTTCGGTTCCAGACAACTGCGTTCGACGGCCGCCGTGAATGCCCCTGAAGTCATTTATTGGTCGTGTAACGAAAATGAAATATGAAATGTGGACGTAACCAGAAACTATCAGCACTCTGAAATTAAAACTAAGACTTTGCGTATTCTTTTTCATGCTAGTTCTTCCGGGCCACAGGGATTAATTAGTAGTTTATTTGCACTCCAGAGAAGAAAAAAAAAACGAAAAATGTCGCGATGTGCTTTAGTGCAGCGGTCGCGCCAGAGGCAGAGCAGCTCACTGTGTGTGGAGGCTCCACAGAATCTGGACTTGCAACATATAACATTTCCTTTAAATCGCGAACACTAATTTAACAGCCAACAAACTCTTTCTTCTCTTCATATAATTTATGATTAATGCGTATGTATGATTAAAGCTGCTTTTAGAGAAAGGTGTTGCGAACGGAAATTTAGATAAGCTGGCAATAGAACATATTCTTGGAGATGAACGCTCTTTTTAAGCGTTCCTAAGACATTTACAGTTATATATCACGCGCGCAAATGGTGCACATCTGCACAATGAAGAGTGCATGTTTTTGCCAAAAAAAAAAAAAAATACAGATTTAGAAAGACAAAACAAAACTCTGACCCGGACGTGATTCGAACACGCAACCTTCTGATCTGGAGTCAGACGCGCTACCGTTGCGCCACCGAGTCGACACGGACACAGGCATATAACAAGTCGTTATAAACACGCTACCGCTTACTTTGTATGCGAATGTTTTAATCGTAATTGTCTAAGTTGCTGACAACCTTTGAAAATCTGCGAGGAGAAAACACCGGCGGCTGCTGCTGCGACAATTTCTCAGGGCCGGTGGCAGCGGCGGACAGTTCTGCCGCTTCAGCAGCAACGAAGTCGGGATGCAGAACCAGCATGCTGTAACGGTACACTTTTCTTGCGAAGAAGGCCTGCAAGAAATTGCGAACAGGTGCTGAACGGGCAGTATTCAAATCACAGTGGAGCATTCTAGTAAGTATATTCGTGCATTGCATCATTACTGCACAGTGAATTTGAAGCATTATCAAAGCTATAATACGTAGTATTGCATTTGCACTGCAGCTCTTTACGACCAGTTGCAACGCATTCAAGCATCGTAGAATAGAAAACTATGCACTTCAACTTCTAATGAACATTCCTGCAAGTTCAGTAAAATACAAAATACTTCTGTACTGAGCAAAGGTGTTTCAAGGCGCCTTTTAACCTAAATAAAAGGAAGAAAAAAATTCACACTTCTCCGCTTAGCACTCAATGTACGAGGTAAAGCCCACTTTTGCCTCGAGAATGGAGTAAGTTACGTTGTCGGTCTGACGGCGTTTATTTAGTGTCCTTTTTTATTACGAATTTTGGTCATATTAAGAAGCACATAAATTCTGTCCGAGGCTAAATTTACGCCTCCTCCATGTTCCGACGAGAAGACGCGTTAAGATACGTAGAAATCGTGAGCTGCATGCACTGAAAATAAATATCGAGACGGAAACAGTTCCTTTTTGTAGTCAATTTTAGCAGGAAGTTATGACTTTTCTATCTCCTGAGCGACGTTAAACACAAAACTAGAAGCATTTTTATTTATTTTTTTCATACGCCATTACCAATTTGAGCGTTGTGGGCACTTATTGGCGGGTACTGCCACTGTCGATGTCGGCCATGTAAAGTGGTGTTATAGAGGCTAGAAGTTTTATATAGTGGTGTGTCGTGATGTCAATAAACCCGGTTTTTTATTTGTAACAGCTGGGTGTGGCGTAAAGTGTGTTTGAATTTTTTTATTAAGCATTGTGTTGGGCTGATTAATCCATGTAGTTTTTGCGCTCAAAAAATTCTAGCCAAGTCATATCAAGGCTGCAGGAATCGATAATAGTTTTCTTTCTATCGATTCCACTACAGTTTCAGTAAAATTTGCGGTACAAAAACCAACGATAAGTAGGTGAACTGTTCGTATATCGCCCGATTATGAATTGTTAGTATATGTAGCGTTGGTTTTTGTACCGCAAATCTTACCGAAACTTTCTACGAGGTACGTCATTGAAGAGCATTATATATCGGGAATATACTGCCATTAGCTTTATATCGATTAAATGGCATGAAAATATACGCGAGAACTTCGTACGCGGTGGTGGCGGAGGAAAAGGAGGAGGTTATGAAGAAAAAGCGCGGTAACTCTGAGCCTAGGCGGCGGAAGCTGGGTCTTGACGTAATAAGATGACGTCAGCGGCTGGTTCCACCTGACCAGCTTGTTTTTGGAAAGAGGGGGTACGAGTATGTTTTCGCGACATTTTAAGGGAATATCAGTTTTGTCGCTCGCACACCTGTCTGATTGCAGCCCCACTCAACCCAGGATGGTTCTGCCCGTGTTAGTTCGGCTCAATCTTTCTAATATATAGTGGCTGGCTTGTTGGTTGCACATCTTGACAACAACAGCGCGGTCGGAACACGGACAAAAAAGTCTGACACAAAAACAGGCGCTGTGTTTGTGTTAGTCTTTCTTGTCCGTGTTCCGACCGTGCTGGTGTCAAGACAATCTTTCTAGCTGCGCCATATGCACTGCTTCCGCCAATTCTTTAATTGCTGTAGCATTATATCCGTCGGCTTGTAGGAAAAGCCCTAGGATTATAATCTGTTCGACCCTTGCCACTGTTTGTCCATCTACTGTGATGCTGAGATTTATTTCGCGCTTGCACCTGAGCGCTTTTGGATTGTATGCAAGGAGTTCAGATTTCTGCGGAGAGCATGAAAGGCCCAATTTCTTGTAGGCCAGTGAGAATCTATGCGTGTTTCACATTATCTTCCCAAAAACATGCACCCGACCTATGAAAAGGAACGGAGACAAAAAAGGGGCGGAAGCGCTTAGCAAGCGCATGGAAAATAAGAAACCTGAGGAAGTAGCCTACGTATAGATGCGGCTAGTAGAAAGTCGGGGGCGACAGTCTCCACGGTAGTTAACGGCCGTAGTGTACCAGTCGCCACCGCATCCATTAGCAGCCGAAACAAAGATACATCTGAGGAAGTTGCAATAGGGCTCGCTTGCGTTGGAACGAAAGCAAACATCATAATTAGCGATAGCAAAACGGCTGTCTGGAATTTTGGCAAAGGAAGGGTCTCGAAAGAGGGAAACAAAATTTTAGCAAGTTGAACCGTAAAATTCGGCACACGAGTTAGCCCGAGCTCTCTACTTTTGGGTAGCCGTAGAGCCACCCGACTGTCGGAGACTGGATGAGCGCTGGCAAACCTACACTGAAATCGTCGAGCACTATATAAAGTTGGAAGGAGGTCTCTGCCACCACCGGACCGAACTTTAAGCAACAGAGAGGGTGTCGCTTGGAGACACCTGCAAGCTAGGAATTTCCCAAATCCAGTCTGGTTGTTCGTCAAGCGAATAGAAGACAGACCTGATGATAAATGTACAATCTGCGGAGAAAGGGGCACTCTTGATCATATAATCTGGCAACGTTCTGGGGCCCAGGTGTCAGGAAGAACATTAAAAGTAGAGATGCCTGGGAGGCCTTGCTGCGAAGCGAGTCCCCCGCCGAACAGCAACAAGTCATCAGCCTGGAGACGGAAGCCGCTAAGAAACACTGTAACTTCGCCTGTCTTTAGTAGCGGAGGCCCAGGCCCCCGCCCCTTGAGACTGCTCGCCAGGGGCGGAGAGTAGGGGGCCTTCTACACCGGTGGAAAATAAAGTTCTTCTTCTTCTTCTTCTTCCGCGTGACCAGCTAACCTCGTTATAAAGAAGTCGAAGGGGTCCGCGATCTCTTCACAAAAGCCGTTACCTACAGCCATAAATGACCATATATCCGCAATCGTCGCATGCGGACAGACTGGTGTGGGTCATCGAGCAGACCGATGACTACCTAGATATTTTTAAAAATTGGCTAAACTAGGCAACGGCCCAGTTAAACAATCGCCGTGAGCCAACGGCTGCGCGACGCCACCGCCACTGGGGTCCCAAACTAGGGACCTCCACCTAGTGCTTGTAAGGACCGGTCCCTTACGGGCTGATCCAAGCATATACTTCCTGTCCCTTCCTAATAAATGTTTTCACCACCACTCCCACTGGCACTGACGCTTCCTACGCTATCGCTCCAGCGCGACCCTCCTAGCACGAACCTCGTCCGAGACGGCAGTACCGGAACTTGAAGGTTCGCCATCTACGCGTTGTCGCCTGGGACGCCAGAGTGCGCTGGGTCGCCAGCTCTGAGCTGAGCAGGGTGGTCTCCCACTGTTCCTCGGAGTGGGAGTTTGTCTCCAGAGCATCCCCAAGCTACGTGGTATGTGGTGGGAGTCTCGCTGCACCAAGGGCAAACCCCATCATATTGATCCGGAAAAATAATATGAAATTTATGTAGGTTGAGGGACGTACGGACTAGCCGTTCCTTCGTTATATGAATTATTTCGTCATAAAGGGATTTGTTATAGCGAGATTTAGACCACATTTGCACGGTACAGTGCAGAAGATGGCGCGATGAGGCGTCCATGCCTCTGGTTTCGTTCGACACACTTGGCGACCCTTGCAGCGATGTTCCAAATTTGCGACAGCAAGGTGTCAACCGTCTCGCCTCCAGTTGTGCTTCGCGTTTCTTCTCTTTAATTCGTGAGCGTGAATGGCAAGGTGAACGGAAACCTGGCGTCCGCCTGTCCGCGTACAATAGAGAGGAGGAGAAATGAAGGAAGAGGTTCCATGACGTCACGAAAGAGGAAGCGCACAGCACACAGGTGAGTCGCGGTTTATGGGGAAGGAGGAGTCAAAGAACAGCCAAATTGAAAAAAAAAATAGAATTGGAATTGAAAGTGAATTGCAATACAGAAAATACAGTTGGAACATGAATTGAAATTGCGGTTGGAACCCGAATTGGAATTACAAGTCATAAATTGGAATCGGAATGGGAAGAACTACAATTGAAAATGGAATTGGAAATAGAAATACACAGATATTCTAAACAAGCGCGTTTTTCAACGGGAATTTTTTTATGAACGCATTTTTTTTTTTCAAATATCGTAACATTTCATTACTACAATCAATATACCCGAAGATCTTCCCTCCTCAGCAGGCTTGCATTTTTGGCTATTGGCGTTTTTAGTAACGTCAGAAACGGTCCCCACTAGTTTTCTATGGCAGTCTTAGCTACTGGATGCGAGCGATGGACAAACGTTAAAAGAAAGATTTTGCTAGCATCCGATGAATGGACCATTACCTTCGATATTTCCATAACAGTGCTTTACAATATTCCAGTTGCCTCAGAATTAAAACTGATGCCCAAGAATTCTGGACTTGTCAGAATATATGGAATTGCTGTCAAGAATGGGTAAACGTACAAAGAAATAGTTTGTCAAATCGAAACTTAAATTTTCATTGCGTTGAATAAATCCACTTCAACACAAATTCGGCACGCCGAGCACGCCGGGCTATTAAAACGTCATCTCTAGTAGACAGACGGGTAGCACCCATCGGAAACGCAAGCTCGAACACGACTGAGCACAGCGCGGTGCATGAGGCGCTGACCTGACGTGCGATTTCGATGGTGATCGTGTGACGCAACAAATCAAGCCGGTTCGCTCTCCACCTCCGCGCCTCTTGCCCTCACTTCGCCGGCAGAACTCCGTGGCGAGCGCTTTAGTTGCGTTCTGCCCCGCTAGGGGCGCCGTGGTGGTCACACGGACGCCACACCACTGCAATTTTGGCGAAAAGTGGTCATAATGCTGTCGCATCAAAAGCGCTACGCCAGCTGCGATACCAAGCTCGCTGCGAATTAACCTTGCATATCTCGACTGTCTCTACAAAGCTTTCCTTCCCTTCCGTCCCTTCTTATTAAACATGGCAAACCTAGCTACCACAATGCATGCACGCGGGAGTGAAGTGGTCCATTCGACTTTAAGAAAGCAGGCTACATTGTATGAGAGTTTACCTTCACCAATGTAAATATCCCGGCGCTGACGACAAAAGGCCCGATAACTGGCATCTGCACAAATGCAAAGATCGATTACGCATTGCTATGGGTAAACACTTCAGGGCAGCAACGAAACAAAGGACCACTTGCGTGCACAAGACGTAGCACATACCGTAGTAACCCTTTCATGTACTGTATTCCTCCGCCTCAGTCCGTTTTATACACAGCTGTCATTGTTACAAATATGAAGCACTATATCTAGCCTCAGTCACCTTGCTCAGTGATCAAAGCTATGATTTCAGCGGTTACCTCGAAAATAATTACTACCATATAGCGAGCTTCAGAGTTGAAGTATAGTACACCTGTTGTTTCTAATTCATTGGGTCAGCATTTTTTGGTTCTGCTAAACACAACTTGGTCCGTGAAACGAAGCTAATATTACAACACCGAGATACGCAAAGCTGACCAAATCAATGAATTGAAAGAATACTTCAGCAACGGTCTCACCGCATGTTCTTCGCAAACTGTTTTTTTATTGTAATTGGAGGACTTATCGACTATTCAGGAGCTGCAAAGACAGCAAACAGGTGAATCGCAAGCACGCTCTACACATGCACGGTGCAATGGGGGCACATAAGGGGACCAACAGGAGGGCGTCCAGCAGCGGCAGCAGCAGCAGCAGCAGCAGCGCTGTCACTCACGTTCTCCTTGTTGCCCCGCCAGATGGCGACAGCGAGGAGGCCTAGAGCGTGAGCCACTGCCGTGAACGATGACCACCACATGTAAGTCAGCATCGGCACCCGGGAGTTCTGTCGTCGCCGCAACACAGTGCAGGGAGAAAAACAGAAGGAGACACTGATTTAGACGAGGATGTGACAAGTCTAGAAAACACGCGGCAACATGCGAGCAGAACCTGCGGTCAATAATATTTCTGTGCTGGCAGAGCAGCTGTTCTGCGACCCCACCTTCCGCGGAAAATGGCGCGGACCCTCGCAATTCCTGTGCCACGACCCTGCGATTGCACTGTCACGCAAAGATAAGGAGCCTTGTGTATCAGCGGCCATACTTGCAAAACTCCAGTTGCGTGAAAACACCTCGCGATTGGCTTTGTGATTAGAAAGAACCCACCATGGTGGCTATATATAGAGTTAGGCTGCTGAGCACAAGGTCACGGGTTCGATTTCCGGCTGTGGCGCCTAAATTTCGTCGAAGGCAAAATGCAAAGAAGCGCGTACGCTGGGATTGCAATGCATGCTATATGAGAAAGTGGTCAAAATTTACTTTGGGCCCGGCCCTGTGGCAAGCCTCATAGCGCGCGGTGCAACTTAGGTACGCGAAACCTAATTTATATTTCAGTTAATTACTGAGAAAGATGATAGCGGACGAGAAAGGCATTACCCGATCGGGAATCGCAGTGTTGTCTAAATCGGTAGAGAACCTGATGCGATAAGTACAATCCTGGGACCGCTGTCTATGGACTGGCATTTCTTATGGGGAAGCGCGTCGCCCGATTTTCTCTTAGACTCTCACATGGGACAGATGCTTAAAAAAGGCGCCACGCACTCTTGAGAACAGCTATAGTGTCCAAGGTACATGGCTGTGCCCGCTTGGAGCTCCTGGAGCATATCTTCGTCCGAAAATCCGGACTATAGGTTGAATTCGTTGTCACCTGCACTATACAGCTGCCGCCTTGTCGAACGCTTAAAAAGCGAACAACGCGCAGCAAGCTGCCCGTGCTTTACCGCATTTTCGTTAAGCTACAAGAGTTCGCAGACCTTCTGCGGTCGTAGTGATTAAAGAAATCCAACGTGCAGCAAAAGCGCCGCACTGGTGGCAAGGGCAACGTAGTGAACAACTCACATCTTCAATGCCGATGACGAGATACAGATCCACTAGGCTGCTGATATAGAATGAGCCCACCACCAGGGAACCGGCAAGTCTTATTTCTGGCAGGAAAGAGAAGAGTGGGAGGTAATCGCATCACATATGGCGAGCAGATATGGGTATAATGCGCAACACCCATTCACCCGGTCAAAATTCAAACTTGGGTCATGCTGTCAGGCAGGTGGATACACTCGCTAGTCACAACCACTTACAGCGGTTGCGACTTATATGATTTGTATGCACCTTCCAGAAGGCATTAATTTGGTTTTACATGATACACTATTACATGATCCAGCGAAAATACATGCAGCTTATTGCTATACTTCACATACTGCATGGCCAGAGACCGATGAAATCCGTAAACCAGTACACCAGCCCGCGGTGGTCGAATTTCGATGGAGGCGAAATTCGAGAGGCCCATGTACTGTGCGATGTCAGTGCACGTTAACGGGCCTCAGGTGGTCGAAATTTCCGGAGCCCTTCACTAGGGCGTTCCTCGTAGCCTGAGTCGCTTTGGGACGTTAAGCCACCATAAACCATAAACCATCTAATATTACCTCATCCCTGTGGTATGCTACACAAGTATAGTTGTACGCGATACTCATCCAGACCTACAAGTGCTTAGAAATCTCACTTTCCAGTATTACGAGTGCAAAGGCGGCTAAACTTGAATCACGAGGACACGCCATGGCTACGAGATGACCGCACCTGCTGGGTTGCTGTCTACCGAGCTCAGCTTGAGATGAACGGCGACGTCGTCGGCCAACAAGACACAGAATAGGAACAGCATCATCAGCACGCTGTTCAAGGTCTGCACAAGAGGACCACAGCAAAAGAAAGTGAGTGCCCTTACGAAAATACTTGCAGGCTTTTGTCATCCTTCAACTCGAAGGAGAGACCCCGCCACCCAGCCCGAAAACCAGAGTCCACCTTGATCGCATTCTTAAACTTTCTAGCTACGACATAACAAGGCTACAGTGATGCCAAAGCCGTTTACCCTGTAGAGGAAGTTGCTCGTGGTAATACATCTTGTAGTAAGGGTGCCTCCGGTTAGCAGCTGTGCGAATGTAGTTCGCCAGGATTGTTACACAGCCTTAAAAACGACATCCGTCACTGATGGACCTTCCGCTCTGTTTCTACCCGGATCCTGCTATAGATACGTTTGTATGTGCAGCGATTGTAGACGTGCAATTCATCCAAGTTTCCATCCCTGTGTGTCGCGTGACTTCGGAAATTTAAATTTCGTTACACGAAGGTGTTCGTGTAGTAAAGCAAAGAGCGAAAACTGAAACACGAAATCAACGCTTGATTGAAGTGAAGCTGTATAAATCACATTTAAAGCGCTACTACAACTATTCAGCCTTCAGTACCGTCCAATGCGAAATGGGATAACCATGCAAAATAAGCGGCGGATTTCTAAGCCGTACGAAGTCGAAGTGGTTTTGCGTATTAACAATCGAAGAAGCGGTCCTACAGAGTCGCAGAGCTCGCCAGTAGGCGGAATAAAAGAAACTCACAGGGAAACCTAATTAAGTGACGTGACCGGTCTGGTGACATCACTTTCCTGCAGCCAATGTGTAAATTTTATGACCGACGACGTATCCTTTAACATATTAGCGTTAAGGCCACCGTTCTGCCCAAAATCTGGTGCCGTCGTCGTAGGCGGCGTTGTGAGCGGAAAAGCACGCGGTCGACTTGCCACCTAGATCACGTGACATTGTGTCGTCATCACAACCTGCCCACCTGATTGGGAGCAAACTACCCACCTCCGCCTCGGCTGCGGGAGGTGGCAGGTTCGAAACCCACCGTCGGATACCCACCGCATGGGTACAGGCTCCCCTCTACCTGGCGACCGGTTTGTTCAGGGGGTGCAGTCCTGGGAGAGGCTCCGTAAACCCCGCTATGCCCTTCGGGGATGTACCCTATTTCGAAAAGCCGCCTGAAAAGGTGTTTCGATATATGTTACTGTGCCGTCTCGTGGTTGTCTCTGTGTCGTGTAAGTGTTAAATGTCAACCCTCATGGGTGATGCCCAAGTCGTCAGTGGCGGGCAGAAGCGAATGAAAAAAGGGCCACAAGTTGGGCTTCTACCGCACGAGGCGGATTTAGGGTTGCTCGACGGCGGAACTTATCTCTGATCCGTCCAGGCAACTTTGGTTTAAGACCCTTCAAGTCACGCTTTGTCCACGTGACTCTCTGGCCACAGTGACGGGATTTGAAGGCAAGCAATGCAGCCCAAGCAATGCAGCCCTAGGAAGCCGAGCACCAGGCTGGGCCATAGCTTGTACCCATTTTGAGAAAACCAGTGGGTACCCGGCCGGCGGCGGGAGTCGAACCCACCACCTCTCTGTTCTCGTTCTACCAAATCTGCTGCAACCACCATGATGTATGGACCAACTAGCTCAGTTAACCGCCCTTTTAACAAAGTAGATGCGTGCCACACTTAAAGGCTTTAGTTATATGAGCGCGCAAATCTGGCAAAACAGAAGCAAACCGGGAAACTGCGGTAACTCACGAAGAAAATGCTGCTTATCGTCTGTATCCCGGGCCGGTTTTTGAACATCATCCGATCGATGCAGTCGTCCATCGTGCGATGCTCAAGGCGATGTCCGCTGCGGGAAAAAGCTTTTCGCCATCGGAATATTTTTTTATTGCCTCCTCGTGTGCTCAAACTACAGCCTTGAGATTCCTTCCCAAAAATGTCTGCGACGTCAGAATTTTTAGCAGACTTAGATTTTTACCTAAAATTAATGTTCGCAATGGTGCACAGGAGACATTCTGCAGAGTGCAAGGACAGCCACAATTCAGGACAAAAAAAAAAAAACGGTATGTTAGACCAACTTCGGACAGTTCCGGAAGAGTTCCAGCTAACTTGTACAGTATATCCTACATATGTCACCCCGTCGAATCGACCCTGAAAATATAAGGTAACTGGTGATCAAGTACTCGCGCTATGCGACAGCACGGAAAGACGGTGGTGGTGGTGAAAACTTTTAATTACTGAAATAGAGTTTGGGAGCCACAGAGTGGCCCCGCTACATGGTCGGCGTCCCTAGTCCGGGACACCGCATGACAATGCCCCGTCTCTCGCCCGTTTCACCAGAGCCCTTTGGGACTCAAGCGAGGAGCAGTTGAGGAGGGCAGTCTCCCATGCCTCTCTGGAAGGGGTAGGGGAAGGGGGGAGGTGGGGATTTTGAGTACATGCCCACACCATGTGGAAGATATCACAGGTCTCCCCACAGTGCGGGCATCGCCCATCCGTGTTAGAATCGTAATGCTTTAAGATTGCAGGACAGAGTAGAGTACCTGTCTGCAGGCGTCTTGATGAACGCAGGAACAGAAGCAACAAAACAAGAGAAGTCACCGTGGTGTTGTTTCAGTGTTTGCCTTTCGCTATCAGTGGTCAAAGACACATCAGAAACATTGCTTGTGTAGCGAGCAAGGAGCTCATGACCAATGTAAAGGATATATGGCTTTGTTATGGCAAAACCCTTTTGCTGACCTTTGTCAAATTTAAATGACAGCAGCAGCAGTTAATTAACTAAGTCAGAGAAGCAAGCCTGCCTTAGACTGCTTAGCCTGCTTCTACGCAAGCTTAGGGATGGGCGAGGAGAAAAAGGTAATAAAAGTGTCGATAAATATAGAAGACAGGATGAGTCTTAATCTCCCCTCAATCTTGAGCCTTACGGCCTACTGACAATCAGCGGTCCGGTCTCGTGGGACGTAAGAAAACAAGCGAGATAATTATTAAAATATTGAAAAAGATGCATGCGACCTTACTTGTAGATTTCAGGCCCTTCTTCTTCTCTACTTTTGGTTCACGCTCGGTAGGGTGGGTCGCATGATGCACGCTTCTTTTTGGCGTTTTACAAAGTCACACATGCTATACGTGTGTAACTATTTCAGCAGAGGTCCAAGTCGAAGATTCCGTTTTGTTTATTGTTGTTATTAAATAGCGGAGAACGGAGTTAACGATGGGACACCGAGTGAATTGAGAAGCCGTTTCAGGCTATAGCTCGCGATTGAAACAAGAAGAAAAGGACGAGGAAGAAGAAACAAGGCGCCTCAGTCTCAGCAGGCCCGAATGGCGGAACCAGCGGCTGCGCCAGTGGTAGCGTCGCCACCACCCGCCCAAAGGTAAAATGTAACTCTTCTCATCGTCCAACGGGCACCGCTCCAAGTGCAAGCATGTACTGCCTGGTTTAGCCTTAGGGTTCGCCAGCTCATTCCCTTCTGTATGTCGGGGTCTCGCAATCCTCATGCACTGTATGCTTGGAATCAAATAATTAAAATGTCGGGATAATTGGATCAGGACTTTTTCCAGATACATTTCCCTTCGGCTGTTTTCGCTGTTTGTCATTGGGCCAAGCGACACTTCTTCCACGATAATGGCGTGATCTACCAATCTATAAGAGCTTAATGCGTTGGAGGACAAGAACTGAACAAAAACGAAGCAAAATAATCGTTATAATATGTCAATTCGGATGCAGAGAAGAGAAGAGAATGGATGAGAAGCTAGTATATTCTTATATGCCTTATCTCACATTGTAGCAGGAAAGCAAAGACACGCATATATCATCCCGTCCCTTTTGATTGCAGAATGAGTCGTGGACAATGCGTTGCGTGGC
Organism: Amblyomma mixtum; assembly: GCF_055824585.1. NCBI lineage: Eukaryota > Metazoa > Arthropoda > Arachnida > Ixodida > Ixodidae > Amblyomma > Amblyomma mixtum. Next base: position 306,640,226 of record NC_143012.1, on the reverse strand, counting down.
ACGCACGTGACAATAAAATGAGATAAAATACACAGCCAGAGAACAACGCTGAAATTCCCACGCCATTCGTCCCGAAGTGGAGCAAGATGACATTCCATGCCAACTCTTTCAGGCTTCTGCAATATGTGGGAGCTCTAATACCAATTAGGACTGAAACGACAGAAAGATGAAGGTTGAAGCGCTCCATCTGCTTTGTTGTGATATTTTCACTCCCAAATATTGGAGAAGTATGTTTCACTTACCATCCCAACAGTATTTATTGCTTTCAGGTGCTGTACCAGTCCTAAGTGCTTCGTTCATTCCTGCACTATAAAGAAAGCATCCTTGCAGTCTCGTGGCGTTGGCATCTACGGCTAAAAGCGAAATGCAATCACGTGTTGTTTCTCGAACTCTCAGACACATGTCTTATCGCGTCACGCGCTCTGTGGAAGGGTTATAGTTCGCGATTTATGCTCGTGACAAGGACCGTTATTCATTTTTTCGGGACACCGGAATTATTAGAGCCCTGTGAGCAGCATTAACTGACTGACTGAGCGAGCGACCGAGTGAGTGAGTGAGTGAGTGAGTGAGTGAGTGAGTGAGTGAGTGAGTGAGTGAGTGAGTGAGTGGGAGTGAGTGAGTGAGTGAGTGGGAGTGAGTGAGTGAGTGAGTGAGTGAGTGGGAGTGAGTGAGTGAGTGAGTGGGAGTGAGTGAGTGAGTGAGTGAGTGAGTGGGAGTGAGTGAGTGAGTGAGTGGGAGTGAGTGAGTGAGTGAGTGAGCGAGTGAGCGAGCGAGTGAGTGAGTGAGTGAGTGAGTGAGTGAGTGAGCGAGCGAGTGAGTGAGCGAGTGAGTGAGTGAGTTTGTGAGTGAGTGAGTGAGTGAGTGAGTAAGTGAGTGAGTGAGTGAGTGAGTGAGTGAGTGAGTGAGTGAGTGAGTGAGTGAGGGAGGGAGGGAGGGAGGGAGGGAGGGAGGGAGGGAGGGAGGGAGGCAGTATCACTGCTTATCGGTGCGTATGACTTTACACATCACCTATACTACTGAACTAGCCCACAGGCAGCCGCTCTCGGCAAACATTAAAATCTTTCTCTCGGTCTCTGTCGCTACGGCGCAGGCCGCCCCCTGCCCGAGGCTGCTGTCCGGCGGGCTGTTACTTCTGCTTTCACCTGCGCAGCCGCTCCAGCATCCAGAGCTTCGCAGCGCTGTGCTTCGTAAGGACGCCGTGTCTATAGTTGCACCCTTCCTGCTTAGTTCAATTGCATTCAGGCGCTAGAAGGAATGGAAATTACACTGCATATATGAACTGTGTGCGAAAGATGTCGGCACGAAACGATACAGAAAAGATAAAAACAACGCTACAACAGCGATGACCTCAGTGATCTTCAAGAACGGTGTGGGCACCTTAATGTTTTCGCACTAAGTGGGCTTGCGGCACAAAAGATCTGCTTGGCTATTACGGCCATGTTTGGTCTGATGCGTCATCATTGCCGTCACGCATAGGGCAGGTCGCTGAAAATTTTATGTCACCATGGCAACATAATTTATCACTTGCCAGAGGAGTTAATTATGCAATGAGGGGCAGGAACAGTTTGCATCATATTGGCGTGTGCTTAAAACTATGGCATCATTCATTAAGGGTGTTCCATGGGATATGAGAACGACAACGGTCCTAATCATTTACCTCTAACTTACTGGCAGAGCACTGAAGACAGCTGAGGGTTACTGCTTGCCGCTCCAGGTTGACCTGATACCTCGTTCTGCTGCATTGCGCGAGGTTTGCTTTACGCGTTTACTAATATAATGCGTCATTATGCACCCCAAAACTTGTACAGCGTAATGCCGTCACCACCATTTTTCCTGGGACAACTCCTCGCTTTTAAGGCGCTTCATTTAGCTCCTGATATCACCGTATTTCCTTACTAACGGCGCAGATTTCCAATGCCCTGTTGCTGCTGATCCTGTTCTTCATCGTCGTCAACCCCGAAGAAGCGACCGTCTACATTAAGCTCAGCATCGTTCACACCACCCTGAAGGGTAAATGGACGTCCTCATCCTTCATTCCGCGTGGCCCTTGGTGGAAAAATGAAATTCATGAATTTCAAAAAATGAAATGTATATCTCACGTGAACGGGGCCAGTTCTTTGTTCGTAACAGCTTCTCTGCTAAGCCTTGCTCTTTTTTTTTGCAGGTAATTTATTGCAAACTTATTATCAAACAGTCCTGAATGACAGGTCTAAGTTCCCTGCTCCCTCCATTGATTCTTTTACTGTTTTCAAACTAGAAAATCTGGTGTATTACGCACACGGTTTTCTCCTTGTTCCGTACGCAGAGGTAACGCTCCTGCCCATACCTTACGTCATCACGACAACGCTGAGCATCATGGTAGACCTGCTGCTTCTCATCGGCATCGAAGACGTAAGTGTGATGCGGGGCTCTCAAAGTGCCTAAATCTAGTGAATTCAGAAGAAACATAGTTATGCCATTTTTGCAGCTGCTAATAGCAGAGCTTTCTGAACGACTGCGTTTATGCCAGCTTCGGTAGTTGTGTAATTGACAGAAGACTGTCGGAAATTGCGGCTCGGAGTGCATAGATCTATTGCGTTTATCATATAGCCAGTCTAAAAGTTCAATACTGAGAGTTTCTAGCCGGAGGGACTGTGAAACGAATTTTGTGAAGCTTGCAAAGCGTTCTGCAAGTGCCGATCACTTGCTTGAGGGAAACCGAAAAGAAGCTATGGCTTCTTATATTTTACACGTACTTATCGAGCAGTCTTATGTGACGATGATCATGTGATTCCTGCTTTCGCCTTGATGTTTGCGAAGCCCGTGGTTACTTTGGTCGGTTAGCATAGGTTAGGTTAGGTTAAATGCTCGTCATAGGTTGTGTTCTCTCCCGTTGATTCACATGATCAACGCGCTGCGAACACTCGTTCGTATGGCCTTCGCAGAACTGCCGAGAAGTGCTGCAGGTGTACATCGGCTGGAGTTCGGCGTGCACGGCGTTCGAGGCCGTCTCGTGGGTCGGTTTCATGGCCTGGAAGGCGAACGGCGAGAATGTGAGTGCTGTGAGAGGGGCTCCATTGTCCACACGAGGCATACATGCTTATGCATGCATTTCAATTATTGCCGCATTATTTGAACGAGGTTTCGATGGTAAACAAGCAGTTTCTTTTACTACGAGGCACAGGCAGCGCAATTGCTGTCGTAAACATTAATGCGAGAACATTAGAAGCCTAAACACTCACACAAAAAAAAAACATGGCCCAAATTCGCCGATTGGATGAGACCGTGACAACGTCACAGTGTCCCGTGACATAGCTGAGTGCTGAATGATCGATGAGGCATGTAACGTCACGAGAACTGCACTGGCAGTTAGCAGGTGCGCTGGTCACGTGACATGACCGAGCGCGGTGGTGGGCTCGGCAGCAGTTGACAGCTGGGCTTGGTTTGCACGCAGACGTGTCTAGACAGGTTGGAATGGAGCTGGAATTAACGCCGCCTGTGTCAGCCGTATTGTAGATTCCGAACAATCGGAGAGGGCGACGGCCGAAGTATGTCGCTGGGAATGTTCTAGTACCGGCGATTGCACGGGCTCAACGTGTGCGGTGAGCAGCAAGGACGCAGGAAGAAAAGCAGGTCGAGGCGACTTCAGACTTTAATGCTATCGCAGTCTTGAAACGTCATGCCATTATAGTGACCCGTAAGTCTTTTTAAAGATAATCCCGGCTTCCCCTCAACATAATCATCATCATCATCATCATCATCACAACCAACACCACCTCCTCCTCTTCAATTCGAGAAAAAAAGTCTCGAACGTGAAGTGCAATCTATCGAAGGTATTTAGTAACACACGAAGCAGGGTTGTCGGATTGTTAAGAAAGTCGGCGACGTTACTATCATGAAATAACGTAGTGCACCATCGGGTAAAATATGCTTCTTTCTTGGAAATGCCTTTCTCTACGCTATCCACAGTTCTTCGCCTAACTAAACCTGCTGTAAAACATCTAAAATGATTTCATATGCAGGGATAACATATGGAACGCAATATTAAGTGGTGAAAAGAGTCGTGCTTTTGACATTCCGGTTGGTTTTAGAGTTTCAAGCTGGACTAAACGGGGCTCATAACCTTCAAGGTTTTGACGGGATGGCATAAGAAGCACAGACGCGTTGTATTTCTGCCTCTCTTGCGTCACAAGTTCTTTTCTAACATTTTCACTGATGACCGCAGCGTTTTCCTGGAAGTTTGATTTGAGCATCTGTCTCGCGTGCGGGAGGTGACGGGTTCGATACTCAATGCCGCCGGGTTCCCACCGATGTTACAATGGGTACAATCTTTGCACTGGCTTGGTGCACGGCTTATCTGGGTGAAATTCTTGGCAAATGCGCCTTTGATCCCGCCTTGAGTAGAAAAAAATACCGTGTGCCATGGTGCTTTTTGGCCGTTGTTGCGCTTGTGCCATTCAAATCCATCACATGAAGCGTTTCACTGACGTTGCACCGAAGTTTCTTCCGAAATCATGCCTCGAGGCAGCATAGGTGTAGTCTTTGTCAATGAATATTATGCGCTTCTCGGACAAAAATTATTGGACGCTTCCTTTTCAAATGCGGACACCCAGCACTGCTCCGTGGACCACTTTGGTTTAGCTCGATGGGCGGAGCCATGTTTGACTATTTAGACGAAAGCTGTCAGAAGCGTCTTACAAAATAACTGTCTTGATCTGCGAATAAATAATCACTTTAGCGAAACCGGAAGTAGTAAACTATTAACACTTTATATGTTAACGATCTGGCCTCTTCGAAGATGTCACGGGTGATCGGTCGGAACCGGAATGATCTGCATACATGCATTGAAAATCTTTCAACTCCAGGGAATTTTTTTTTTTTAAAGAAAAAGTGCTTCCCCGTTTTTGCTTCTGAATCCGATGCATTGCGTAGCGCCGACGACGGGTCGCTCGTGTAGTCGAGCGCATTGGAGATCTCTAAACGAGGTCAGTGATAGTAGAGCGGGAAATGTGTCAGGCGCGTCTGCCGTGCTCGCAGGCTGTGTGCAACCGCCGCTTTTGCTGTGTTTCCACCTGCACGACGTATAGAGCTTGTAGGCGCAGAGTCCCAGGAGATTTTAATGTGCCAGATGGTCGCGTTACGCTTGACGTGTAACTAGACAAAGATATCCGTCGCAGGTTAACGCAAAGTCCTGCGCATATTAGACAAATTCCATTGCAAAATAAAGGGGGTATCTTGAGAGTATCGACGAAATGAGAACAGGAAGTTCGGTCACTGTATGAGGGAACCGAAAATGTTTCAAGAAAACATTCGCTTCTGCCGGGGTCTGCAATTATTGACATTGTTCAGGAAGGTTGTTCTCGAACGCAATTAATTTGCCTACGTCTCACCAGCGTCCACATCTTTCGTATACGTTCTCATAGTTTGGAATCTAATGCCGGGCTGGAAAATTTTGGGGCAGGCCCATATTACGATGCCTTTAAATTTGTGTACTATTCTTCGTGTTACGAGAAGCGTCCAATTAGTTTTGGCTCCTGAGCCACACATTTTTATAATGGAATGGAAATGTGAAGTACATCTCTTTTCAGTGCAGATCTCTACTGGTTCAGTATATCTAGCTTCGTCATGCAGGTAGAAATAATTGGGCTGATAATGGCGACACCAACGGCGGACTGCATTGGCATCCTATCAGTCAGAAGCCATGCGCGTGCCCTGTTCCTTCGTATTAGGAAGCAGCCAGAAATACTAAAACCCTTGGTGCGGGCTGCACTGCGTTATGTAACGCGGACCAGGCGAAAGAGCCCCTCTCATACTTGCATGCAGGCCTCATGCAAACCCTAGGTCCCTAGGATCATGTACTGGTAGTTGAAGTGCATCGACTTTGGTGCAAACTGTATTGAACAGTGACGTGCTTCCGGGAAAAAGGAAAATTTCAAAGATTACTTGGATGTAGTATTCCTCATGCCCATTAACTAATAAAAAATTTAGAGCCCGAGAGGTGAAGCATTTTGAGAATACATCATATGTGCATATGCGGGTTTTTATGGTATTTGTGCCCAGGAAATTACAAATAGTTTAACTCATCTCCTATGCTCAAATTCCGACTGTCACTTCCGAGGGAAGGAAGCTTTCAGTCAGAATTCAGTGTTCATACTTATTGCGTAAATCGCGAAATTCGGCAACAGCCAGCGTAAACGTCAAAAGAAAAAAAAAATCTCTGCCCCTTTCACCCCGTCCTTAATTCATTCCTTCACGGTACGGTCCAGGTGTCCACCCACTGTAAAAGTGTCATTGCGCCTTTCACCATAGCTACTTATGATGCCTACGCAGACGCACACCCTACCGAGCTACTCAGCATGGCGAAAAACGTTGTCTATGAAATGTGATTTCGGGCAACGCGCTTACGAGCAGCGTCCCAGCAGGATCCTCTACTCCGCTCCCTACCTTCGCACTACGAAACAACAAGAAATAAGAATCGACACCATCGTTAGAAAGGCTACAAAGCGAGCACTGGGCCTCCCAGTGGCCACCTCCAATGCTAAGTTGTCGGCGTTGGGGGTGATCAACTCCTACCAGGAGTTACGAGAGGCCCACCTCGTGAACCAATATACGCGACTCTCGCAGACGGCATCCGGGCGCCGCCTGCTAGACCGCTTGCACATCCAACACGAGTGCACTCCAGAGGAGACGTGTCGGATTCCGGAGCTATGGCGTCACAAGCTCTGGGTCCCTCCACTCCCGCGCAACATGGACACACATACACACGAAGGCAGACGAGAGGCGCGCGCTCGGGCCCTCGAACACCAACACGGATCCAAACAGGGTGTATACTACGTTGACGTGGCAGGGCCGTCGCCCAATGGATTCTACACGGCCGCAGTAGTTCACCAGGATCAATGCGTTAACGGGCTCTCCTTTCGAGCTCGAAATTCAGCACAGGCTGAGGAAGTAGCCATTGCGCTTGCCGCCTCGGACTTGAATTCGAAGGTAATCGTGACAGATTCGCGTCGAGCCTGTCAACACTACCTGGCTGGCGAGATTTCACCTTTAGCCTGGAGTATATTAAAGCGCGCAGTGAGGGAATCGGACCCTTCGCCCAAACGCATAGTTTGGACTCCAGGCCATCAGGGCGTTAGAGGTAATGAGGCTGCGGACGCGGCTGCCCGAGCGCTTACCTACCGGGCACCTCACCCAGGCTCTTCCGGCTCGGAGATTGTGCAACCGCTTCTGCGGTTCAGAGAAATTCTGGACGACTATTGCGAATGCCATCGTCTTTTCCCGGTCCCTGCTAAGGGCCTGAGTAAAGCTGATGAGCGAACTCTGAGGCGCTTGCAGACCAACACTCTGTTGTGTCCTGCAATAGTGAAACATTTCGACCCCAAAATTGATGGGCGCTGCCCTCACTGTGGGGAAGTTTCCGATACCTTCCACATGGTTTGGGCCTGTCAAAAGAATCCTTCCCTTCCCCCCAATCCTTCCCCTTCCCGAGAGGCATGGGAGGCAGCCCTGCTCAACTGCTCGGGGCTGGAGTCTCAGAGGGCTCTAGTCCAACGGGCGCGAGTAGCGGCCTCGTCCAGCGGGGTCCCGGACTAAGGACTCCACCTATGTAAAGGGCCATTTTTGGTCTGCAAACTCTCCTGTTGTTTATTAAAAGTTTTCACCACCACCACCACCTTCCCTACCGGGTACTTCCTCCGTGCAACTCGCCGCGTGTTTGCATCCGAGGCGCTCTCACCTCACGGTTACGTGAAGCGTCCGAGAGCCGTTTCGAAGACCGCGGGTCCTACGCGATGACAGCGCAGGTCGCACGGAGCGCGAGGCTCGGGCTGTGTGCTAATGGTGTTCACGTGACCGCAGGCGAGCGCGCGGCCAACCCGAAGGCTTCGAAAGTAGCGCGAGGCACGTGAAGGGGGTAGTCACGTGATTGGTTTCAGCGAACGTATAAGTGTCGGCATCAGGGACGTCGCAGCTAAAGCTCTCGTTGTAAAACTAACTACTCGCTTCAGGCTGTGTTTATTCCGTATAGGATGAAAACTGTGTCCGTTATGCGCATATACGAGCAACCGTTTTGGAAAGGGGTAGTTTGTCGTTATATGTTTTTTTTTTTTCGAATCTTCCACTTATCAGAATCCTTGGTTCTAATGAACTAAATACTGGATAAAAGAGGTAGCAGCCACAACCAGCTGTAGTACTGTGTATTCCAGTCCATAAGTAGCGCCATCACATAATCTCTTCATATTCTGTCTATTTTCTTTCACTTGCGCAGTTGATTTACATAATTCACCATTTCGTATATCATCGGTTTCTTGGCGGGTTGGGCAGAAACTTGTGCACTTCATTATGATGTCCGTCGTATACACATACCCTGTTCTCAGTTTCCTGTCACATAAATTTTGTGTTACAGGAGTTGCCAGGACCCGCCCACTGTGTAAATAATGCCCGTACTTGTAAAGAGGGAAAAATGCATTTTCGTCTAGTATTAGAAAACGAAGTCACATACCCTAGTACTCGTGCTCACATACTCTAGCCAGAAAGGTGACTTTTTTTGTTTTTCAGCACCACTTCATTTTGCTTCCTTTCGTCGATCGCAGACAGTTTGTGAAATAACCAACGTTAGAAATCATTCGAGTCGAGCACTTCAATACACACTCGACAAAGCCTCAAGAAAGCGCGCAATAAACTTGCGCATTGAAAGCATCGTTAAGCAAATATTCCCTCTAGTTTCTTGTCAACTTCTTTCCTTCTGCAAATATTACCTTTAGTAACTTCTTAATAAAGTTCTTATTTTGATGTTTCTTCATTAAATATGTGGGGATACACATGAATCCCCTGCCCCATTGTAACGGCCGCGCGTAATTATCACGCGATGCTATGCGCGCGCCGTTCGGGAGGTTTTGCGAGGGAGGGCACTCTCGCCACCCCCGCTTCCTTTCGCTCCCCGCCGCGGAGACTTTCCCTCTTTCCCCTCTTACAACGGAGAGACCTCCTCTCCATAGCCCGGGATGAGACGCGTTTCTCCCGAGGCTCGCTTGTCTTCTGGCGGGAGCCGTGCACACGCACGGATCGGAGATCTGCCACGGAGACCGCTGCCCTTATCGCCCGGCCACCGTGTGTGACTTGACCGCCGCGGGCCGTGAGCGAGGAACCACGCGAGGTGAGCGGAACCTACTTCCCCCACATTTTTGCGTGCGTTCTGCCCTTTGTGTTTTCCACCCCCGTACGCGAGCGGAACATCCTCGCTCGTTACGGCGGTTGTATTGTTGCTGCTGCATTGTATTGCTCGGGAGCAATAAACGCTCCTCCGAGTAGCATACTCGTGTTTGTCCCCTCTGGCCCGAACCCGCCGTGGTTGCGACTCACCGCACCGCGGGTTGGGGGTCACAGCTCTGACTGCTAGGGCTGGCACGCTGGTGCTAGAGAGCGACAACTGCTTCTAGCCCTTTGAGCGTTACTACAAGAATAGACCCCCATAAATATGGGCAGCGGGAATTCACGGTTGTAACTTTTTGTGGTCAGCCGTCCAGTAGTTTAATGCTGCATTTTTCACCCCCTCTCTTCCTAGTGCACTTTTTATTCTTTTTTTTTTTTACATATGAAATGATAAGTACTAGTCAGCCGACCTATTCGAGAGTTAATCGCTCCGGGCGCTACGATAACGGGCAATTCAGTGTGGTTGAAAAAATTTGTTCACGGCAAACGGTTTGTTGCATGTCGCACCTGACGCCGCATGTCCGTTTCATGGGAAAACAAGTACAGCGAAACTAATTTTCCTCCCGCACGCCCCGGAATATTGTTCTTTATTCTCGTTGTGTTTGTTTTTTCTTAGGCGAACATTTTGTGTCAGGCGAGCTCTTTACAGCTGTACTGCTATAGTGACTTCTCGCTTTTGTTGTTTTTCTTGGTCTCCGCAAAATGCTACTACTCGAAAACGAAAACCTCATTGGAACGAGTGAGCGACCTTTTGAGCAGAAAACATCCGATTAAAAATAAAAAAAAAATAAGAGAGATTGCCGTCTGTACCGAGGTCGCGACAGTGAGAAATTGATCACTCGTACAGTCACGTCTAGATAAAGCGGGAGCTATGCCGATTGGCCAGAGGATCTTCTCTCGCAGCTGTTTTTTTTTTTTTAAAGCTGTTATTTGTTAGAAGAGCGCAGCCAAAGTTTTTTTTTTTTCTTTTACCCTGTACACGTATACCTGTTTACTGTTATATGCACTCGTGCCTTCGCGCCGCTCTTCCATGATAACTTACCAAGGGCGTCAAGTGTCGATTTTTCTTATTATTTTACAAATCGGCGATTTCGCCCTAACACTGCCGTGCAGACTACGAAGCAGTTATTCTAGCTGTTGCCGCACACTCTACCCATTCCCAGAAAATCGCGATGCACTCAATACGGAACCATCGCGTTTCGTGGCTTTATTAAAACAAACACGATCTCTCGTACTTTCGACATTCGAGCAGTTCAAAATGCGCTCATTACATCGCTCTACCGGTTTCGCTGATCTTCCGGACACTCCTCCTTGTTTTGTGTTTGTGCTGTTGTTTTCCAGCTCGGGTTCTTCAAGCTGCCCTCCATCATTCTTGTCATCGTAGTAGCCTTCAAGGTGAGTTCCTTTGGGGCGAGTGTGACTGACGACAACAGGCTCGCTGCAGCGTACGCGAGCTGCGCACTGCACACTGTCTAGTCTGATGCTTTCTTCTGCGTGCGCCACGGCCGTATAGAGTGATGAGGTTGTGGTAACCTTCTGCAATGCCTTCATGATGCTAGAGGGAATGCTTCCTCAAAAAGGCAGACGCAGTGCTCCAACAAGGTTTTATGAAAATATTTTCGTTCTTCTGAGCACCCTGAGCTTACGTTGCAGAAATGTCTATTGGTATTTTCGCAAAAGCGACGCCACGCTGCGGCAGTGCCGTGAACTAGGCTAAGAAGTATGGGCGCGTGCGTAACCACGTTGTTAGCTGCGTTGTGTAAGCGCCGTTCGTTCGCATATTCAGACATCCTTTTCAGCGTTTTGCTGCAAAAATATATCTTAGGAGGTCGCACAGACGTTTCAAACTATAACGAGATAGATGAGCCGCTATGGGTAGTCACGTGATTGCTCTGGTGACAACAATACACAGTCAGATGTGAATAGCAATTTTCCAAGCTGTTGTGCAGCTCTTCCAAGACCATGACAGTGCGTTAGGCAGGAGGTACCGAAGTTGTAAAAGATGATGTCCTCGGACTATAGGAGGATATAAATAAAAAAAAACAGTAGTCGTTAACAAGTGGTCACGGCCCGCCGGGTACTGTACTACTACGCTCAGCAGTCACATCAAACGAAATCAGCTTTTTTTTTTCTATGTTTGTCGATATCAAATAAGTCAGAGCAGAAAATTTTTTCTGCTTATAATTTCTTGTGATATGCTTTTTGTTCAGGTCACGAGAAAAACTTTTAACAACGGGCTGCATTTCTGCCGTGAAGGAATTCAGTGCCTGCCGTGCTACACAATCGGCCTGCACAAACCGCACTGCCGTACCTTTAACGGTTCTTTAAAGAGAAATCTGTACATACTAAAAAAAGAAAAAGGCTTGGTATGACGGCTGGATATTAAAAGGCGTCACCGTAATGACTGTCGCCACAGTTGGCAAGAATGTGAAGAGGGTGTGCAGCGCGCCGGCTGCTTTCGCTCCTTTGGGTTAGTGTATTGACCTTATAGCGTTAGCCGCATAAACACGCGGGGCATTTTCCGCACATTGTATATGACACGAGACTGGGTACATTTCCGGTGTGTAGCAACCAATGACGTATATACCTTCAAAATGCCTAGCCCTACGCTTTGTGCAGCATCGTAAAGGTGTGCACGATTTTATGTTATGTATTATTTATATATGTTTAAGCGTACAGACAGTATGAAAAGCACATATTTTATCCGGCTATTTTCTTAAAAATAAATATGTCGTTTAGTGCGCGTCTCGCGGCTCTGTTCAGGGTTATATTTTTGTTTCATTTTTGGAAAGACAGCATGCGCGGATGCGACAGATTTTAGTACTCTAACTTTTATCCTCACATCCCGCCAGGGCGCCCCTGTCATATAAAGATATATGGCGACTGACACGCACACATTAACAGAATTCTTCTTGCCTTAAAAAACACGAACTGCGTAAATTAATGCTAGGACGGAAGAAAAAAAAAGTCGCTCCGCTAGATGCCAGACACGATGCAGGTAGATTCTGTGTCCGCCACAGGAATTTAGAAATCCTTCTGACTGGCGTCTGAAATCTGGTGGCACAGTCGGCGGGGATGGAATTCCGCTCTCGCTCTCCGTATCGTGCGATCATCTAAACCAGCCCTTTTGCCAAGCAAGGCGTTCTCGCTCCCCTCATGTAATCCCCCTAGTGGGCCTTTGAGGTACTAATAAGTAAGTAAATAAATAAATAAATGACGGGTGCGTTGGCCTACTCTTGCTACACAGGCCTCATCAATATGCGTGTTAGCGATCGCTTTCGCTCGTCCGAACATGGTCGACTCTTACGTTGTGACACCAATCAGCTTTTATTGTAAGCAACACGAATGTGAACCAGTATTAGAAGACAGTGCATCTATCTTCCCACGCAGTAATGAAACTGTTAGGGAGGAATCGCATTCATAAGGTTGTCGCCAGGTTCGTTATTACACCTTCTATCGCACTACAGGAGCGTGAGATTCCGCTACTGGACAGCGTTTTGCCAGCTTGGCCGGTTAACATGATAATCTCAACGTATACAGGGTCAATCACACTTAGAGGGAACATGGCTCCGCGCGGCTGAGCACACGCGGAGCACCACTGCGACCAAGCCAGCGGCAAACCCGTGCAAAGGGGCAGATGACACGAAGCACCACGTCGAGGGTACCTCTTCTCGTGCACCACTCTGTATTGATTCATGAACGGGTTAGATGCAATGGCACTCCGCAGGTACTACGTGGCCGCGCGGAGCCGTGTTCCCTCTAAGTGTGATTGACCCTGCACATATTCCCTTTCTGTTTGAATAAACCTCAAGCTGAAATTTATTGCTTGTCTCGATCGTCTTCTACTCCTTTGTACTCGTTTTCGTGTGCTGCACTCTAAACACGAATACGCCTTATATGGGAGCGCACTCTCTTTATGAAAGAGTGCGCTAGAGGACATCTTACCCCCTTTTTACTCTCTTCTGTTTAGAGTGTACGGTGTATAAGACCAATCAATCTTTCCTGGTGTGACGGTTACTCGTTTTCGGAAACAACTGGCGGCGAAAGGATAGAGGAACAAAGGAGCCAGCTATGCTTGTGCACTTTGTGCGGCGTTCTTGCAAATACGATCTGCGGTAGCGCACTTTGTCAGGCTATATTCTAAGCCTAACCTGATCATTATTTGAGACTGAAAAAGCAACAGGCTCAAATAATATCCACCACCTAGCCCAAATTGACTTTCTTTTGAACCATTTTTCTAACCTGATCACTTTCATATACTGATTCTGACTGGCCTGCATTCTCACTGCGAAGACGTGTACCGAATAAAACTAGCTGTGTTCTTCATGGTCGAAAAAGACGGAGGAACCGAGAAGACTGGTCCCCTCGTTTGTTTAGTGCTTCTCAACCATGAAGATCTCACACCAAAGACACCACAACCATCCACTTCGCTACTTGGTTTCTCTCGATGGTGATCGACGTGTTCTTCTTTTTCGCTGGACGGCCACGACCTGGTGCAGGTGTACACAGTGCGGCACCTGCGAGAATACCTGAAGGTGCTGAAGGACGCCCAGCCCATCACGCGGGCTCCCAGCTAGCCGGGACCAGAAGAAAAAAGAAAACAGAAATAAAGCCGTTCGGACCCCACACCGCCACGCCTGTCACTCGAACTGTCTCATTTTTTGGTGTGGACATCCCTGTAATATTCCTCTACTCTGGTCTGGAGGGTGCTTATGCAATATGTTTATGTTTTTAAGTTCAAGGACCTCACGCCGGTCTTCCGGCTGGAATATGTTTGGTTTTGGGGACGGTCACGCACAGGTAGTGAGCCACACACGCACATGTGTGTGGTTCAGGTCGTCCGTGATTTAATTTTCTCGTTCCAGCGCTGCCTATATACAGTAGTAGTGATTACTTGAGCAACGGCACCCAGAAAAAAAAAAGGGGCGACCGCTTCCACGGAACAGATGGGCCCTTAATTGAAAACCTCCGATTAATTAAAAGTCCAGTAAGTGGTACCAGTCACTCAAATGCTATGTGAAATTAGTATAGTGAAGTCTGTGCGTCTATCGCTAGTCTCTCAGGGATGGAGAACAAAAACTGTGTTTTTACTGTGAGCAATTTTTTTAGTAGATAATGCTTTAGCTTCTGTGTAACGGCCACACTTTTATACAGGGTCTGTTCTAAAAGTAGTAGGACTCATTTTTTAAAATAAAATTTATTCATGAGAGTAGTAAAAACGACGAATTTTTCAAAGTAGCACCCTTCCGCATGTACACGCTGCAGCTAATGAGTTTTCCAGTTTTCTTACGCCTCCAGAAACGCCTGGACTGGAATGCTGTTTAGCTCCCTCGTCACGGCCTGTTCAACCGCCTCTACCAATCCGTGATTTTTCCCCTTGAGCGTCGATTTTATTTTCGGGAATGAAAAAAAGTCTGGCGGGCCCAAGTCGGAGCTGTAAGGGGGCTGAGGCAGCGTTGCAGCCTTGTGCTGGGTAAAAAATCGGGGCCCTCATTCACATGATGAAAAAGATCCTGGCAGATCGCTTTCCGGTTGGCCTTTTGCTCCTCTGACAACACCCCCGGCACCAACTTCGCGCACACTTTCCTCATGGCTAAGTTTTCTGTCTCGATCTCAAAAACTTGGGTTTGAGGAATGCTCAAGTCATCAGCAATCATTCTGGTACTCATTTTAAAATCACTGTTCAGTAAATGTTTCACTCGCTACACATTTTCGTTGGTCTTGCTGGTCGTAGGGCGTCCGGAGTGGTCGTCGTCTTGCACTCTTTTTTTTACCTTCTCGGAGCAGCTTGCGCCACTCAAAAAACATCTGGTCTACCCATAGCAGCGTCACCGTAGGCCTCCTTAATCATGTCGTAAGTCTCTTTGCCCGTTTTGCCAAGATTTACACAAAGTTTGGTTGCGTATCACTGATCCGATAACCGCTCCATGATTCTGCGTGACGAGACGTTTCTACAGGTGTTCACAGTACATGCGACCTGCTCTCTTCAACGATCGAGAGCCGATTGCCGATTTTCCCCGGCGTTCCCAATATGTCCCTTCAACGATCCTGCACGCGCACACAACCTTTCGTCCGCCCGTTCGCCAAGGAAATAACCAGTTCTACTACTTTCAGAACAGACCCTGTACAGGGTCAATCACACTTAGAGGGAACACGGCTCCGCGCGGCTGCGCACACCCGGGCCACTATTGCCACCAATCCGGTAGCAAACCTGTTCAAAGGGGCAGATCACACGAAGCACCACGTCGAGGTCCCTCTTCTCGTGCGCCACTCTGCACTGATTCATGAACGGGTTAGACGCAATGGCACTCCGCAGGTACGTGGCCACGCGGAGCCGTGTTCCCTCTAAGTGTGATTGACCCTGTACATCAAGAAAGGCGGCAGCAACGGTACTTAACATTTCATTTTCTGGTTCCTGTTATTTTTAATGAGTGCATAGCATTCACGTCAGTTATTGAAGGCGGTTTGTACAGCCCTTACCACGACACTACATTCAACAGCTAAAGACAGGATAGCGTGCTGACCTGTATCGGTACAGGCTATAGGGGGGAAAACGTAAACCTACTCTAAGACGGCGATACGTCAGTGTCGAGAGCAAAACCTCAAAGAAAATCCTGTATACGGCTAGCATTTTTACTTTCCACCTTTAACTTCGTCTGCATCTTGCTTGCCCGGCTAAACGATCGGTGCCGTTTTAAACGCACCCAATGGCTCCGTCATTGCATTTCCTTTGTGCGAAGTTCTCGCATTGTCGCCTTTTTTATCCTGTGTTCCGTAGCAAACTCAACGGTTCACTTGCATCCTCGCCCACTCTGCCTATATACGCCGTTCTTTCCTCCACTGTGTTGTATTCATGGCTGTCGTCAATTACCAACTAGCCCCATCAGGCAGGCTTCCTAAAAAAGACTGGCACTTGACAACATTGCCCTTCCAGCCGGGAATGCTATTTGTAGCGTCAATCGTTTTCACACATGATAATCTGAGAGAGTAATCGTAACTCTTTCTGTAGGTACACGACCAGGTAAGATTCCGTCTACAGTATGGAAAAAATTCGGGGGGCACTTTGGCTCTCTAAAGTGCTGCAAGGCGAAAGCGTTTCCTGGCCACTGTTTGTTTCTATTTACTTTTTATTTTTCATATTTCGTTTTTATTTATTTTTTTCTCCTTTTCTTATTTTTTGTTTTTATTTTATTTTCACATCTTATTTTTATTTTGTTTTATTTTTGTTTATTTTCTTATTTTTATTTTTTATTTCTCTTTCCTTGATTTTACTCCTTTTATTTTATTTATGAAGCCCATGCATTCACTAGATGCGCCTTTATTCACGCTGGAACCTTGAGCCTTTTAAGCAGCGACGCCGAAAGGCGGACGAATCTGCCGACGCGTCTGTCGACACGGCTGCCGACGCGTCTGCTAACGACAGTATGAGGCATTGAAGGCTTTCGCCTTAATAAAGCTAGAACTGTAAGGTGCTCTGAACAGAAACGAACACGGAAAGCGTTGCGCGGCCGGCTACCGGCACGTAAACAAATGAGAATGATTAAAAAAATGACAGGAACGCCAAAGAAGTTCTGAGAAAAGAAGACGTGTAAACAATACACAAGCCCATGTCTGTCATCGTGCGACTCCTCCCCTCCTGACAGGCCCCCTCAAGAAGAAAAGAACAAACGTATCGTTTAAAAAGTTTCTTTTTAATTTCTTCCGAGTTCCGACAGAATGCATCATCAGAATTAGGACATCAGGCGAGGCGCGGTATCCGAATATTGCGAAACATGCGACCAAAAGAATGACGGGTCTATTGTGCTGGACACGGAAGCAAACCCACAAGGATGGTTGTTGCTTGTGTCATGGCTATTCAGCAGACGTGGGGGAAAGTTAATCGCTCTCTCGGAACTCTTACTGTAACTCATGTGCGGGAGTTGTGTTTATTGACACGTCGCTGGCAGATGTCCTGGCTTTTAAAAGCCTACGCCGCTGTTGAACCACGAGGAAGTAACCGAGTAGGCTCCGAAACATCCAATCCCCCTGCAAGAATTTGATTGGCGTTCCTGTCGTTATATTTTAGTGCTCCCCAGTCGGGCACACTTCTGTCGATTGTTTTCTTTTGAGAAGGGGCACGCGTTACGCTCAATGTTTATAATCCACGCAGCTTCGTCTATGTGACCTCGCCCTCATTACATTTCCTCTTTCACATCATGAAGAACGAGCTCCAATCAAACTCTTACTTCGTAGAGTCGTTGGTGCGTTGCTTTAGTAGGTGCAGATTTGTCCCTCTTTATCCCACGCAGCCAAATTGCCGTCACTCTTGCCGCATTGAATGGCAAAAATGTTCTTCCCGGATTCCTGGCGGTTGCTGCACTCGAAGGCGGCCGTACTTCACGATCCATGCTCCCTTACTAGAATTTTTCAAAACTTTAAGCACGACAGATCACGCTCTGCAGTCCGCCGCGCAAGCCATCTTCCAATCCTGTTATCCTGTATAAACAGTTGTTGTTTGTATGCATTGTGCGCTGGCCTTTTCAGATTTGTTGGAAATCTTATTTTCTCCGTTTGTCCTGTCCTCCTCCGTTTGTGCGCAACTCGTTTCCGACATCCGACTTCTTACCATCCCCAAACAAACGGGTTGACGGAGCGCACCAATAGAGCACTCACCAATACGCTTTGTACGTCGCTTCGAATCACAAGAACTGGGACTCTGTGTTACCCTTCATCACATACGCTTTCAACACTGCCAGACATGAAACAACACTCCATTCTTCCTCCTTTATGCGTGTTTCCCCCGCTAGACTCTCGACACCATCCTCCCTTTCTTCACCGATGATGATCCGTGTTTAGCGGAGACTCTCTGCCTGGCTCGGCTTGCCGGCTTGCTCGCCTGAGGACTCTTGCATCCCAAGATCGCTCAAAAGCTCGCTACGACGGCCACCATCACCATATCAACTACCTTCCTGCTGAATTCGCCTGGCTTTGGCGATCAATCAAAAAGTGTGGCTTATACACCAAAGAAAGCTAGCACACTACACTGATCCATATGTCGTCGTGAACCAACTCAGTGACCTGAACTACTGCACAGCGTGCCCTAACGCCAGTGGTACACGTTCCGCCCAAACTGAAGCCACGCACGCTGCCCGATTGAAGCTCTGTCATTCTCGTGACCATGCCTGAATCGCTCAGGGGGCTCCGCCTGCGGAGGGAGAAAGTGTTGGATTTGGCGAACCTACGCAAATCGACCGTCAGCTGTCTTTTTTTTTTTTTTAATTGAGACCGGTTTACTCTGTGTATCTCTCAGCAATCGCCGACAGAGCACTGCATACACGTGGACTGCATTTCATTTATTAAAATGCGGCCCACTTCTAGCTTAGATCTTCCCATTTATCTTTGGACCACCCTCTATGCACCGCCGGTCGGGGCACGTGTCGTCTCACTCTCCCAACCACCACGTGAGAGGCTTGCTCGGAAACGGAGTCTTTTCCTCGACTTCCTGGAGCGAGTGTGTTTGTGAAGTAATCTTGGCCGCGCGTCTAGGCCGCCGCTTCTCAAAGACCAGTGCGCGCGAGGACGTCCAAGACACACGGAAAACGCCAAGGAACCGCAAGGAGAAGTTCCGTCACTCAGTGACGTCACATTGCCAAGTTCGTGGGTGACGCCTTGGTTGCGACTTACAGCTTGGAAAAAGTTGAAAGTTGAAAGTTTATTGAGTAATACAATAAAAGTTACAAGTTGGGCACATAAAATGCATGACGACACTGATAATCTTTCAACAAACTGCAAATGTCCTGAATTTATTTACACTTGTTAATATGATCCAGGTAAATAAATACAATAATCAAAGATCATTCATAAAGCACCTAACAACGTGTTGCACGCAGCATCTCTATTTCGCCATGTGCGCGGTCGCTTAGTGCTTGCTAATCAGCGCCTGCTAGAGCAATGATGGGCGTTGGGACCCATAAATTTCTCTAGGAAGACTTTCTTTCCACTCATTTCACCCCATTCGTCCCGGTGCACTTCAGATTTTCACCTAGTGTGAGACAGTAACAGCGCCTTCTTACACACCCTCCTCACATTCCCCACCATCCCTCATCCCCATCACAAACCGCGGCGGAGTCTTACTGGGAGTCTCTTCTGACCAGCTCGTCCGCTCAAGACCAGCGCCGGATCATCTCCAGCGCTCACAGAAGGATTGCGCTCCAGGGGCTATCCTTCGCGTTGTAAGGGTGCCTCCTCCTCACATTGAGGAGGCATCCAAGTGCCATGTAGGGGGTCAAGAAGAACAGCGCGAAAAGACAAGGACCACAGGAAGATACACAAAGACAAGCGCTGACTTTCAACTAAAGATTTATTGCTCGGAACGTGGAAATAAATACATCAGGCTCTAAGCAACAAAAAGAACACATAGGGTTGATACACACTTGTCCACGCACACAAAAAATACCAAACAGATACAGCAGCATTACTTCCTTGCAGATAGAAATTCTAATTCTTTCTTTGACAACGATAAGGAGGGACTACTGATACATGCGTCATTTAGCCGGACGATTTCAGCAGCTTCAATGATTTCTCGAGTCAGCGTATTGGGGTGTCTACTTAACACTTTTGTTTGTTGGAAGAATGGTTGGCACGTTTTGCTTTCGCAATCTCGGCAGTGGATGCCGAGGTGCCCTTTAACAGTATTATAAACAGTGATATTGTAACAGTTGCTACACTGAAAAGTAACTGCAGCGGCTGAACGAGGGCACCAGAGAAACGGACCTCCACTTCAGCGTCGTCTACTTCTTGCGGCTGCGATCTTTTTCCTCTTCTACGTCCAATCCTCGTGTCACTGCCCCCTCTTCAGGAGCATCGCCCCGATGCGGTGTTACCGTCAGACCGAAGAAAAAGTGTTCAAGAGTTGCACCACGAGTCTGACATCACGGAATATGACTACATGCAGCCGGAAAGTCACTCGGGGGGTCGCTCGTAGTACGGCTTCATTCGCACCACATGCACAACGTCGCTGCGCTTGCCGTTGTGCGATGAACGAGCTGGCGAGGCTGGTGCAACTTCGTACGTTACGTCGCTGAGGCGGCGGACAACAAGGTAAGGGCCGAAGTAGCGGCGCAGTAACTTTTCGGACAGCCCGCGGCGACGAACGGGCGTCCAAACCCACACATAGTCGCCTGGGTTGTGGGTAACGTGGCGGCGTCCAAGGTTGTAGCGGTCAGCATCGATCTGCTGCTGACGATGAATGCGGTGTCTGGCCAGTTGCCGCGCTTCTTCCGCACGCTGAACATAGGTGGCGACGTCGACATCAAGTTCACTCTCACTGTCAGGGGGGTCCACGGGTAGCATAGCATCCAGGGGGGTGGTAACCTGTCGACCGAAGACTAATTCGAACGGAGTGAACTGCGTCGTCTCTTGCTGCGCGGTATTATACGCGAATGTTGCGTATGGAAGAATTTCGTCCCATGTCTTGTGCTCGATATCAATATACATGGAAAGCATGTCGGTCAAGGTCCTGTTGAGGCGTTCCACCAAGCCGTTTGTCTGCGGGTGGTAGGCCGTTGTACGTCTATGGCTGGTGTGCGTGAGCTTGAGTACAGCCTGAGTGAAGCGGGCCGTAAATGCAGCTCCACGGTCAGTAATGATAGCTGCAGGAGCGCCATGACGCAGGACGATGTTGTGGACGAAGAAGTCGGCGACTTCAGCAGCAGTACCGTTTGAAAGTGACGCGGTCTCAGCGTATCGGGTCAAATAATCTGTCGCGACCGCAATCCACCGTTTTCCTCTGGACGACTTCGGAAAAGGGCCGAGGAGGTCTATGCCAATTTGCTGAAAAGGGGTCTTTGGTGGTGCTATGGGCTGCAGAAAGCCTGCTGGCTTTAGAGGAGGAGATTTGCGCCGTTGGCAATCCCGGCATGTTGTTACGTATCTACGCACGGATTGTAGTAAATTGGGCCAGTAATACTTAAGCCGAATCTTTGCCAGTGTGCGACTGACCCCCAAGTGGCCGGCGGATGGTTCATCATGACAAGCGCTTAAGATTTCGGAGCGTAACTGGGATGGCACAACAAGCAGAAACGTCTCCTTGTTGCTGTCGAAGTTGCGCTTGTAGAGGACTCCACGCCGCAGAATGAAGGACTGTAGTCCACGGCGAAACACACGAGGTACATGAGCATTCAAACCCTCGAGATACTTAACGAGTGGCGCCAACTCAGAATCTGCTCGTTGAAGCTGCGCCATACGGGAGATGCTAATGGCACAAAGAGTAGGGCAATCTTCGGTGATGTCTTGCGTAGCCGCTTCCACGGGCGCTCGTGATAAACAGTCCGCGTCTTGGTGCTGCCGACCCGATTTATAGACGACCGTAACGTCGTACTCCTGTAAACGGAGGCTCCATCTAGCCAACCGGCCGGAAGGGTCTTGAATGCTGGCTAGCCAGCATAGCGAGTGATGATCGCTGACAACACGAAACGGTCGGCCGTAGATGTAAGGTCGAAACTTACTTAGAGCCCAGATGACGGCAAGGCACTCCTTTTCTGTCGTCGAATAGTTCCGTTCCGATCGAGAAAGTGTGCGGCTCGCATAAGCGATTACTCGCTCTGCGCCGTCCTGCCACTGTACGAGGATCGCTCCGAGGCCGACATTGCTGGCGTCAGTGTAGACATCAGTCTCTGCATTTCTCGTCGAAATGAGCTAGTATTGGTGGACTTTGAAGGCGGCAGCGGAGTTCCTCGAAGGCTGCGTCTTGGGCACTTCCCCATACGAAGGGTGTGTCATCTCGAGTCAAGGCAGTCAATGGCTCAGCTAGGCGAGAAAAATCTTTAACAAAGCGGCGGTAATACGAGCAGAGGCCCAAAAAACGTCGGAGGGCCTTCTTGTCGGTTGGGCGTGGGAAACGGGAGACGGCGGAAGTCTTGTCGGGGTCTGGAAGAACACCTTGTGCGCTAACAACATGTCCTAAGAAACGGAGCTCCTCGAAGGCGAAATGGCATTTCTCTGGTCTACTTCTTGCGGCTGCGATCTTTTTCCTCTTCTACGTCCAATCCTCGTGTCAATATTATGTTCTCTCAGGCGCTCGTTCAGGCATCTGCCCGTCTGGCCAGTTTGCTTAGAGCATGATGTATTTATTTCCACGTTCCGAGCAATAAATCTTTAGTTGAAAGTCAGCGCTTGTCTTTGTGTATCTTCCTGTGGTCCTTGTCTTTTCGCGCTGTTCTTCTTGAACATGGCATACCAACTCGCCCAAGCATCAGTCCTAACGAACCATGTAGGGGGCTTCGCCCCCACGATTTACATGATCGGCAATAAAAGTTTCCAACACCACCGCCTTCTTCTTCCTCATAACCAACCCTCTCCTCATCTCCACTTACTGACAGCAAAATGTAGGCGCAATAACAACAACTAGAAAAAAAAACATCGAGCGTGACAGGGAACTTCAAGCAAGTCCTGAGCCTCTTGACCGGTTTCCAACGTTTCTAAGACGAGGGTCTTTTTTACATATTTGTATTTTGTCGCTCTGCATTTCTGATACGGGTGTAGATGCAGTTGCCTACTGTCCGACACGTGCCAAGAATAAATCAGTTGCAAATGGCGCTTTCATTTGGTTTCACGCGCCATCCTATCTCCTTGTGCCCCGTTAAGCGCTGTTTAACTGCGAACAAGTTAGCCCAAACCAAAATATTACCGAAGTAAACGACCGATACAACGTGTCGACCACGTGTGTTGACTGCCGCATGCGTAGACCGCTGGGTACGGAGTAGCCTTCCCAATCCCACGAAAAAAAAAAGGGGGGGGGGGGGGGGTTCAAAAGAAACTGAATGTAAGTTATTGCCACCGAATGACAATTACCGAGCCCACAACCGCGAATGGCGGGATCGCTGCAGTACAAAAGGAGCTGATTCGTGACGTTCCTAGATGAAAGATTTGGAGGTTGGTGAAGCCATGACTGATTGATTGTTTGGGAGGTTTACAATGTTTACAACGCTCGATTCAGTTCGAAGGCACGGGCAAATTAAGGCTGTTCTTACTGATTTTACATGCATGAATGACTGAACTGAGGCGCGCACATGACTGATTCAATTTGGTGTCTTTTTTTTTTTTAGTGGACACGCAAAATACTATTTTGCACGGATCATAACCTTCAGAAACCAATACGTCCCCCTTATGTAATGCCTTCGAGCCTATCGGGAAATTAATAAATGAAAATTAGTGCTACGTAGCATAGCCAACAATTTTGGACAAGAGCATTTTTGAGTGGGAAACCGTTTATGAACGCAATTTTTTCATATAATGTAAGATTTCACTATAACAGTCAATATATCCGAAGATCACCTGATGGAAGTCCTGTATTTTTTTTTTCTATGAGCGTTTTTGCTATCGTCAACAGCGTTCCCTATTGGTTTTCTGTGGCAGTCTGAACTGTTCAGTGTATTCAATTCAATTCAATTTCATTTATTTCCAGAAATTCTGGCGGCTGCCTGGACTAAAAGCTGTAGGTATACAGCTTGACGAGGCCCAGGCAGCCGTTACAAGGCATAGGAGCAGACTTTGTATTCGATGGAAACACCTTAATGCTACATATTGGGACCACCTGGGGTTCTTTAACGTGCACCGACATCGCACATTACAGGGCCTCTAGAATTTCGCCTCCATCGAAATTCAGCCGCCGCGGCCGGGATCGAACCCACGTCTTTCGTGCCAGCAGCCGAGCGCCATAACCACTGAGCCACCGCGGCGGGGCGCTACATATCATAAGAATGGACCATTACGTTCAATATTTTCAGAAGAGTCCCTGACAATTTTTAATAGACTTTTGCGTTCAATGTTTCCATAAGAGTCTCTTACAATTTTCCAATTTTTCAAAATTTTTGTCCGAGAATATCGGACATGAGACGACAATGAGCGAGCAGTACCTCGGCATGGAGCGTTCGCACTAACACATACTCGGCACATACATTCAAGTACCTCGGCATGGAGCGTTCGCACTAACACATGCTCGGCGCATACATTCAAGAGACGATTTTGCTACGCTCTGATCGTCCGGATCACTGCTTTCGCACTAAAAAAAAAAAACAGGAAAAAGGAACAAAGAAAACGCGCCGTACAGCCAGCCTCGCAGCTGCGCACACGCCTGCTTCTCTCGAAGCCGTCAGGGAAAGGGGGCAAGCTTTTTTCTTTTCCCTCCGTCCGTGGAGACCGGGAAAGGGTACGAGCGGCGAAGTAGCGGCGAGGAGTGACGCCACCGACAGCAGCTGCGAGGAGAGGTGGGTCAACGCCGCCGCGCCGACGCTCACTTGTGTCGGTAGGTCCGCGCATCTGTGAGCGGCGATCGACGCGACGCGGCTGAGTGCTGCACGAACCAAGAGCGCCAGGAACTCGGGGCCCAGCGCAGGTGAGCGATAAACGTTTGAGCACATTGAATCAGCCGTGCCTTCGGTTGTTATTTTTTTTTTCCAAGCAAATCTCCTAATACTCCAAAGTCCCAGCCATGCCTGAGGACGTCGTAGATTTTCAGTTGCTCTTCCTCCTAGACAACAAAGGGTTGTAAGCCGCTTCTAACTATGCGGAGTTCTTTAGCGTACGTTGCGGTTGCTTTATAGGTACCAGTTTGCTGTTAATAGTAACAATGTACCGTCTTTGTCAAAAGTAACCAGGCTGCATGGTTTGCTTCTAGCTTGCGTAGTGGAGCCCTTGCGGCTTTCTTAAAGATCGAAAGGTGTTGGAAGGTAAGAAGACCCCCAATTCTTACCTTTAACGATCATTTCAGCTTCAGTGAAGCTATAAGGGCTCCACTGTACGAGCTAGAAGCAAACCATGCAGCCTGGTTACTTTTGACAAAGACTGTACTCTTTACTGTCGGCTGGAGATCTTTGGTTTTGTTTGGTTTGGTTTATTGAGTTTAACGTCTCAAAGCGACTCAGGCTATGAGGGACGCCATAGTGGAGGGCCCCGGGCAATTTCGACCAATTTCGAGGCGCTGCTTGAGTCGCAAAAACTCAGGCTGCTGCAGACAACGACTGGAAGAGCGCTCTTACAGAGACTCCGAACAATTTCGACTAATTTCGAGGCGCAGCTTGAGTCGCAGGCTGCTGCGGACAACGACTGGAAGAGCGCTCTTACTGAGACTCGGATACCGCGAGCAGGTGCGAGAAGTGAGGACGGAAGCGATCCCCAACGAGCTTAGCAAGTCCCTCAAGGTAGCGCCAATACCAAGGGACCCCAACCTCCACCGAGGCAGAAAAGCAAGGGCCGAATTCATCGAGCAAACATACGCTCCTTAAGAAACGACCGCGTAGGAAGACGAGTCCTCGAGAGGAGGAGACACCAAAATTGCAGTGGCCATTGTGGTCAATTCGTCTCCAAGCGAAATGACCAGCGCGTCTATGCGAGACTGTACGGTAGCAGAGGCCAAGGAAGTAGCCGTTACTCTAGCGGTGGCGGAGGGCTATAGAACCGAGTGGTCGCTAACAGTACTCACGGACTCTCAAACAGCCTGCCGAAATTACATGAATGGCAGGATAGGTAGTCACGCGCTCCGTATACTCCTCGCAGCGAGCGACAGAATTAAAAACCACAAAGAAGAAAACGACAAGACCACACACAAAATTGTGTGGGTACCGGAACATGCGGGGGTGGCAGGGAACCTATAGGCAGACAGGATAGCTCGAGGATATCCGATGAGACCGCGGAACTCGCGCCAGTATACCAAGGAATACTCGGTCATACTAGAAAACTAAAGAGGCAGAAGAATGCGATATCGCCCGCCGCACAAACCTCTCAACAGAGAGGAAGCTGTCACTTGGAGACAATTGAAGACAGGCTCTTACCCAAACCTACACATGCTAAACAAAATCAAAATGAACCCTACGATATACGCCAACAAATGTCTCTAGTGCGAAGAAAAACCCAGTCTATAATTACCCGGGCCTGTCAGAACCGCGGTCCCCAAAATACAAAACCCCAGTGCGGAGCAATGGGAGACTCTGCTGTCCAGTGACAGCGACTCTGTTGTCCAGCTGTGAAGACCAACAAGGTCTGGTACAGCGAGCTCAATGGCTGGCAGTGGCCAGCGGAGCCCTGGACTGAGGGCAACCGACCATTGATTAGAAGTGGATGAGATCGACAGAGGAGACTCCTGGGCATACAACCAAGAAGAGAACATCTCTGGGGATGCCCCAAAACCGCAGAAAGAAGAAGCACTGGAGTACAATAAATTTTTTCTTCCTTCTTTTTCCTTCCTTCGGCATACCGTACATCCTCACTTCTTGGATGGTCGCGTTCTTTCCTTGCAGACACTCGTCTCTCTCTCCTCCGTCAAGAAATGGGGTTTTTCGACTCCAGGGCCGAGTTCAGAGCGCCTTCTTGTTCGCTGTAACCGAATTGTGCTGCAACACTTGTTCGCTGTATCTCGGATGCAGTGCCAGTGCCCCAA
Source organism: Amblyomma mixtum (assembly GCF_055824585.1). Lineage (NCBI taxonomy): Eukaryota > Metazoa > Arthropoda > Arachnida > Ixodida > Ixodidae > Amblyomma > Amblyomma mixtum. Next base: position 306,613,624 of record NC_143012.1, on the reverse strand, counting down.
TCCACATTTGGCGGTATCACCACCCTCGTGCGTAATAAACGAGCGATCGTTATGCCGTCGTTATACGAAGTTGGCTCCACTGTATAAGCAAGCGTAAAAGAAAGAGCACGGAGCGAGAAAGGCAGTGCGCAAGTTTAAGCTGCTCCGGATTCGCTTGAAACAAAATCCGTATATCCAGAGGGTTGTCCTGAACAGAGCGTACAGCATGTTATCGTGGCACACAATATTAGGTTACAATAATATCGATTGGTTTAGTTTGGTTTATGGGGGTTTAACGTCCCAAAGCGACTCAGGCTATGGGGACGCCGTAGAGAAGGGCTCCGGAAATTTCGACCACCTGGAGTCATGGGCGTCCGGAAGGGAAGGCGGTTGCCCCCCCCCCCCCCCCCCCGAATTATTTGTGCCCTAGTAGAAAACAACTACAAACCTACCGCCTCATCCCCCCCCCCCCTCCCCCTGGAAAAAGTTCTGCGGACGCCCTTGCCTGGAGTTCTTCAACGAGCACTGACATCGCACAGTACACGGGCCTCTAGAATTTCGCCTCCATCGAAATATCGGCCGCCGCGGTCGGGATCGAACCCGCGTCTTTCGGGCCAGCACCCGAGCGCCGTAACCACTGAGCCACCGCGGCGGTGCTACAATAATATCGAGAAAATATATAAACAAATCATGTTTAATTTCTCCTGTCCACTGAATATGTACCCGAAGTATGCACGAATTAGCACCAAGTTTAACCGCGCATTGTCCCTCTGATGCGCCTGTCATGCCGGGACGTTCAAGTCGGCTTGTGAGACCGACAGTTTATGTGCGTCTGAGCAAGCGCAGAATGACATGCCTCGCCTGCCGGCATGTTATGCCAACATGTCGACGTTAAACAGGTTCCGTATGTCGCGGAGGTCGCAATCGTTTCCTGATCGGCTGAATACTACAGCCGCACTGGTTCACCTTGAGTCGATAGCGTAGGCGCCCGGGGCAACCTAGTTGTTAGCTTGGTGCTTTAATGACTTCGCCAATAATCTTTGAATGCGAAGAAAACATGAGTTTAGTTTAGCTCTTTCTTTACCGTGCCTATTGAGCATGAGTCACCTGTAACCCATAGATAACGCTCGCTGTTTTAAATGTACCAATGCATGTTACAACTAACGTTATTAGTTGTATAGCTTAAGGTGTTGGCTTTCAGTTGTGAAGTAATTTGTACCTTTGCTACAAACTTGGGAGACTTGGTGTGGGAATGAAGAGCGCGGTGCTCACCTCTTCTTATGAAGCGAGGCAAAATCCCTGATATCCTGCCGTTCCATCTTTCAAACGACCTCGGGGTTGGCATGCATTTGGCCTTCAAAATATTTGTTTTTAATGCTACCAGCAGTGAGCCTCAGGGCAAAGTCAGATGGTCTGGTTTAGGTTGAAAATGCTCAACTCCAGAAATCAGCCCAAGACATCAATCGCTGTCCATAAGGGATTATCATCCACTATCAGTTGCCGGTTTAATGAATTTTGGGCGCCGTCTAAGTTGTAGGAATGTTCGCAGTACTATAATCGTTATCTGTCGTGTGTCTACATTTCTACATTAAGAGGCCAACATTTGCTCCCACCAACTTTGGAGAAACTGTCGTCTTGCCCGAAAAAGAACCTGCCTCCCCACCCTCCCCGACCTCCCCCCGCATGGCACGGTGCAGTGAAGTCAAACATGTGACGAGATGAAGCGATGCTGTCGAGCTCTTTTTTTGTTGCTGTCGTCCAGCCAACACGAACAAGTATGTATGGATCCTGAGCGAACAACCTTGAGCTAAAGCCGACGATCGATTAAAAAAAGTCGCAAGTGCAAAGATGCGTCATTCTGTGCCTTGCTCATTTACAAAAACATCGTCGAGCTCCAACGACTGCACCTCTACTGCAGTGATGTTAGCTTGTTTTCTTGTCCGTTTTCTTCCCAGGTTCAATGTCCCCATTTCACAGCATTTCTGTGCTTGTTGATTGCCTGTATGTGTGGTTCAATAAAATGGCTGGGGTTCAACGCTGCTTGAACCTAGTTATAGGAGCGAAAGCTTTCTTAAGCATGGTCTCCACTGTCTAAAATCAAATGTCAAGGTCAACGTCAAGGTCAAGAGGCAAGGTCAAGGTCAGGCACCCAATGGTCATAGTCATGTGATCACGTGATCATACTTCCATAGTTTTGGCCGTACCACCACGCAGTGAAGTTCAGTTTGACCGTGTGAGGCATTGAAGGTCATTGTCTCATCCTCATCGAAATCAGAAGTTGTACCCCGAGGAATAGAACTCTCGCTCTAAAAAGGGCTGTTTCGGGCAGTGACGAGCGAGTCTTGGTTAGTGAGGGCTTTCCTTTGTAGCTTAAAAGATTATTAAGGTGCAACTCTATTTTTACGCGCAACCTTTAGTCACTTTAATTCGATACATTTTGTGCATCTGATGCATATTAGTCAGCGTTTCTTTCATGATATTTGCATGTCTTTTCGAAGTTACGCTATCACCTTCCCCAAATTTTTGTGTTTTATGATTTTTACTGTGAATTACAATTCCGCATTCCGCCTTTTAGATGTCTCTCATTCAGAAGTGTATTCACGTTCGTTGATGTGTTCGCACTTTCTACAGCGTTTTATATCAAAAATATTTCGAGAAAAAAAATTTGGCAGTGGCTTAGCTCTGGTTAAGCCTGGATATATAAGCGAAAAGTTATGCTTGGTTACGCTTGGTTTGACGTCATGGCTGTCGCAGTTGGCGCACAATGCACTGGGAGCACCACGATAACGGTGGAGGCGTTCGGCCGTCCACACACTGCCTGTACGGAGGTGGAGGAGGAGACGCGCCTGTAGTGAATACGGTGCTGTCTCAGAAGGTTGCTTTAGAGACATGTACTGCGGTGTCCATTCCTTTCGGGTGTACACCAAGATATGAGAGACAGGCATTTCCTTTCATTAAAACCAATTTTCATTTCATTTTCCTTAAGACCCTTACGGCGCGGTTCGGGTATTCACCGAGATATGAGAGAGACAGGCGTTGTTTCCTTTCCTTAAAATCCAATTTTCCTTTTTTTCTTAGTTGTATTGTTTTTTTTTCTGTACATTACATTTTTGTTCATCTCATTTCTTATTTCCTTTTTATTTTTTTTAATGGTTTTTAATTTTTTTGTTGTTTTGATTTTTTATTCCTTATATTTTATTTATGAAACCCATGCATTCACTAGAGACGCCTTTATTCATGTCAAACCTTGAGCATTCGTGGCGGAGTGGTAGCGTCTCCACTTCAAATGCCAAAGGCCCTGGTTTAAACCCCATAATCCAAACCAAACCATCGATTCCCATAAGTAGTCACTCGGTTTCGCGCATGCGCAGAATATGGCTTTTGCCATAGAGTTTCTCTATGGCTTTTGCGGCATACCCGGCATACGCGAATCCTCGTAGTGAAGCTTTTCGCTTCAAAAATAGCTTTTGCAGAGCCTAGAAAAACTAGCCGCCTTCTGTGAGGCAGGAAGTATTCTTCGCGACTCAAAGTATTTGTCACTTAGAGCATTCAAATTTTCAGTTGCTTTAATTTATATTTCCGAATTTCTAAAATATTTTTCTTGCCGTGTAATAAGCTTAACGTTATAAATATTAGCCACAATTTTCATCACTGTTTATAATATACAAATAAAATTATGTATTACTGCCATATACTTGTTTTAAAAGCGTACTATCAAAGAGAGCATTGATTTAGCTTCACTTGTACATGCTGCACGTTAATTCAACTAACGCAGTATTCTCACTCAAAAACGAAATTTAACCTACAAAAAAGCATATTTTTTTCCACTGCAAGGAAATAATTAATGCACATTGAGAATATTGAACTAAAAACGATTCCGTAGTCCATGAAATAATGACAGAGGAAAGCATTAAAGTATGGAGAAGCTGTTTGTACTGTTGTGGGTCAGGTTTTAGGAGAGTCAAACAAGTCAGGTGAGATGACGTGGAATGCAGTTTCGTCAACTGCGCGCTGTCAGTGAAAAAATCCCGATTGGCCAGAGTCGACAGAACTGGTCGACATCTCGCGCATAAGAATGCCGTCGAGGCTGCTTCGTCCTCCTGTACCTGGAATAATTAGCTCGAGGCAGAAACAGCAACATATATATAACGCTGCTATTGTATACGCCAGGTATAAGTCAAAACGCTGGCACATCCGGGCACTAACCCACTGTTATACCTCGATATTATCTACCCGGCGTCTATTTTAAAGCAATAGCGTTAAGGAGCTCGTGTCACATAAAATGTGGCGTCGTCGTTGGCGCCGTTGACCGTGAGTCCACAGGCTGCGTTATTTAAATGTGAATGCAAATGTTGTAGACTGGATCACCGAATATTTAAATTTAAGGTCTCGGTATTTAACTATCAATGGAGCCAATTCCAATGTAACTTCATCACGTCAGGCGTCCCACAAGGGTCAGTTTTGGGACCCCTGCTTTTTATTGTGTTTATTAATGATATATCGGAAAATATTAGTTCATGCATGCGACTGCTGGTCGATAATTGTGTGGTTTACAGAGAAGTCCGAAACGCCCATGAATAGCATGCTTTGTAGAAAGAACTGGATGTAGTGCACCAGTGGCGCGAACAATGGCACATGGAATTAAAGTTTCAAAAAACAGTGCACATATGCTTTACAAGAAAAAAAAAATCTGTACCTAATTAAATCTACAACACAAACGTACACGAGTAGCAAACTGTCACTGAATATAAGCATTTTCGGTGTGCTTGTCAATTCGAAACTGTGGTGGCATCGGCGTGTTTATTATGTTTCTGGAAAAGCTTGCAAAATGTTGCTTTCTTTTTTGAGGTATAAAACAAGGATGTTTTCTCAAGATTCCAGGGATTTATTGTACGAAACTTACATTAGGTCTCTGCTCGAATATGCATGCACTGTATGGGATCCTGCTACATATATTTATACACATGAATTAGAAAGGGTCCAGAACTTGGCGGCCTGTTTTGTTTCAGAAAATTATAGCAAACAGACCAGTACGACAAGCGTAAAACATAATTAGAATCGGAACTTCTTGAAGTGAGGAGGAGAAAATTAAGGCTGAATTTTTTTCATCATATCTCTTACAAAGTTGTGGTTCTAAGAGAAAAGTACATTTTTCAACCACACTAGAGATCTGAGCGTGTTTATCACAATCACAAAGTGCGTTAATTCAGGGCTAGCACCAATTTGCTCAAATGCCGTCTGTAGATTTGTTTTTAATGTTTCTAATTTTTAATTTTTTCGCCATGTTAATTGTTGGCTGTCGATGGGTCTGCTCTCTTTTAGTCTATTGACTCCGCCTTTTGCCCCGCAGATTTTTTAATTCTTTTACATTTTTTTCAAGCTTATCTCCGCAGTCTTTCACCTTGCGTTTTTTTTTTTTTTTGGCGTCTTTTACACGCTCTGGCCATTTTCTGTTCGCCCTTTACACTCTTGTTATTTCGTACCATCCGTCATACTGCTTTGGAGTGTTGTACACACGAGCTGCTGGTTTTGTTTTTATTTTTGTTTGTCTTTGTCATGGGGCCAGGACAAAATTCCTTTTTTGGTTTAAACTGAAAAAAAAACAACGAGAAAGTATGCCGAATACGATTTTCGAAATTCGGTTTTAAGCGAAAAAGATCAGTACCTGGCGTTCCATGCCATGGCTATAGGCGAAGACAACTCAATAACTAAGCGGCAAATGCCACTCAAATGAGGTAAAATTGGTAAATTGGTTTTTGAGGAAACGAAATGGCGCAGTATCTGTCTCACATATCTCGGTGGACATCTGAACCACGGTGTAAGAAATATTTCTTACACAGTGATCTGAACCGCGCCGTAAGGAAAGGGATAAAGAAGGGACGTGAAAGCAAAAAGAAAAAGGTGCCGTAGTGGAGGGCTCCGGAATAATTTCGACCACCTGGGGATCTTTAGCGCACACTGATATCGCAGAGCACACGGGCGCCTTTTGCGTTTCGCCTCCATCGAAACGCTGCCGCCGCGGTCGGATTCGAACCCGGGTACTCCGGCTCAGTAGCCGAGCGCCCCCTTCAGACAATTGCGTCGACCGGTTCCCATGATGTCATGATGTGATGGCTAATGACTGTTTTCGAAGTATACAAGGAAGGTAGGTCTTGCATGCACGCAATGTGCTACGTACGAGATTGACATTTTATGCGACGAAATATTATAACAAATGAGAAAAAATGAGTGAAGATGAGTGAAGGTGAGTAACAAATGAGTGAAGATGAGACTCTTCGTAACCTTTCAGAGATTTTGAACCTCATGAGTCTCATAGCTGCATGTGAGCAGGAAAGCGGCTGCGTGACTGCCTGGGAATTGTGAGTGGCACTGCCCGAGGAGTAGCAACCCTCAGAACCACGAACACCACAGAGGCAGAATGCCTGGTCATGTCTATGTCTACAGCAAACATCTGCACCCTGCTCACAGACCCCACGACCATCTGTACAGACTCCCAAGCAGCATACATACTCTTCCGTAAAGGCACTGCTTCTAATCATCAGCCCACATACTATGTACGCTACCAGCGCCATCAACAAATCACGATTACATGGGACCCTGGGCATGAGGTCACACCCGGAAATGAGCGCGTTAATTCATGCGTTTGCCCGCGAACTTAGCGTCCGGGCTCCGGTGGATGGCCTCTCCAACCCACAAACATACTCAAGCCTAAAACGAGCCTCTTGACTACCACACTGTCATACAGCACTACAGGCAAAGCCGCATGCTATCCTCCTCCCCGCGCCATACTAGACCACTTACAGAGCATACATGGAAACAACTTCAACTGAACTAATTAATTCCCATCCCCTCACTTTGCTCACTTGTTTCACCGCACCCACTTCCCTCCATACCGCCTGCGAAGCCATCACCCCCCCCCCCACACACACACACACACACACACTCTATCACTACATCTGGGCATGCCCACATCCTATCTGTGTACAACACACTCACACACCTACCTCAACCACCTGGGAGACCGCCCTGTGCTGCCAACAGGAGCTGGTGGACAGCTCAAGCTGATTAACCGGGCTGGGCTGGAAGGGAAGTTCAGAGGGGTCTTGGACTAAAGAGTGCTCCCGGGAAAGTTTTCATATTTCTTATTCATTGAAGTTTATCCTCCTCCTCCTCGGCTTCTTATGGTTGCCCCATCCATTACAAGGCTCAAGCCAGACCATGTAGCCCGCCGACTTTCGAGAAATTCTGTATATGTATATCATGTACCATTCAAGTCCATGTGTCCCCTTAATTTTTGGGAGCCTATACCAACAGCTCTATCTCGTATTCTGACCCACGCAGGCGAAGGGCCTATACACAGGCGGAGGAAAGCATGGCCACCGCGGGAGACTGCAGTGCGGGCCGGCCACTGCGTAACCTGGCCCTGGCCGTGGCCGGCGTGTTCGGCTACGCGCTGCTGCTGGTCATCCAGTACTGCGTGCTGGCCTCCCTGACCGTGAAGAGCACGGTGCGCAAGTGGCGCCACCGGTTTGAGCACGCGGCACTCAACTCGGCCACGGGCTACGCCGCCGTGGTGGCCATCCGGGAGAGCACCGAGAAGCTGGCCGACAAGCCCCGGCACGTGGGGCTGCTCGTGCTCGAGGAGAAGGTCGACCTCGAAGCGGTGGCCAAGGTCATCCTCTGGTGCCTGGCGGCGGGCGCCCAGTCCATCTCCGCCTACGACATTAATGGTGCGTCTCGTTCGCTTCTAGTCGGGAATTCCTCTCAGAAGGACTTCGCTCTTAGCACCCTCCTTATCGCGGGCATACCGCTACAAAGAAAATATGCAGCTTTCTCAACAGCTGAAACACTAAATTGTCCAGTCCGGGTCCTTTCAATAACGAAATTCCATTTTGTCATATCTCTGAACAAACACTAAAAAAATGGTACGGTTTTAACGTAGTTAAACCGAGTATAGGACGTGCGAAGGCACTTGAGGCAACAGCGTCTCAAAGGCGACCGCATGCAAGATCAAGGTCGAAGTTCAAGGGGAGAGGTCAAAGCCGAAGGTTGAGGCTTCACAGATACCTCGGGTTTTCCAGCTTTACTAATGAAGTAGTGCTTTCGCACTAAAAATAAAATGAGAGAAAAGTTCTAAATTTGCGCATCGCCTTTGGGTCTTTCTTCGCCCCGTCTGTTTTGCGCAATATTGAAGACAGATTAAATATGAAGTCAGTGATCCGATGGAAGAGGCTACCGGGTCGCCTGCGGTGCGCCGGAGAGATATAGAGAGCTTCGCGTTGGCACGGACGCACAGAAAAACTGAAGAAACCGCGGTTCTCGTAGCCCTCTTCGCCCTCCCGCGCTTTCTCGCTCTCTGGGTCCAAAAACGTTGCTCTCTGCCGTCGTCAGACGAGGCGGAGCCAGTGCGTCGGTCACGTGGTGCTCCGTCCGCGGATGGAATTTGCGATTTCGTCCGTCGGAGTAGGCACATAAGAGAAGTTTATTTGGACTCTCGACCAAAAAGGGAGTAGCGACTGACAACCCGAAAGAGATTTGCGGACAGCAGGGCAGAACGTATGGACATGGCCTTTCTCGTACGGTTCCAGCGCAAGCAAAGGCACAAAGAAAGAGCATTGTCTTTCTCTTCTGTTTTGCGCAGCAACCAATAAATTATGTCGTAGCCTACAAGAATGTGTGTTTCCTTCCCGCATGCATCTAGTCAAAATGCAAATGCTCCGCGCCCGGAAAATCATGTCCCGAACGCTATTGAGCGAGCGTAAAAAAAAAAAAAAAGCCTAAGCTCTGACCGGGCTTTCAGCCAGTCTTTGCGAAAGCTGCAGGGTAAGCGTTTATTTTTACTATAGCTTTCTTTTCTAAAATATGGCCAACGAAACCAACGTTTCCGTTATAGCAGTGACTTCAGCGCGCATTTTCATGTGTACATCAGCAACGCACAGCGTTAATGAATGACATCGTAATACATCGCTCCATCGCTTCGGGCAACAGCCGGATGTTTCCCTGTACCTTCCTGTAAGCCTATCGGTTTATTTTATTGGGAAAAGCTTCTACACAGGTTGAAGGCAACCAGCACTGTCGCCGTACAGCTATCCTGAATTCTAAGGAAAAAAAAACCGGCTCATTGGAGGAGCAAAGTCAACATAAATCCTCAAAACCCGTCATTCTCTAAATCTGCACACGGCACATGCTTCTTGCCTCACATGCGTACCGTGCATAAACTCAGCGAACTGCTGAGAAAGAGACTAGGGGGTAACGAACCGTAGATCATGAAAAACGGCATCTATCGCGATAGGCCTCGCATTTTCGAAGCGAAGAATGTCATCTAAGGCCTGTGAGAGCACCGCCGCTATCCATGTCGAAGCGGATAGTCTCTTCGACGAGAAAACAAGGCACAGCGGGATCAGAGAAATAGGAAGCTCAGAATGCATATAAACATGTACGACGCGCTTTGAAACGTGTTGAATGTGAGTAGTAAGAGTCAGCGTTAAACAAGTACCCGTAATTTCCTTTCGCTGCCAATACTTCTAGAGCTTAAGTGATGTGCAAGCATCGGCGAGACTTAGCGAAGTGGTGATAGCGGCAATAAATTTGCCTTTCCCGCAGCTCGCCAGTAAGGAAAAATGAGGCAAAATACGGGTGCTATCTTTATTTTCAACAGGTCGTATTGCGCAGTTACAGAAAATAGGACTGCCTAATGCGCAAAAAAAGAAGCGAAGGATGAACAATTATTAGCGGTTGCGAAGTACCGGGCGTCAAGTATACACACGACTCGGCACTTCTTTTTCTGGTTAAAAATGATTTAAACTCTGTGATTATGCTTTGTGGCTTGCCAAAGTTTGTGGGAAAAGCCTATGACCAAAAAATTGCCATGCTTTGCCCTAAGCAGCAATACATTTGTACCCGAGCAATCCTTTCCTGCTCACAGCCGCCTGCTGTGGTCGCGTAGTCATATCCGTGCTCGGTTCCCAATCCAAAGGTTGTGAGTTCAAATCCTAGTATAATCATACGTTTACTTATCATATGTGCGATCAGTGCTGTCAGGAAAACATGATTCGTGTGAGTTTTTTCGTAAATGGTAGCTTCTGGGGACTAACTGCTCCTCCCGTTCGCTAGGGGACGAACAGTTGAACCATTCGCAGTCACTTCCGAGAAGAACGGAAGGTTGTAGCAAACCAGTTCGTCTCCAAAAAGACTTTCCTGACGCCCTCTTTTAATCCCATTTTTTTCTTAGCCGGCACATTCCGCTGTACGCAAGGTGTAAGTGCCACTTGAACGAAATCTCATTTACATTTCAGGAACTTTGGTGCATGAACTGGGGAACCTCAAGGAGATCATGAAGAACACCCTGGTGGACGCACGCTTCAAGAAGAGCGCCGTCGAGTTCGTCGTGGCAAGGCCTGAAGGTCGGGAGCACTTCGTAATGCCTCACCTCTTTCTGTATATTAATCCACTGGGCTGACACAATGTGCCATAGACAAGGAGGGGTACACAGCTTTGACCAGACATTGCGCAACAAGGTATGGGTTCTAAATCGTAAAATTTAATGCCGCCAACAGGCAAGGCTACAACACACTGCAGGCATTACAGCGACAGCAGCTAAGGGGACACTCGCTGGAATTAGCGCCGCCATTTACAGCGTCGTGACGTCATCAGACACGTATCGCACCACGTGATCGGGCTTCGCAACCGGCATTACCGCCAGCCCGCTGGATGACTCAAAAAGTACTGCTGGTCGTGTTTTTGCGAGGTACATTGCGTTGTCCTTTCAGCAGAGTGGGGTGCCCAAAAGATTACCTAAGCCCGTAGCAGAAATAGTGCAATAACGCAAGGACGTTATGTCTCGTGTTTTTTTGCGCTATCCAGGAGAGGATGAGTACGAGAGGAATAAAGGCGCCGCGGAGCAGTTCACGGGCTTGCCCGTCTACGTGGTGACGCCTGTGGACGGAAAAGGCGGCCTCGTCGCGGCGTTCAGGAAGCTTTGCGACGACTACAAGTTTGGAACCATCGACGACCACGACGTCACCCAGGAGACCCTCGACAAATACATAAAGGGCAAGCCTATTTCCCTCTTTTTCCGCCTTCCATTCATCTTCTTCTCCGGCCAGGCTGTCTCTCGCATTGTGCCGTCTCCGGCTGCAGTATGATCTGTGTCTAGAGTTACTACCCTAGCCGACAGCTTTATTACATTTAGATCTTAAAACTCCCGCCTATATTTGTCAGTACAGTGTGTTCCTCGCGCTGATTATAATTTCCAACCTCTTTGGAGACAGAACTCGATTCCGCCTGCGGACATCGCAGTATTCAAAGTGTCAAGTCATCACAGTCCATGCTGCCACATGTAGTAAAATCTTCACTGCAGACTATTTCAAGCCTTGGCGCGCACCTGACTTCTTGAAAGTCACAGTCAGCGCATCAGCGTGGAGCCAGGCCTCGAGCTCTTTGAGAAAAAGAGTCGTAGGCAACTGCGACTGCTGTTGGATGCTTCTATTCTTCGCAGGAACTTTTTTGCGCAGTAAACATCAACACATGTCGATTGACGCAAAGAATTTATGGTTACGGCCATGACGTGACAAGCATGCAAATGCCGTAGCGCTCAAGGAAGTTTGCAACGAGCAAAGACCGCGGGTGGTAGACCTTCACTTCCTCCTGCGATGACTTTGCATCGGCTCGAATTCGCAAGTAGGCAAGCTCTTGTTCCTCGGCACAACACAAACATCGGCTGGTGGAAGAACAAAGAGAGACCGTTTTCTGAGTCTCTCGACCTCATCAGGGCTCTGAGGGAGAGACCGCAGTACTAGAGACAGCAGTACTTGGTGAATGCAACGTATATTCCACAAGAGGTCGCTTTAATGTTTGATCACTACTTTAGACGATAAACCTTTCCCCCTCTCTATATATCTATCTATCTGCCAAAGACACACAATACGAGCAACGGTGTTCACGTGAGACGAATCGAGTCTACACTAATATCTATGTCACTGTTATAACATACAAAATGAAGTAACCGGAAGGGTACGCATACCCAACACTTCTGGACAAAAGCATTTTTGAAAGGGAAAGACTTTATCAGCGCATTTTTTTACATATTGTAAATTTCACTATAATAATCAATATATCCGCAGATCTCCCATCGCTAGGATTAATTTTTTTGTCTTTAATGTTTTTCCCTTTGGCTTTCTACGGCAGTCCTAACTGCTCGATGCGAGCGATGGAAACAATATAAAAGAAAGATTTTGCTACGTATCGGAAGAATGGACCATTACCTTTAATATGTTTCTACCAATGCCTTAAAGTTTTCCAATATTCAGAATGTTTGTCCGATAATGTTGGACACGATATTATATAAGGAAATAAAAATGCCGTCGCCGTCGGATGTATCGAAACCGGATATATCAAATTATTGGCTATATCGAACACAGAGATCATCCGCTTGAAAATCCTATTTAAAAATATAGGACAGTCACGCTGTCCATCGAATTGAAATTTAGCCGGTCGTTCGATATATCGAACTGCGCACCGGGTCCCTGCAAGTGGCACTTTCCCTAATGGCTCTCTGCAATCACTTTCCGCGCACGGAGGTACAGCTGCTGTGCAGCCTTGGGCATTTGCTGACAACGCTCGCGCTCTGAAACTGCGTGCCGAGGTGTACACGGGGTGCACGTTAGTGACCTTCGGTCTCTCGTACTCAATTTGAACGCTAAATCGCTGTCATGTGGTGATGCCCACGTAACTTTAGCCCAGCGGCGGCCCTCGCTTGGCGTGCTTCACTTTCGAAGGCATTGCGGAAACGTAGAGTACCTTAACTTTAATGATCGACTGTTCTATTTACTGAGTACTGGTAACAGGATTAGGCATCTTATGATAGGCAGTGCTTAGTTCGAAAGCACCGTGTGCAGCGGCCGAAGCAGGTTACACCTGTAACGCCTAGCAAGCGGGCGCTGCCAGCACGCCGGCGGGCGGCACGTCGCTGCAAGAAGCGCGTTGCTAGCGTGGGCGCTGCGTATTTTCGCTTGTGGGGTACAGATAATTAAGCTTCTATTACTATTTTTTCTATATAAAATTATCAATATATCGAACTATTTCACGATCCCCTTTCGATATCTCCGGGTTCGACTGTACGCTACAGGCATGGCACTTCAAACCTACGCAGGTGGAAGGGACGGGGGAACTTATAGTAGATACGCTTGCTGATACGCGGCGCGCAGGAATCGGTAACACTGCTCAAAGTATGAAATGAACAACCGAATTTTCATGCCCCTCATACCCGGTATCGCGTCTTTTCAGGACGGCGTCAATTAATTGTTGAGCACAGCGCACTTCTGCGTAGACGTTTACATTCTAACCGATATGGTTTCCCTGTGCTAAATCTTCGGAGCGGAGCGTATGCGTACGTCACTTACGCGGTCACGCACTCTCTGCCAGAACATCTGCCAGGCGACCATTTCGGCCAATTGGACGGCCGCAGTTCTTTTGGATGTCTGTGAGGTGTTTGACGTTGTCTGGGACCCCAGATGCGCCTCACGGGCTTGAATTGGATAACGCATGACACAAGCCACACCACATATATAATTAAATTGAGGAGTAATTACTTCTTAACGCCCACCTGAGAGCAGTCATACAGCTACAACGGAAATCTCTCTGGGAACCTTTGGAGTTGAAAAATTCGTCCTGCTCCGGGCTTCGAACCCGGAACCACCACCAAGCCGAAAAACTCGCTCTACCAAGCAAGCTAACCAGGACGGCTAGCAGATGCAAGCTAGTGGAGGCCGAATTTATCAACAATTCGAAGCCATGGCCATTGCTTCGACATCATGCACTACTATTCTTAGTGACTCTCAGTCTGCAGTACGTATGTATAGCTTTGCCAGACCGGGTTTCCCCCGCTGCTCTTTCCATGCTTCGGAGAGTCCCAATCGACAGCTGCACCATTTCCATCATCTATATCCCCGCTCTATCGGGCGGCTAAAAACAACCCATCCCGATTGCAAACCTACTACGAAGCCGAAGATGAATATTTGACTGCGATCCGCAGCGCAAAGCGTTTATTTTATGCTACTACACTTCCAAATTTGTTGCGCAGCAACCCAAGACAGTTTTGGCAAGTAATAAACCCTCACCCACAACGCGCTATCACTCTCACCAATGATTTACAAGAAACCATTACCGATGCTGAATGTGCCGACGCTTTCAATTCCGCATTTGCCACTGTTTTCACGAAAGAAATCGAAACGCCCTTTTCTTTTCCTTTTTTCCAATATGGAAGATACCATGCCAAACATCACATTTTGTGAAGACGGAATTTCATCCATAATCCAGAAGACTAAACTGTCGTCATCATTTGGCATTGATGGTATTAACTCTAAAATTCTAAGGAACACGAGACACACGGTTACTTCATACTTGTCATTGCTGTTCTCCCAGTCACTTTCTTCAGGAACCATACCAGATGATTGGAAAGTGGGAAAGGTCGTTCCAGTCTACAAAACAGGTAACAGAAACTCTCCATTAAATTACCGACCTATCTCCCTAACAAGCGTGCCATGCAAAATCATGGAACATGTCATTTACTCTCAAATTATTTCTTTCTTAGACTGTAACAATTTTTTTCATCCCTCGCAGCATGGGTTCCGCAAAGGTTTCTCCTGTGAAACCCAATTAGCTCTTTTTGTTCATGACTTACACACTAACATGGACACTAATGTGCAAACTGACGCAATCTATCTGGATTTTGCGAAAGCCTTTGATAAGGTATCTCACCAGCGCTTGTTACTAAAACTTCAACTGCTAAACCTAGATCCTAACGTTATAATGTGGATACAGGAATTCTTGTCCAATCGTACGCAAATGGTTTTAATCAACAGTAACTTATCTAGACCCCTCCCAGTAACTTCCGGCGTGCCCCAAGGATTTGTCTTTGGTCCTCTGTTGTTTTTAATATACATTAACGATTTACCTCAGTGTATTTCTTCTAATATACGCATGTTCGCAGACGACTGCGTCATTTACCGCACAATCAAAAACATATCTGGCCAAACTGCTCTCCAGAACGATCTAATCAGCGTTTCAGACTGGTACAACAATTCACTAATGACGCTAAATGCCAACAAATGTAAATGCATGCACTTCTCCCGCCGGCGCAGTCCCTTTTGTTTCCCTTACACAATTCTTAACACACCCCTGGAACTAGTGCAGTCTTACAAATACCTAGGTGTAACGCTCTCTCACGATTTGTCTTGGAGCACACATGTCACTAACATTATCGCCGCAGCTAACAAAACCTTAGGCTTTCTGAAACGTAATCTGCGAAACGCCCCGGAACATGTCAAATTACTAGCTTATAAATCACTTGTCAGGCCAAAACTGGAATACGCGTCGCCCATTTGGAATCCGCACCAAGCATATCTCGCCGACGCATTAGAATCAGTCCAAAATCGCGCTGTTAGATTTATTCATTCATCGTACTCATATAATATCAGCGTTTCATCTCTCAAAGCAGAATCTGGTTTATCATCGCTTTTCTGTCGACGTCGCATTGCTAGCCTTTCACTGTACCACAAGTTCTTTTTTTCGTCCCTTAATCAAGCACCATACATCACAGCAGCAGCACGCATATCATATCGAACCAGCCATCCACTTCAAGTTGCGCGCCCACGTGCCCGGACCACCACCTTCACTGCTTCATTTTTTTTCCGAACCGCCACAGACTGGAACGGCCTTCCCCACGAAATCGCTTCTACTACCTGCCCATCTTCGTTTTTGCAACTAGTATCTGACCATTTTTTCAATAACTGTTTACCATGATCCTTATTGTTTGTATAAAAACCCACCCCTTATGTAATGCCCCTACGGGGGACTTTTAAGGTAATAAACTGAACTGAACTAAACTGAACACACTCACACGCGCCGTTCACACTGCATACGCACGTGGCTTGAGGTCTCACTCACCAAGCAGTGTCGTTGGCCGACTCCCACGTGGTATTTTCCGCGAAGGACCGTTCGGTCACGTAACACGCCATTACAATGCATTACCGACTCAAACGAGTCCGGTTTCCACCGGGTGATAAATCCCTCACAAAATCTGGAACGGTCCTTTGGCGACGTGTCTCCCCACGCCGGATCAGTATGCATTCATGCTTCCCGGAAGCTATATCCTCGACTGCGCCCTCTACGGTTAACGCGCCGATAGTGCCCACATCATAAGTGCTTGCTCCCTAAACTGCTATTTCCCTAAACCAGAGCTACAACTCAGTGCTTTTGAGCAGTGGGAGGCGGCACTGCTCAGGTCGGACCTGACTGTCCAACGCCGGGCCCTCGAGCGAGCCATTGAGGTCATCTCTGAAGCAACATCTTCTGATCACCTAGCATCGACCTAAAGTTTCGTTTTTCTTTCTTGGAACTAATAAAGTTTTCCTCATCTTCCTTAATAAAGCTCAATTTTGGTTATAACACGTCATCTCCCGCACACGCCGCACACCATGACTGCACCGGGTTGCTCTATTGTCAACGCCACGCCTCCACTCCCCCACACTCAACTCTCACGCACTCCCTTGCTGAGCCTATCGCGGCATATGTGCATTTATGGATGGATTGGCAACAGTGCGTGACCGCGTAAGCGACGTATGCATGCGCTCCGCCCCGAAGATTTAGAATAGGGAAACCCTATCGATTAAGGCAGTAGTGGAATAGCGGAGCGCCAATGCGCATGCGCAGAACTATAACGCCCTTCGTGTTATTGTCCTGCACATGCGCAAAGGCGCCCCGCTATTCCCTATCTCCCTAATCAATAAGGTCCTTTAACTAAAACTCCCTAGAATAGGGATTTTAGTTTTATAAAATGGGAATAAATCTCTAAAGGGGAGTTTTAAAACTACCAGATAGGGAGTTTTCCCTATCCCCCTAATCGATAGGTGGAGTCTAAAACACTATACTGAACAGTCCGACTCGTATCAGCTTTTTGCATATCGCTAGCTGTCGCTGAAATTCACATTACCACAAGGGCAAACGTCTGATGACTTAGTTTATTTTGGTGCACTATGTTTTCATCCCATATTTTCATTGCCTGGGCAGTAGAGGGAGCAGAATATAGCTAGTGTTCCATTTCTGTCGTTTGCTTTCGTGCACAGTTGAACACGAGCAAAGAGTTTGTTGATCACGTGTTCCACTATTTATCGCGCCCTTTCTCTTCTTCTGCAGCCGAGTACCGAGGGATGCCGGAGCCACAGCTCGCCCTGCGCTTCGGTGGATGGGGCTCTGTCCTGGGCTATCCGCCGTGGCACATAAATTACAGCGAGATACTGTGAGTGTTCGGGGACAGATAGGTCCTGCTCGCATACAAATATGTCGCTCGTATTTCAAAGCCCGTGAAAGAGAGCAACTGATTAATTGAAAAAGAGCACAATATGGATCTGCTAGATCCCCACAGATCATTTGCTCACAATAAAGGACTGGTAGGAACAAGTGGCTTTCCGCATCAGTGTGCGCGGCCAGGAGTGACTGCATGCCGTATTGCTCAAAGAACTGCAATTTGCGTAGACACTTCCCTTGTTTTTACGCGAAATGCTCATGCTACTCTATAAAAGCACATGCACTCTAATAATTCACCGGCATAAAACAGGCTAGGCGTAGATGCACTTTTACCCGAAAGAGAGAAATAACTTTTATTTGCACCCGTCAAAAATGACAGGGGAGAAGGATTTAGCCTAAACACCCATTCATTCTCCTAACAGTCGGCCGGAATCAACCGGAAAAAATATTTTCCCCTCGACAGTATCTCACACTCTGCATAAACGTATACGCACATGTTACAACGACAGTTCTTACATGGTCAAAATATATACACGTACGCTAACTTGCTGGTGAACCGAAATCCGCCGATCCCTTTTATTTTCATGGATTACCCTGAGTTAGCCAGACTAGCCAGCCCATATGGACCGAAAATAAAAAAAAAAGCATGCTGCTGACTTGCAGCAAGCCACCATGGAGGCTTCAGTTCAAAGCACTGCATGCTTGTGGCGCTGCAGAAAATGAATTTCTTCCATTGTTTCAGTTTTATGACTAAAAAGAGCAATTGAATGTCATCAGACGACAGGGTGCCGAGAATTTCTCGGCGGTAGCGTTAAAAATGACTTGGTAACAGCTAGGAGAGTGCCTGAGATCCCCAGATGGTCGAAATTTCCGGAGCTCTTCACTACGGCGTCCCTCATAGCTTGAGTCGCTTTGGGACGTTAAACGCCCATAAAACCTTGAAACCTGAGGAAGAAAACCACCATGTCTGCTTCCTCGGCCGCTATCCTGCTGCCCTTATTTTTTTCGGCGTAGTCCAGCGGTTACTCGGATGTCTGCTTACTCTCTTCTCTGTCTCTCCCGACGCTATAGGGACCTCGGAAGCCACAGGAACGTGCTCCTCTCCGAGTTCGTCGAGGTTCTGGAGAAGTACAACAAAATAGAGAAACGCTTCGGCAAGTGACCACGTGTGGCCCGCCTTTGGCAGCCATGGACAGGTGCAGCAGAAATGCTGGACTGGGGCGTACATTTATCAAGCGTCATGAGGCTGCGACACACAACAAGACAGCGATCGTGCAGGAGCGGCACGCTGCGAGGTGTGGGACAAGGGAGTGTGTAGTAAACAAACAAGCAAGCAAGCAAACAAGCAAACAATCAATCAAGCAAGCAAGCAAGCAATCACGAGCAAGCGTGTGCGTGACGCTGTCACGCTGGGAGATAGAGGGGGGTTGCAACAGGAATTCCATGGACTGGTCGGTGTGGGCCGTAGCAAAGAAACAGGAAGATACAGAAGTGTATTATGTCTCACTTTGTAATAAGAATATTAATGACTGCTACTAATAACACATAAAAAAAGTAAACTCTCAGTAGGCAAGAGCACTAGTTGATAAGATCGAAAGTATACGCTGAAAGAGGCGGCACAAGGTGAGGCCAGCGGCGCGTAATGCAAGCCGACCGCTCCCCGCTTCTGTAAGCGATAGCAAAACGGACCAGCGGGAGCGTTTGAAATTCTATGCCGATCATTACACCAACCCGCCGCCGCGGTGGTTCAGTGGTTAATAAGGCGCTTGTCTACTGAGCCGGAGTACCAGAGTTCGAACCCGACCGCGGCGGCCGTGTTTCGATGGAGGCGAAACGCAAAAGGCGCCCGTGCGCTGTGCGACGTCAGTGCACGTTAAAGATCCGCAGGTGGTCGAAATTATTCCGGAGACCTCCACTACGGCACGTCTTTCTTCCTCCTAGAAAAGGGCAGTTAATGAGCCCTTTTCTTTCCTGAAAATCAATTCTCATTTCAATTTTCATCGCTACACAAACCGCACTCAAATCCCTGATGATGATGATGAAAAAACTTTATTTGTAACAACGGAGTTTTGGACACGTCGGTCCTTGGGCCCCCGCACGGCCCCACTGCACTCAAACGTTCACGTCCCGGAGGCTCATGACGCTGGCAGCCCGGCATGTGGCGATGGCTTGCTTGGCCGGGTCCTCGGAGCGCAGTAGGGTCTCCCAAGCCTCCCAAGTGGTAAGGTGCTCCAGGCTCCGCGGGGGAGGATCCGCCGGGCAGATGAAAAGAATATGATCGAGGGTGGCTTTGCGGTGGTGGCAGAGGGTACAGGAAGGGTTTGTGTGGACTTGGTGATATCGCGAGCGTATATAAGGGGAGGGCTAAGTGCGTGTTTGGAGCCGCCTCCAAAGTATCTGATGGTAATTGTCGAGGGAGGGATGAGGTGGGGGGTAGAGCCGACGCTCGGCTTTGCAGGCCTGCGTCATTTCACTGAATGAGTGCATGCGCTCCCGCGAGAACCCCAAGTCGGAGGCCGCCGGTGCCCGGTTGAGAGAAGCTCGGGCTAAAGCGTTGGCGGCCTCGTTCCCGGGATTCCCGGAGTGGGCAGGCAACCATATCAGCTCCATGGCGGGGCGGGTGGGCGGCGAGGGAGTCCAGTATGCGAAATGCAGGGACGTGAACTCTCCCGCGAGCAAAATTTAGTATGGCAGTTATAGAATCTGACAGTATATATCGAGCCTCCGTGCGTGTGATGGCCAGGGCAATGGCGGCCTCCTCGGCCTCCTCGGAAGTGGCAGCGGGGGATATGTGAAGAGTGGCAATCGGTTGGAGGGAGTGGTTTGTGATGGCTACAACCGCGTCTTCGCCTGTGCATGCAGCACCCACCCAAACGGCAAACGGTTCCGTGCCATAGTGTTTGTGGAGCGCCCGAGCGCGAGCTCTGCGTCGGGGTTCGTGGTAGGTGGGGTGCATGTTTTGGGGGAGAGGTTTGATAAGTAGTACGCGGTGAATATGGCGGGGGACCTGGAGCTCGTGGTAAAACAAAACTATCTTCGCAAAAGATGCAAAATGTGTGTTCTTCCCCAGCCATGAGACAGCACTCTTGGTTCTCCAGTCTTTCCGTGCGAGCACTGTAAAACCGACATGCGAGTATCTCCACAGTTTACCTCCAGTATCTCTACAATGCCTGCCCTCAACCCAACTTGGAAACTAAGGGGCCTAACTGGACAGCTTTCTGCATGCTTTATCAGACAGAGCCCGCAGTCTATTTTAGCTGTCGCCCTTTCCGGGGCCTTCTTCGCTTCTCCTTTCTCTCGATAGTTTAAACACACACGGCACGCATTTAGTTCCAGTTTTAGTTAGCATTACGCGTGTCATCTCTTTGCTGCTATGGTAGAAGAAAACGCGTACAGTCCTATAAAAATTCCAAGTGACCATTACCGTATTCTTAGTAATTATTCCCGTGTTCATATCCATAGCTATTAAGCCGCGCTTAGTATACCTAGATATGAAAGAATTAGGCTCCGGGCTCATAAAAAAGTGCCCAAAAGTATGCATCAGTTCTTCAAGAAACAGGATAGCTAAGCGGGCGAGTTGGTGATACATTATGCAAAAAACGTCGTGACGTCTTCAAGAAACGTCACGAGCCGTCTCTACAAAGGACACCTGCACGCAAGTACGCAACGAAATTCTATACGAAGTGACATCGTAGTGATGTCTGCGGACATTCTCCAATGCGTGCAAATCTAAGTGCCTGCTACGACTGAACAGGGTGTTCCACTGAATGAATGAATGAATGAATGAATGAATGAATGAATGAATGAATGAATGAATGAATGAATGAATGAACTTTATTTCCGTCATCATGGGGCCTCACGGTCGGGGCGCAGCAATTAGGAGGGGGCGCCTCCCAGCCGGCTCTCAGCACCGGAGACCGCGGAGAGTGTCTTGTGGTAAGCTGTCTCAGCCTGACGGATGATGAGTCTTTGCTGATCCGGGTCGTGGCTTCGGATCAGCGCTGTCTGGGATGATTTGTGATTTAGCCCCAGGAGAATCCTGACACTCCCAAATTAAGACCGACAACAATTTTTAAAAATACGTTTTTTTGAGTTCGAAGCGCGCTTTTTTCAGTGTTGTCTGCGGTGCAGTGCCTCAGAATAGAGCTAAGATGTGCTAACTAGCAAGCTTGTTAATTAACATTTCGTAGTTAACTATTACTGTTAGGCTATTTGTCTATTGCGAAGCTTGTAGCCCACCGCAAGTAATATGTTTTTTGTATTTTTGAAATTGCCATTCTCGTCGCACACGGCCGAAACCGAAACTATGCGGCTAGAAAGACCGCTAGCTACAACTACGAAGACGCGTCGCAAGCAGTACGGTTGTCATGTGCTGCTTTAGCAGCGCTCGACTGAGAGCAGGAAGAGAGCACGTGACATAGCGCGACGATGGGTGACGCGCACTCGTAGGCGTGGCTAGCGCTGTTTCTGGATGCACGGTTTCGGTTTCGCTGCAGTGCGACACCACCGGCCACCTTGCTTAGGGTGCACGTAGCAGAAAAACTCCTACTCCGAAAGCATGTTTTCTTCGCGTGTCACTTCGAAATTGCCGCTTGGAATCCGCGCGCACCCGAGATTCGGCCGGTAGTCACCGCACGTGATAGTCGCCGCCCGGTAGTCGCCGCACGAAAGTACACCCGGCCAAATCTTTTAACAGCCGCGATTTTTGCGTCCCTGATTTCACCTTGCAAGAGAAGTCTCTCTGCTCAACCGCTAACATATTAATGCTGTAATTTAACGTTTGTGGTGGCATTTGGTGGTCCATTTTTATTCATATTACACTTCAGTGGAGTAATAGCCTGAATAAATAAAAGTTATGAGTAATCTTCATCGTCTGCATCTACAAAGTGCGAAAACAAGGGAGATACGTAGCAACGGTCCTGGTGGCACAATCGCGCTTACTCTGGGTAAAGGACTTGTCTGGGAAGAGAGGTAGTTATCCACAGGAGAAAGCGAGATGAGCCAGAACCATTGCTGCATGTGCCGCTTGTTTTGGCTTCGCAGGTGCAGACAATGTGGTTTTCTTGTAATTTTGATCCAATCAGGCAAGTATACCACTCAAGCATAATATGAAAAATAATGGACCACCAAATGACACCACACGCGTCAAATAACAGCATGAATATGCCAGCGGTTTAGCTGAGAGGTGCATTTTACAAGTTGCAATTAGGGATACAAAAAATCAACGCCAGTTAAAAATTTGGCCGGTTATGTCGTAAGCAAACACCACTCTAGGAGGGCAGCCGTGCTGGTTAGCGCTGCTCGAGGCTGTCGAGAAACAGGTGCAACGACGAAGGTTGGTCGCGGGTTGGGTTCTCCTCAATTCTGGAATTAGAGCATAAATAGTGGTGCGCTTCCGTGAAACCAGACAGCCACATGTGGTTTAGTCACGTTCTGGCCAAGTACAAAGACCGAAGAAGCAAACTGCAAGTAAGTACTGTTTGACATGCATGCGATTTTTGCTTGCGACGCTGTGAATTCTGTCAGCCTGTGACTGGGGAGGACCACCAGTCTAGCCACAGATGGCTTGCAACGGGTTTCCGTCTGGTTGGAATTCGATTGCAGCAACGGTGAGCTCGCTCTGCAACTCACCAATGGGGAGTGCAGAGACAGCGTGCGACGTGGGATCACGTTGGAGCTGTGTCACAGTCGAAACAAAACTGCTTATTCTAATCAGGACATAGGAAATATTGCCTTGCATCTAAAAGTACGCTGATTATAACATCATCACCATATTCCATGTAGCACTTGCCAACTGTTAACAGCCGCCTGCATGGGTACTGTGAACCATGAAAATATTCCTAAAAGTGTTGCTTGCATGTGATTCAATGGGCTGCACTCCCGTTCCATACCCCAGCCGGGAATCACCCCCAATGCGCATTTAAGGTATGAGGCCACTTTTAAGAAGTAATACTTCTGACAAATATCAGTTCTTTAAACATTGTTTCATAAAAATGCCAATTCATTCCTGATTGAACTGTAACAAAAACGATGCTTTTAATTAACACCATTACAAAGATACAGCCAAAGTTGCATCCCCCTGTACGTTTTAACTCCCGTTGTCCAGAAAATCCGGTGCCCGCATTGAACGAAAAATCACAAGCATGACTTTGGAAGATGGTGCCCCAGAGAGCAACCTAGAAGGCAGGTGGGCCACCTGTGTCACGTGACCTTGCGGCGTCATCACAACCTGCCCACCAGAGAGTGGGCCAATTTCGCACGAAAAGTGTGATGCAACTGTTCGTCCTACACAGTTCAGGGCGGTATCATATGCACGCATGAGTGCGAAGGTGTCAATGCACTCAGGAACGGTAATGCTTTCACAATTTCACACATAAGCAGTCTTAATTATGTGTCTGCCAAATTTTCTCTCTTTTAGCCAGGTCACGTGGGTTTCAGGACGCCACTTTTTCTTGGCATTGGGTTTTGTTTCTGATGAGCCCCATAATGCTTTCGCACTGAAAGACCATGTGCCCAGTCACGAACTGCTGACCAAGCCCGATAGCTAAGACGTGATAACAGCACTCCGATGATGGGAAAGCATTAACATTGCCACCATTACCACAGAACTCCGTGATGGCTAAAGGTTTTATAAGCAAGAAAATTGCATAAAAGTGAAGTACACAAGACCCCGCCACTTGTGGATTCCTTGGTGACATATTTACGAGCATGGGTGTATAAGAATTCTTTCGGCATGGAGAAATTATAGCAATAGTCCTAGTTCTGGAATAGCGAGAGGTTTCGAGCTTATCTGCGGGTCCCAGACAGGTCTTGGCCGCATTATACAAAACCAAGTCTGCAGTGAAGCTCAGCTCAAGTTAATAAACACAATCCCTTTCTCCGCGACGAGAGGATACTCCACACCAATTAGCATTTTGCTTTTGTAGCAAGAAAAGCTTTAGGACAAACTTACAAGCGCAGGATTTTTTCATTTACTGCTGCAATTGGTTGGCGGAGTCATACAGCACGCTGTGGTCACCGGGGCTTAGTCCATTCACAGTTTGCGACAGCTGTTCGAGCCACAGAATGTCTATAGCATGATCACGAGTTCCCAGCATCCTGTGCTTGATGCTACAGGTTGTCTCCAATAGAATATCAAAGTTTTGTGTCACTGTAGTCAGCACCAGTACAAATGGCCAGAACCTGGTATAGCATTAGGATTTGCAAATGTACTCCATTTATCAAAACAGACCTTTCATAAACTGTGCCATGCTATTTTTTTTTATAGATTTCTTCAGAATGTCTCTATGAAACCTAGCCTATTTTAAATTTATACTAAGAGTTGTACCAATTTACTTATATAGTAATTATGGACATGCCTGCTATTGTCAAAATGATAACTTTTGTTAATATTACCTGATGTACTGAATGCAGAGCAGCTCCAAATTAAAAAAAAATTTTTAGACAATAAGTATGGTATAAGGAATGCAAAAGTCCCTGCTCTTGTTATACAAATCAAACAGGAGACATGTTAAAAAACACAAACTTTAATACTCATCTTAAAAACAATGTAAGTGTGGCATCACAATGGAACTCCTCCATATCTCAGCAATAACTCTGCAGTGTTAGATAAGCAAATACAGGTACCTTGAGACTCTTGAGGCAGAAAAACATCCGAGGCTAGACTAGTCAACATTGCAGGCTAGACTAGTGAACATTCGGATGCTTCATAGCAGTCGTTAATACATACTAACCTGCAGAGGCGAAAAAGGCTATCCAAACAGTGAGCTTCATCACGGCAGCACAATGCCATGAGTAAATAACTATGCCAGTCTACATAAAAGGTGCACTTGGCACAAGCGGACCTGCCGCTACTTAATGAAATGTGTTGAGAGACTCTGTACCGTTAAGTCACATCACCAAAAATCCTTTCCAGCTGACAAGATCTAACACTGTAGTCAAGCCAGCTAGACCGAAAAAGGCAGGAATGAGAAGTTTCCAGCTCTTGCTGTGGGATTATGCTACCGCTGATATCACCACAACACTGCTGAGCTGAAATGTATAAAAATGAAAGGCTTTCTTTAAGTGATGTTTACGCCAGGATGCACTGAAGCCAAAAGAGTGATAAAAGGCAGTTGTGTAAAACCTGCATGAATCCTGCATGTAGAGAACTAGCAACTCTTGGCAACATTCCCTTCAGCAAAAATTAACACTTGAACGTGCCTCAATACTTGGATCACGTGATAACTTCATGGTTCTGGTGGTCTTTTGCGGCAGCATCCTCCACCCCTTCATCATCATCATCAATCAGAGACTTGCTGTCCGCATCCTGAAATAAAAGCACATGACCAATATCGTTAATATGCATGCAAAGCAGACTGAAAAGGTAGCATAATAAAGTGAACCTTTAGTTTAATTGTGAAAACAGAAAGCACAGTGACAATGGTACAGCATTAAAACATGCACAGTGCGAAGAGAGGTATCTCTCAGGCTCGTGAAAAACTATTAACCACGATGACTACATCAAGGGTCCATTCGTGCCCTGAATCTGCCTTTTATACAGGCATTAGCAAAGCACAGATTCCTTAAACGCCAGGGGGCTTCAAATATCTTTGGTAAGTTACCTGTGGATTACACAATCCTGCAAGAGCTTTGCCAAGAATGCAGGCCACAGCAGTCAAAAAGAGAAGGCCACCCAAGGACAGCAGGAGATAAGCAAAAAGCATGCTGTAGAACATTGGGTCTTCCATCGTCTTTTTCAAGTAGTTGGCTAGAGCATCATCCATCTCGACATGCTGCAAGGCAGATAAAAAAACATGAAGATATCCACCATTACTGCGCTGCCTGAGGCAGGACCAAAGTAAAGTGCATTCATTAAAAATATGCGTAAATAAACTGACAACTTCAAGAGAAACTAGACGAGAAGATTTGATGCTTGGAACCAGATTGAGGAATACCAGAACAGAGGGCCAGAAAGATTGGTTTGGTTTATGGGGGTTTAACGTCTTAAAGCGACTTGGCTATGAGGGGCGCCGTAGTGAAGGGCTCCGGAAATTTCGACCACCTGGGGTTCTTTAATGTGCTCTGACATTGCACAGTACACAGGCCTCTAGAATTTCGCCTCCATCAAAATTCAACTGCCACGACAGGGATCGAACTCGCATCTTTCGGGTCAGCAGCTGAGCACCATAACCACTGAGCCACCGTGGCGGCCACGCCAGAAAAATTAATGATAAATCAAATATTTCGGTGAAGCTTGAAGTTCTATATTTAATTACCTCAAAGATGGTATAAAATGTGTAGTAGCTTAGAACAGATAGAAAAGACATAGCTTTTTCTGAGCATGCTACAGAAAAATTGTACTAATATAAACTTCAATGAAGGCTTTATTAAGATCACGAATATACCATTACACAACGATATTTCACAGAGCTATATGCCAGCTCCAAGCAAACAGGGGCAAATTACCAATAATTACAAGTCCTGTGAAGCACCAAAGTGCAAACCCAGGGCACAACTTAAAAACATTGTTGAATCGTTTTTGCTCACATCAGAGAAATGCTCATGCTGTAAGACAACTTTCCTTTGTTGGCAACTTTTGTGATGAACGAAATTCTTTTGGGCCACCTCTAAATATTAGACAGCACTGCACATTTCATGCACCGAGACCCTTATCAGCTTGACACAAATTTGAAGAGCCTCAAAAACAAGTTTATTTTTATGCCGCTTATGCAGTCTTCAGTCAATTCGCACAAGCCAGAATAAGGACAGAAGTCTAAAGTTTTTCTCTCACTTCATAGAAGTTCGATTAGTGAACAGCCAAGGGGATTTCTGCCTAAAATACAAACTTTTTGCATGACCAGTTAAGTGCACTACCGTATTCCACATAGCTATGTGCAGCACTCTCAACTAGAATCATTAAAGATGAGAGAGCAAAGACTGAAATAACAGAAGACAATGAGAACAATGCGTGTGCTTACGATTTCCTCCCACAGGAAGGGATACACCAGCTCCAGTATATCAGCCAGACTCCTTCAAAGAAAAGGGTCAAGACCACTATCAGACGCACTGAAGAAAGCAGCCGAGTCTTAATGCAGCTTATATTTATGGTGTACAATCAACCATAGCACCGTAATGAATAATATGGCTTACGTGATCAATTTGTTCTTCTTGACGACAACATTCAGCTGTATACGACCCCTCAGACCAACTGTGAGGCCTAGCTTCTGCAGAAAAAGAAATCGTAAAGAGAAGCAATACATGAATGCAATAGGTAGGAGCTGAGTAGGTTTAAAAACCTTTCAGGCACTAATAATGTGGCCACAACAGGAGAATTTCCAAACAGTGTGGTTAAATACCCTACTGTTCCATCCTATTCACTGATTCCAGCAAAGGCTTCAAGGGGGAAAACAAAATGTTCCTGGTGCATCGCTGCAATTCTGGAGGACTTCAGTATCATGGCCTGAACCAGTATAATCTCAGGCAGGTCCCAATTTCAAATCAGGACAATACTAACAGTACAAGGCAGCCAAAGGATTGGCAGAATAAATGTGCAACAGCGGTTAAATTATCCAAGAAACCTTGCTTCCTACACGTTAATCAGAACTGAAGATTTCATGCATGCCCACCAAAACCCTGCCAAGAGCAGTCTACAAGTCTGCTTATGGGAGGAAGACAATGTCATCACTTATGGCATAACACATAACGAAGCCATGAGACACTAATGACAGTACTACCATGGTATTCTGAGAGCTTAGCCAGTGCAGCACTTAGGAAAAGACTTGACGGACATTGTGTGCACCCTGAAAGTTTACAGCAGCCAAAAGGCCAACACCAATACAACTTCTTCAACAACTTGGTAAGTAGGTGGCTTTACCTTAAAACTTTTGGGTTGTGCAGCTGTTTAGACTTTTGCCCAATACACTGAGCGTTTCAAAATAATCACTGAAAGTACAGAGAGAGTACTAAAAGATGGCTTCACGCCTTTAGATATCTAAGCCCATACTGACACTCCAAAACTTACAGGTTCCAGGTCGAGCAGGAAGCCATGGAGAGTGCTGTTTGGATGAAGTCCCTCCACCTGTTCCAGATAGTGGGGATCAGCCATATAAAAGTGTGGGAAGGACAGCGCTGCAGGCACACCTAGAAATGGCAAAGGAACATAAAAAAAAAGTTAACAAAGCACACTGCAGCTATGAAATATGATAATCCATTACCAAGCACAACCAAAATAAACTCCGCTTGACGTACAAGCACTGTATGCAAGTCTCACATTCTGATACAAAATGCACATTGATAACGACTGCAATGGAGAACTCGTCATTGATTGATAATTTCAACTCAACACATGTCAACGTGCCGGTCCATGGATACCTTTTTTTTTTTGTGCCCTTTCTGCAGTGGGACACCAGGAGCTGGCTTAAGTAGCATTCTGATCAGTTGTCCTGGTTCGTTAACTGAAGAGTACAAAGAATTTGCTAGTTAAGGTGAAATCCTGGGTTCTTACCAAACAATAATAGAAAAGTTATGGCTTATTGCGAACAAGATATCTCAATGACCTGTCACAGCAGTTGCAGTGTTGTCATGCCTAGGAAACCAAGCTCTCAACAGTGCTTCGGAATGAAATTAATATAAGTTGAAGAAAAAAATTCATGCCTCCTGTTTTGTGCCTTCAGCCACAAGTAACATTTTCATGCAGTGACTTTGGGTCACATCAAAAATTGAGCCCATTGAAATGATCGAACCGAATGATGCACCTTCTATTCCACATGAAATGACAAGGACCGATGTTATGCAGCCACTCCTTTCAGTAAAACTGGGTGTTTCTAGAGCACCGGTAGCACCAAAGGGCTTGAGACTAGGTAAGGCATGCTCAGACTTTAACCCTTTGTATCCCAGTAGCCACAAATGTGGCTAAAAAGTAATTACTGTTTCTAAATCTTATACCTGACGCGAAATTCCCAAACTACAATCAAATAGTCACATCACATGGACATTTCATAAAAGCCTTCCTACGTGGGAGCAGGTGCTGCAACAACAGCAGCAGCAGCAGCAGCAGCAACAGAGCAGAAAACATGTCATTCTCTAAAAGCAGTCGCATGAGGTTTTTTACCTGCATTTTTAGTGAATGTTTGCTTAATCTGTCATTCATTCCTTCATTTTATCGCTATATTAACAAAAGCGATAGATGCCCCTGCTAATAACTGAATTTTGTTGCGTCACGTCCACCGAAAGTTTTGTTGGGGGAGTCATTGTCAATGCATCCACGTGCATTGCCATCAGGACTGAGGTTACCACTGTATCTGAGGTTTACACGTCACTCGCTAGCAGACTGTTCAGCAAGGCTTCGAAATTCAACTTGCAGAGTTCAAACTACAGATTGCTCTTAGTTTCACAGGGCAGAAAACACTACAGAAGATAAAGACGACGCAAGGCGAACCTCCGCCACTACTGTGCCCAATAGAGCGCCAAATAATCGAATACAAAGTGTGGTGAACCACATTCCAGTGAAAGTGCCTAAAACCAATGCCCCCATTTTCAAGATGCCAACATGCAATCGGCAAACAAGGTTTGTGGGAACTCTCCCTGCTCTGTCCCCTTGGGTTTGTTTCCCCACGACGCATCCTCCTTAGTTACCTCAGCTAACAAGAGAGGGCATCTGCATCACAGTTACGCCAGTGCCGGAGACAGTAATTGTTGCAGGCACGGGGGAGACAGCCCTCACGCTTGGATCTCAGGAACTCGTCATGCCTGGGCATTTCGGCGTAGCGCTCCACACTTCACCAGTGGGGCGAAGTCTCGAGTGAACTTCTCCCATGAGCTCTACCCATTATTTCTGCAGTATCCTAAGTGTTTCCTAAGTGCAGTGTTCTAAGTGGTAAAGGCAACACTTTAAACATGACAGCTCTTCTGGGAACATTTTTCCACCTTTGCATATGACGTGCAAAAAAATGGGATAGCACTTGATCACTGCATGTGGGGAAGGCAAAAACTTGACGAGGTAAATGTGACCAGCTCTTCCAAGTTGGCAAGCAGCAACTTATGCTTCTCGGCTTCACCAGATGAGTGATTACAGGGAAATTTTGAAAACAAGGATCGGGGCGCAGCGAGGTGAAAGACAAGCAGACATTTTCTGCGCTATTACAGATGAACTCCTGAAGTGCGAGTGAGGAATGCAAAGTGGAAGTGTTTGAAATTCACTACAGACACCGAGCAAAAACCACAGAGACAAAGGACGTCACTGGTACCATTTGAGCAAGGGTCCAGAATGAACTGCAAGACTCCGAGTGAATGTATGGTTTGTAATATGCGACAAACATGTGACTGTAGAACACGGTTCGGAACATGCTACATTTTGGTCAAGCCAAAGAGCTGCATAGGCTGCAAAGCCAGGTAGAAGTGTAATATCTGCTACTTTCACGATTGCAGTCAGACACTGAACAGTGAACGAGTGACGTTGAGTACAAGCAATTTAAATGGGCCAGAGATGTTAAGTGGAGGCTGAGAAATGTGAGGCTGAGGAAGCCAGAAGTGATCAAATCATGGAACCCAAATGCAAAATGACACCGTAATGCCTAGAGTGAAAAGCAGCTGAAAATGCCTTTTCCAGTTATAATGGGACTCAAAGAGATGGAATGGTCTCTGTGACCATAACTATACACTTCCCAAGGCTGTTGCCAGTATGCAACAGCACTCATGGGTTGAAGCCAGGAAACCTTCACGAGACATGGGTTTACACATTCCAGTCAAATTCAAGCGTCACCTTTTTATTATCAATATGGGCGCATTCAAATTGTGACCACAGCAAAGTGTCATTCATAGTATCAGTGGTGCTGATATACATGGATTGTTAATTATCAATAAAAAAAACAAGCTGTCTCCTGTCAGGACAACTCCATGGTTCTGAAGGGGAAATGTGAAACTGTTATGGCACACCTCACAGGGATCACTACGAGCTTATGAACCCACAACTCCTCTGGAGAGGATACTGCTGTTCTCAGATAAGCAAGCAGCTCCCATTGTACATTAATACATTAATTTGAACTGATTGCACATCGTTTTCAGTCAAACTACAGAAATCATGTAGGCCACATCTAGAACCAGTTACTCCCGTGCTGCATGATCATTGCTCCCTGCGATTGTCAAGATGTTTGACAATTTGACAATGAGAGTGTCCTTGTTGGTCACCTTTACCTGGAACAGTTAGTAAATTACTTCTCCTTGGAAGAAGCAAAACAGATATCTTGGATAATACATACGGCACTGAAGGTACAAAGCTGTTTCTAACAAATAAACTTGGCATGTATATAAAAACTCAAGCTTAAAGGGACAGTGAGGAGAGCACTATTAATATTTTTTGTATAGCAAAATCCGATAGTACGGCGTGTCATGGCTTTGTTGCCACTTGGCCGGCAGCGAAAGATGCATTTATTTCTAAGAAATTTGGATTCCAAGTTGAAAAGTTTTTCCCGCCGCTCTGATTCAAACTTGGAATTCTCCTATGACGACACAGGACTAAGTGACGTGAAACATGACGTGCACATGACGTAACAGGACTCCGTGATTTCTGGCGGCCAGCAGTGCGGCCTAGCAGCAGCCGAAAAGAAAGCTACCGCTGGCCGCACGTTGAAGGCATCTATTGGCTATTGCGGCCCTCGCTACAGTCGCTTCGCTTACGTTTGCACTGGCGTTTTGCCAGCGTTACGATGGATCTCGTTCTCGAAGTCGTCAGCAAAGTTCTTGCAAATAGACACCTTTAGCATACCGTGTACTATGGCCGTGTACCTTGTTACCGCTAGCGGAATACCGGGAGCCCGCCTACTGCCGGGGAGCAGGTGCTGATTGGTCCCGATGCTGCAAGCGCGCGCGTAGCTGCCGGGCACGTGGCGCCATCTGGCGACGTCAAAGAGATTTGCGCATGCATTGGCTGCGCCTCAGTGATTTGTGGTTTCTCGGGTCCTAGAGTTGCTAGAACCATTGGTTCTAGCAACACTGCTTTGTCCTATGACGTCACCACGCTTGTACTTGCGAGTTTGGCCTGTGGCAGCGATACCTGTATTTTGGTTCTTGCTCTTTTCTACGTTGCAAGAGCTTTGTTGTCAGTATGAGTGGTGTTTTTGTAATCAGGAGCTGGTATTCTGTCGATACAAGCCAACTTCAATTTCTCCTCAGTGTCCCTTTAAAGGATTTCAAAACCATGCACCATCTTTGTATTTTCCAAAAGAATGGAAATGATGCTCGAAAAGAGCACAAACAATAGCTGGTGAAACTGCAAGCTGGTAGAAAGGTACATATACACGACCATGTTTCCCAGATGTTTTAGGGGAGTTTATTACAAACAAGTAACGTGTCTAGGGTGCCTTGTCTACAGCATTTGCATAACCACTCAAACTGCACATTTCATACTAATGTAGTTTATCATTAGTGGTCACATCTGCAAGAGAAACTGCTGATCTAACTTTTGCAACAAACCTACCTCATTTTTGCACAGCCCTCAAAAAATTATGACACCAAATACGTCGGCGAGAGCTGTATTTCAATCCTGTGCTCGTGGATGTAGTAACTTAGCATTTGTTCGAGCAGTGAGGGTTGCATACCATGCTGGCAGGGGCCCAAATTCATCACTCCGGAACGAAGGTGATTCTTAGTGCCGAAACAGGCGTTTGATGAGTAGTTTTCACCATTCAGGAATGTGGTCTCAGGAGCCACAAATTGTTCTAGCTCTATACCCATTTTTGAGACAGGTCCATTAGAGACCATCTTGAATGACCTGAAAACAGGCAAAAACAACAGCTGCAGCACAACACAAAAAAGTATTCCTCGCCCCCTTAACAAAAAAAAAAAAAAGGCCAAACCTTTGCAAATACAAGACTGACTTCTTTTGGGCCACACTGCTGTCAATCACTATGCTAAGGATTCCATTTGGTACTGTTAGCGAACACTACTTTGTTAGTATAGAGAGTGAATGAATTTTCTAAACGATGCACTTCATAGAAACCAGAAAACAGAAACCAACCTAAATGCCTCAATATTCAGCCTAAGTTGTTAACAGAGCCCAATGCACACCACTGACTATACATATTCTGTTTTGATCACAAGCAAACCAAACGGTGGTACAGTCTTTGTCAAAAGTAACCAAGCTGCATGGTTTGCTTCTCATTGGAATAGTAGACCCCTCACATCTTCTCTAAAGATCAAAAACTGCTTTGAAGGTGAGGGCAGGGGTTCTCCTTACCACACAGAGATTTAGAGCCTGAGGGCTGGCATAATAGATTTACTATACGACTGCGAAGCAAACCGTTACTTTTGACAAAGACTGTACTTGTCTCTGAACAGTATTCAGTGCCCTAAGTGTGCCAAGCAGTTTTCAATGACACTAATACTTGTGTTTGCATTTTACGAATACCAACAACGGGTAACTACAAGAAAATTGTGGTGTGTGCCAACAACTCACGATTGCAAACAGAAATTTTCAAAATTATCTAGAGGGAAAAGAGGCATCACGACCTAAGCAAGTTTTTCAATTAGCACTTTAATGAGTGCAGTAATATCGGGAAGTGCAGAGTTCTCATCTGGCATGGCTAGCATTAGGTCGAAAATGTGGCCTGTGCTGCAGAACCACAGCTGTACCAAAAATGCTTCCCACTGCGCAGATTAAATTCTTTCAATAATGCAGTTTTCCACCACTAATAAATTGAACACAAGTGTATGTTGAGTATCTTAGGCTCCTATGGAAATCAGCAAAGCATTTCTTGAAGGCTTGCATTAAGAAAAGATGTACCATAACGAGTGAAACCATGTTAACTGCCCAACAATGGTGAAGCCAAATGCAAAGTGTGCACTTCCCAGCTACTCTTCACCTCCCCATTGTGGATGGAAAAGTGCTTTCCCTCTAGGCAATTCTAACAAACTGTGCTTATAAATTGAACTTTTTTGTCTGGAACTATTTTCATGAATTGCCTAACTGAGATGCAGCTACATCTTAAATAGCTGAAGTGAATAAACTAGTAAGCTGGCCACCTATTTCCAGCTGCGTAATCCTTCTCCCAATTAAAAATGCCCACATTTTAAATGAATGCTAGAATGAAATGACCATAGTTTGCCTTAAAACAACAAATCAAATGAACGTCTTGACTTGAAGTTCCTGTGGCCAAAAATTTTCGTACGAATGGCCAGCAGTTTCAAAGCACTGAACATAAGTTCAAACAATTTGCAAACAAAAATTGGTAATTCATATAGACCGGAAACTAAGAGTACAAACCATGCTTTTGCTCATGCAAGTTCTACTGCAGTGGACATTATCAATGTCAGGAGTTAGTACGAACTCACTTAATTTGACCTACTGGCTTATTTGAACCGAAGCTTTGGCCCTGTAATGATCATGTGTATTAAAAAGCGTACCCTATATTAAATTCTGCACGATTTCAACAATTTCTTTATTGCTTTCGATTCCAAACTATTGAGAGACCATTGTACAATGAACTACATCCAAAATGTTGGTGAGCACTATGTGACAGGCATTTAACTAAGTATGGGTCGTTCAAATAAACTGCTAAAAGAAGATTAAAAGCAGGTTACATTTACCAAGCATGCTGACAATACATTTACCAAGTCCTTTTCAATTGCGTATGTCCAGGCACTTCTAGCTAAAAAAGCTCATTTACCACCACAGTAGAAGTACCATGAAAAGATGTGAAACTTGAACAAGCTGCAAGCACTTGTTTAACTAAGTGACTTAAAACATGATGAAACCAAAGAGGCCAATCAATGTGTCAAAACCCAAATGATTGTGAACCGACTGAGCTGTCTTCACACAAAGAGCTGAACACAGTTGTCTGTGCAGCACTGTTTGTTTAAACAAACGCTTCATACCTGCAGAAGTCAGGGTTGAAAATGTAGACGGAGTTTTGACCAGGCCCAAGTGGAGGCATGAGCTCCCCATCTGAGCAATGAATACAGAACAATGTACACAGTACAGCTTGCTGCATTTCCAGGCTCAATCATTCTGTTAGGGTGTAACCCAAAATATCAACCACTCTTCGAACTGCTAGTCATTTTGCTTTCCTGTTATTCGATACTGTTAGCACTCTGGCCAGTTATGCCTGCTGACAAGCTTTCTGCATCTTTACTAACGTAGCCCCTTTGGTGCAAAATTTGTGAAGTAAACGCTATATAAAAGAAAATCACTGCAATAAGAATCCACAGCTTTCTATGATACAAACAGATGCCTGCCACAAGGTAATTTGGAAGGCCTCTGAGCGCCTGCATACTGACTGGTCAGCACTTGTCACCACACAAGCAACTTTATTGGGTATCTAGTCAGTGTTAGCACAAAAAACAGAGGGGCACAAAACCGCCAAAAGTCTATGAAGCCCCTCGGTGATGAAACAGCACATTTCTGACCACGCTGTTTTCAAGATTATGCACTATGAATGAAAACTCTTAGCAAGTTAAATGAAACAAGGTAATCACATAGCAAAATTTTAACTCATTTTCAAGCAAGAGCGCATGCAGTCAAGAACAGTTAAGCTGCTGGTATAAATATCACTACCAGACACTGCTCCCGCAGAAGCACACAAGTGCAGTTGCGACAAGCTTCACAAAGCTGTTATACACGCGCATACTGCAAAAATTGCGGGCAATAAAAATTAATAACCTATTACGTGTAACTGAAATACAAAATAAAGTTGCTGCAACATAATTAGCTGTCATAGTCAAAAAGAAGTTTGTGTCCTGCATGCCAGGTGGCATGGAAATGCTTTTTAAAGAATGCAGAGGACAAACTGACGCTGGTCTATATAAATTTATTACCTGTTATAATGAAAAAGACGCTGCTTTCATAGCTAATAAAGCCTCTATAAAAACTTTAATTGATGGTTTAGTTTGGTTTATTGGGGTTTAACGTCCCAAAGCGACTAAGGCTATGAGAGACGCCGTAGTGGAGGGCTCCGGAAATTTCGACCACCTGGGGTTCTAAACTTTAATTGAGGCACTGCTGTCACACACTGCTTTTGCAAATAAAATGCTACAACGTCAAGTGTTTTATAGCATGTGCGTGCATGAGGCTAAACGATACTGCCACCTACAGGTTCAAATAGCAACCATCGAGTCCATAATGCTCTCGACGACATCGCAGAAAAAATATTTTACTTTTAACAAACGTCAACTGACCTGCCAAAACCCAACTAATTAAATTTTACTAAAATGAAAGACTGGATGAAGTTGCTCACTTTAATGCTCTAAACAATCCTTGCAAGATACTGTATACACTCAGTTTAAGGGCCATACACGAGTACGGGCAACTCTCCCCAACTTGAGTAAAGCAGAAATTTGGGCAAGTTGGTACGTATTCATTTTTGAAACAGCGCAACAAAGACTGTCTATATATTTGTGTGTTTTTTTCAATAAACCCAGTTGTTAGTCAGCGCCTGTTTGTCTTTACCCCTCAGTTTCCACGTCCCGTCTTTGTTGCGCTGTTTCAAAAATGAATCTCCCCAACTTGGGAGCCAAGAACTTGTAAAAAAATGTCAGCAAAGAGCAAGTATGTATGAGATGATTGTAAATCTAGCGTGCCATGCTACCCTGGGAGCTGCCAGATGACAGGTGGCAGTTGTTATTCTCCTCTCCCAGCATGCGCCACTGTCCAGCTGTGTTCATTCAAAGGAGAATTCGGAAGACTGTACTCCCGACTGGATGGCAACAGCCAACCACGAAGGAACGCCGACTGGACAGCTAAGAAGAGCATTGCTGAAGCTCATCTGCTAGCGAATTTTGAATTTGTGTGGTGTTCACGGGCACTGTAAAGAGTTTTAAAGTTACACGAAATTGAAATGCGATGGATGGAAACGAAGACGACTTCATTTAAGAGGATGATGAGGAGCCAGGGCCCGAGCAGCAGCGATGGTGATGAAGAAATTCGGAAAGGGTTTGCAACTAAGTGCCAGACACAGCATCAGACTACGTACAATAAGGTGGCTTTCTAGGGGTATATAGTTGGAAAAGTAAACCGCACAATGCCACTTTTGTGTAAAGGCCACAATCCCCAAAATCATGCAAAAGAAGTGCCGTCTTTATTAGAGTGGATAAAATATACCACATAAGAGGTAACTTCCAAAACTACACTAAACTTTTATGTATTGCATAAAAATGTATGGAAGCAACTAATACAAAAATATGACCAGGCTTGCATTTTGACAGGAACAGATGACAGTACCATTAAGGTTACAGTGCCTAAGGGAGTAACATATTAAGAACAACTAGAAATGGTTGACTTTTACATCGCTAAGCTCGCATAAAAATAAGTAAATATTAAAAAAGTTAACAGTGCAGCTATACACTCCCCTTCATTAGCCGCCACCTGTTTCTCACACTTCTCTTTGCAGCTCTCAATAACTGTAACCTTAATAGCATTAATCTGAAACTCCATTCAATTGACTGGCACTCAATCAGGTGCAGCAGAAAAACCAAGTTCAATAATGTATCAGCAGAAGTACAGCTGGCCAAGTCTTTAGCTAGCGTGCGTGACGGCAGCTTTTTCTGCCCTCCTGCACTTTGTGACAAAGCAAACTTGCTGAAAGCTTAATATTAAGCACAGGCTTAGTGAGCCTTGCTTAGATTTGATATTTTTGGAAGTTTGCTCCGTCATAAGCTACAGGAGCACGGAAAACACTGCCGTCACGCACGTCAGCTAACGATTTGGCCAACTGTACCAGCATGCCCGTAAGGAGTGTTCTGACCAACGCAGGATCACCTTTACTGGCACATTTGCACAAGTGAATCTGAGAGAAGCTACACGACAAGCACCCAACGTTGAAAGCAAAATCTCTCAAAAGGCCATTGTTTTTTTTTTTTTTTTTTTTTCACACAGCAACAGCATTCAAGCTGCCGACCTGACTAGAATATGATTGCATACAAGCATAAAATAGCCACTTTGCAATACTCACTTGTGCCGTTTATCATGCCGCAAGTCCCGTTCCACCAAGTCAAATTTCTGTGGCACAAAGATGGGCACAAAAGTAAGAATCGCAACACACAGGTCAAACGGGTGCCACCCATCAGTGTGCCTAAACAACCTGACCTAACACAGACAAAACTGTGCCACTAGGCGCGACCTAAAGAACCATTATCAACCCTTATTTTCCTGTACTTGCACAAAATTGCATCGGCTAAAGGCCAGATGCAAGAAACAAGTGAAATAAAGCAGAATCTGAACAGCAGTAACAGACACAACAGTAGCACTAAAAAAAAAAAAAAATCATTGTACAGTAAAAAAATAAAAATAAAATAAAACTCACTGCAGGCCATTCCAACGAGTGATCAAATTATACTTGTCCATTTCACCTTTGCCTGTGTAGACAGTGAAAAGTCCATCATTGGAGCCATTACGCTGAAAATAAAATTCAAGCAGCAAGAATAAATATTACACAACACAGATTGCATTTACTCTATAAACAGTGGTGACTGAGTGATGGTGTGGAGCTCTCTTCCTCCAAATATTCACAAGTGCACAGGAGCCCGTAAGGACCGAAGCATTAAACAGTACACCTTGTGCAAACCCTAAATAGAATAAACCACATGCACCACACACACATTGGTGGGAACGTTCACCAGAATAAAAAAAATGGAAAGCCGCATCTAGAAAATGTGCGGCAAACTTATGCAATAAAGAAAGTAGGCTTAAGATATTGATAAAGAAGCATTTTACTAAGTCACATGTCAAACATTGTGCAGCATGGTCAGCAACATGAATAACTGCTAGCTATAAGATATAGAATATATTTTTCATTGTGTGTTGCACACAACCATCCAAAGGCTGCTAGTGAGCTAACAAAACCAAGTACCTCAAAATTTTTTTTCTCTAAACAAGTTTTGCGCATGGTACAAGGATTAAAGGGACTAAACAGCTCCTCAGCGCTTCATATCTTCAGTTCATGTGAACAGCTGGGCATTTCGCAACTTACTCCAATCTTAAGAGTTAGCCGCATGAGGTGATAGTTCACATTGATATGCCGTGCGATGAGCTGAGCGCCACTCAACTGCTGTCGCTCAGGTTCTGGGTTTGCAAAAAATTTCACCCATCGCCTGAAAGTGGTTTGCGGAACTAGCCAATAGCAGAAGAAGTTTGGGGTAGATATGCGACTTTCGATCTGTATTGTGAGTGGAGGTCATTTTTCCACCATGACTTCAGCGAAGACGCTGCCTACACTCGCTTAGTTAATATCTGTGCGCCTAAACAGTGCAGTGAAAGTACATCTGTCGTGAAACCTTGGTAGGAGCAGTGGAACAGAGAAGAGTGTTGCAGGGCAT
Source organism: Amblyomma mixtum (assembly GCF_055824585.1). Classification (NCBI taxonomy): domain Eukaryota; kingdom Metazoa; phylum Arthropoda; class Arachnida; order Ixodida; family Ixodidae; genus Amblyomma; species Amblyomma mixtum. The sequence continues at coordinate 306,574,057 of NC_143012.1, read as the reverse complement.
CCCTCTATTGTGCTAGCATAAGTCTACACATATCGTAACAAAAAGTGACTAAGCACTCAAGAGGCCACAACCGAGCAACATTGCTGAAACATGCCACTCTGCCACCAAGTCTCTTCGCTTCACGTGGATGTACCAGCGGAAGTGGTAGGCAACTACCTTCGCCATCGTACATCGCATCACAAGGAACATCGTTTCAGGCAGTTACTGCTTTATTTGGCGCAAAATCATGCACCCTTAGCCAGGCAATCTCAAGCTAAAAACACAGGTATCCTGTGTGCAGCTGCTCAAGATTAACAAATCAAGAGCACAGCAGTGTTCCAAGAAACATGTGAAACAATTCTGTGGTAGCAGGACTAATGAAGCACAGAAGATGAGTTAGCAGGTCACAGTTACGGACGGCTGAATGGCAGCTACAGTTGGTTAAATGAGCCTACCTGGATCATCACACCAAACTTTCCCTTTGTGTCAGGTATGGTTGGATCAAAAATACGGCTTTCCTTGATAAGTTCGTCGGCGTAGCCTTCAAAGAGGAGCTCGCTCACTGTATGTTGCACAACTAGTTTCTCATGAAGCCGATTGATAAAATGTGCAACTATTCTCCGTTCCCAGGAGTACTTTAGGTTATCAACAAGGGCACCTGATGACTGGAAAAAAAAAATGCAACAATCAACAACACTTAAGACAGCCTACTATCGCTAAGCAAATGCAAAAAAAAAAAAAAACTCCACACCTGTGTATTTTTCAGCACCTGCAGTTTTACACTTCACACTTGCGTGTTTCTGTTTCTGCTTATTACTTTACTATGAGGACGTTACAGCAGGGCTTGCAAATAGCAACAAGAACAACAAAAGTTACTGCATTTTCTAGTGCATAAGTCACTCAAGGCAGACTGTGGCAAGAAGGCAAGCTTATCAGAGTTTGAAGACAATCTGCACACGGCAGGTGGCGTAAGCGTACATTTTTGTCGCACTCTCTAACAAAGGCATCCTCAGCGCATCTTTATTGTGTTTGCCAGATGAACAAGAACGTCTATACACTGGTGTGACATGTCTGAAAACTGCTGTTTTCAAAGGGCATGAGACTTTTACTCAAATACAGTAAATCCACTATGGTGCCACCTATACAAGCATAGGCTTAGCATTTTTCTTCACAATACTTTTTGACATGCTCACCAACCACAACCATTAAAGCTACACCTTGGGCATGTGTATCTCCATAAGAAGCCTTAATTGGAAACACAACTTACCACAAGAGGGATATTGATGGATGTAATAGTGTCGTTTTCAGTACCAATGGATGAATTTCTGTCAAAGAAATAAGTCTTGACTTCTCTGTAGGACACTGTGCCATTGGAGTTCCATGTGATATTTTTCTTGATCCATGTTACCCTGGGAAAACAAATGTTTCACGGAGATGGTCTCACAACTTATAGAAAAAAAGGATGGGGGGGGGGGGGGGGGGGGTGGAATAAGACAAAGTATATTTTGAATACAAAGAAAACCGGGCCACATTCTCCTTCATATATTAAATGCACCAAAGCAGCAGCAACATTCCAGCAAAAATACTTCATTGCTTATCATACTATGAAGCCCTACAGCTTAGGGACCCTCAGCTACCACAGCAATTACTCAAACCAGGCGCCATAGCAAGAATGCTTTACTGCTTAACATAGCATGAAAACCTCCAACTTTCGCACCTTTCGCTACCCTTACAGCACTAAAAACCAGGATTTCAAAATTTTAAAATGTCGCTTAAATTTGCAGTGGCCACTGCACGATACATACTACAAGGGTGTTTACATACTACAAGGGCGTTGCAAAGAGTACCAGACTTTCCCATGCACAAGGCGCGGCTTTTTTTTTTTTAACTTTGCTAGTGCATCTATACAATGGCCTCTCTTATGAGTTTTTTCATTCTTTTTGGGAGTATGGAAATAATTTGGGCTCATGTTCGGGTTTTTTTTTACCATTTAGAATGGGCAGCCACAAGTATTGCACTACAATTGTGATAAAATTAGCCATACAGAAAAGAAAAAAAAAGTGTCACTATCGATCACGCGCTTGTAACATGGTGTTACTTCAATACGGGGACCTCCGTGCGCAACATTCCTAGGTGAACTTTGTCACAAAACGGTAGCACTAACGATTTCCACGATTCCGAAACCTACAGCAGGCTCAGGGAGCCCAGCATTAGTAATATGAAATGCCAAGAGATGGCGACCTCCAAGCTTCTCGCCCGCCCACACTGCCAAGACAAGGCAGAACAAGCCGAATCACTTTTCCTGCCACCATTTGCAACACTGTTTGCACTGTATACGGTGGCTACGAGTGTTTTTTCCACTTCCTGCTTGTACTATGCATATCGTGCTGCAGTATGCAACCGAAGTTGAGCAAAAGCTACGCAGCAAAGTTCAAGTTATCTGTTGTTGAGTATGCTATGGGGAACCTGCGCTGAAGTTTGCCGTGTCGATTGCAGCGCCGTAACACACAGCATAGCGAGAGGAGGAAGCAGTTTTTGGGGCACTCGTAGCGCTATTCCACGCCACGTTCCTGAGCTTACTGGCGTGAGCTTCTGCGCTCTGTCGAAGTCACACGTGGTGCGTGTCAGTTATCTGGATTATGTCTACAGAAGCGAGGCAAACAGTGTTATCAACCAAACACGGGCTTCTAATCGTTCAGAATGTGCCCTCGCGTTTGTAGCGGCCCAAGCGACTGACGGCAGCAACTTTTAGTCGAATAGTGGAATAACTGCAGTGCCACCTGGGCAGCGCAGGCTCCCCATCGGGCACAGGAATCGAGATACAGGACGCCACGCCGAGAAAATTATTCACAGCTTTCACACGTATAGTCAAATCTCATTGCCTTAACTGGGTTAATTGAGATGAGTCTTATGCAACGCTACGCCTTATATATAAACTTTCTTGCTGCAAGCCTGCATATATATGGAGTGCATCTTATACAGCAGAAAACAGGGTAAGCTAGGAGGGCGCTTGCAGGGGTCACAGCCCCTTCAGAAATAAGTTATTATCCAAAGGGGGGAAAATGCTACAATTAAGGAGTATGCCAAGAGTGCGCAGAAAATTCACACCCTCCCAGATATTTAATCATGCAATTTCTACAGATATCTCATATCTGCCCATCAAAACTCAACACTGGCTTCAAAGTCTCTGTTAAACTGCGATTGACTCATTTCTGTCACAAGAATTTGTTATGTAACCAAGCACATTTTAAACATGTACCATTAATCCTTCAAAAAACATAAAAGAAAATGCAAACAGAACAAAGATGTAACAGGTAAACACTGAAGCATTGATCATAAAACGATTTTTCGCATTTTGCATGCCTGTCTTGAAATGGTTCCATGGAAGATTTTTCAAATTACCAGGCTTTTTTTAAAGTGTCCCCATTCTGCTATTCGACCTTGTGTACCAGGATTTTGCAGATTTCACTAGTACAAATGTCATGTAGCGCCTGAGAGGAATATTGCTCCTCCTGTTCTAATTCCTGTTTATGATCACAGCAGGCAACTACTGTTAGATACTACATATGCTGCGTCAGGCCCTCACAATACCAGCTACAAGATAGCGGCCCTCATAGTCAAATAAGGATGTGAGTAGTGTTGTCAAGTTTTTGGCTATTACCAGCACCTCACCAGCAAAAATTCATCATCAACTTAATCGGGAATGAAGCTAATGTCATGTTAGAAAAAAAATGTAGACTTGATGCCACTGAGCTACATGCTAGCGAGGCAGATGTACAAAATGCGCATTGCAGGTTGCACCTGATGCAGATTTCTTCTATGCCGGTATTGGTACTGAGGCATACCATTGGAAGAAACACAGACAAGCATGGCAACTACGTTGAAAAGTAATGTCTAAAGCCATGAAAATGGCACACTGTGCTTAAATTTTTAACAGGAAGCAAAATTCATTGCACATTTTATTCACAATCTATGGTATGTAACAACGTTAAATAGCATACATAAAGCAATATATATGAGGAGGAGTTACCTGTATGAATAAGGTCCGACTTCCTCAAGCTTTGGCTTTGCTTTATTGGCAACGAACTCTTTTGGGTTGGTCAAGTTAAAGAAATAAAATTTTCTGTATATAGGAAGAGGAATGTTCTGCCAAAGATTGAACACATCCGAGTTGTTCACCAGTGGGAGTTTCTAGAAAATGAGAAATGAGGCCACAAAGCATTAAATACATACCACTGCTTCCTCAAATATGCCACAATCAAATAAGAGGATATATGCAAAAATGAACTGACAAACTATATGCTCGCACAAGCTACCTATCTGCAAGCCATGCAAAGAATGGTGTGACCGAAAGTGCACCAGAGAACTTGCAGACAGACAAATCTCAACTGTTCTGCCTTAATAATGAGAGCAGGAACAAGTTGCTTGCTCATAAAAGTGAGAATGCATTCTTCTTTAAGTTCCTGTATGGCTTTGTTGGAGCAGTACCAAAGTGCCGATTTCAATTTTTAGCAAAGAAAAGAATATCAGCCCCAATCATACAGTTCACACCTTACACTTCACAACACAAAAAGGAGAGGAAACTGTTTGAAAGCAGCGCTACGATAAAAGCAAACTTGCATGCTGGCTCTGCCTACCGCTCTTGCGCACTTCACATAGCCCATGGCATTTTTATCATTTCTCTTCAGGGTATCACAACAATTTGTGCAAGAAAAAGCAACAATGGGCTAACCAAAGGAACCACATGTACTACCTTGTCTAGAAGGCTTGTGAATAACCTAGGCAGAAAGATGACACCAGCACCACCAAGAAGAGCCAAGAAAAACCCAATAGCACCAAGCACCACTGCGAGAGGGAAGAAAAAGTAATTACGCGGAGCAGCACATTGGCAAGAGTGTAAACCAACACTTAGTGCCCTCTATACTCAACATATAAAGCTAAGCAACTCTAGGAGTTTCATTAATAAAAACACTGCCCCATGTCAACATATAATTTTAAACGGCATTCCCCACTTTCATATTTGAGCAATAAACACAGAGCACAATGCTGTCGGTCAATTCCCCCCCTAACAGTGCTTTCGAAGCCATGAATGGCACTCCACCAGCACCGGTCTCTGCAACAACATATGCAAGCTATTCATACTAAACACGGAGATAACCACTTAGCTTTATGGCCCACTTGGGCTTTGAATGGAATGAACCTTATCAAGTGAATTTTACGCAGCATAAAGTCTACAATGATGCCATGATGGTATGTTGCTTTTTGCAACACAACTAAAAAAAATGTTACAAAAAGTGCACACTTCTCTGTACTAACAGCAAGAGCTCTGGGAGGCGAGATACCCCCAGTTTATACTGTTGTGAAGTTGCGAGCTGCTATACTGTCGGCTAACAGTTCTGTTGCCAACCTACATACATGCCTCACATAATACTCCAGTCGGAGCCTGTGAGGAATTTGAATAAATAAATAAATACATAAATAATTTTCTTTCATGCCACAGAGTACGAAACCCTGCAAACGATGCATGCCCCTGCACGGGAGAAAATTTCACAGCCTTACAGAAGTGCTCCAGTATTTGTGCAGAATATTTGATCTAGAATTAAAGAATTCCAGAATTTCAAGGATACAATAAGGCAGTAATCAAGATGGGCAAAAAAAATTACTTCGTCACACAGGCTACGAATTTTTAAATATCGAGAAGCTTTATGTAACCACCCTCTTCATGTACAGAATCTGAATTTCTGTCCCTGGCCTATCGGCAAGGAGGACTACGCTATTTATAACCACATAATCCTCAGGGAGACCATTTGAAGACTTCCACAGATACTATTTACTGCAGCTTTGTCCTAGGTCTGTGCGAGTTCTCAAGCTTCAGCTAGAGTGAGTGGCTGTGCTAGATTGTTTATTCTTATTTTTTTTTCATGTCTCCAAGTACAAGCTATGTTCACAAAAGTAGTCACAAAACAAATCGAAGCCTTTAAACTAACAGACCATGGCACATTGAGAAGGCCGTTACACCTTTGAAGGTATCAGATTATTCACCGAGAAACAGTTTTGCCATGTGTTCCATACGAAATTACTCGTTAATACAGAAACCTTTCTATTATGGTAAGAAGAACATATCACGCGTCCACACTCATGTATAAGCGTTGCCAGCAATTGTTTAGTTCAGATGAAACTTCACATCATGTAGCTGTTTCTTCACCCAATTATCTGGCAGTGTGCAGGAGCTATATAAGATGACCCTCCTGGGTTAGTGCACCTTTTTGTAACAATATCGATGCTCTTCCAGCACAATGTGCACTTTCTTCAAGACGGGTCATTCAGACAAAACAGTCTAGACCTTGCTCTATTCAAAAGGCATAACACTATAACAAACAGTGCATGGTGCAAAGCCCAAGGAGAAGGAGCAGTTGAAAGCCCGTTTAATTGAACTGCATTACTGGACTCGAGTGAATCACTTTTGCTTATGTTGCCACATGATGCTAAGTGGATGAAGGGGACAGGTTGACACAAAGATGAAACCAGCTAACAGCCAAATTCGCCTTGATGAGAATGCATTTTCAAGAAATTGGCACCTCACTGACTCGTTTCTCAGATGTTAGGCACTGTGTAGCTTCACCTCAAAGAGGTAGGTCAGAACGACCCAAATTTTACAAGGAACTGAAGGACTGAGCAAAATTTAAGAAGTTTCAAGGACCCATGCGAATCATAGAGTGCTCAAGCATATAGATGACTGGTACGAGAGGGTGCAGTAAGAGATCCGATTAATCAAAAGCCATCATAAAGGATGGCTTTGGATTAATTTTAACCACCTGTCGCACTTCAACGCACACTAACATCACATAGCACATGGGCGCAATTGCATTTTGCCAGAGTTATGAATCAATCCCATGACCTTCGGCTCAGCAAGTGAAAAAGAAAACGAGCCACTGCACTGGGTGGACAAAGTTGAGACAACTGCCAGAGTGACACCAATCTGTACCAATCTGTACGTATGGCTGCAAGAAACTTGCTTATGCCACGACTGCCACACTGCATTGCATGCGACCAACTACCAACGAAGAGAGGAAAAAGTCTGTACGTATGGCTGCAAGAAACTTGCTTATGCCACGACTGCCACACTGCATTGCATGCGACCAACTAGCAACGAAGAGAGGAAAAAGGTAAAAACGGCGAGAGACCAGAAGTGGTTCTTTATGGCCTGGAAATTAAAACTAACTGTACTGGGCATCAGCACAGGATTATGACACAGCACGAAATTTTAGATGGAGTTTAAAAACAGCCCGGGGAAGATGACACTTTTCTATTGGCACACACACAAAAAAAAAGGCTCCTAAAGCCAAGCAACCTAGAACCGCATTCAACATAGAGAAATCACCATTTCATAACATTCTATGCAGCCCCGACTACAGCCAGCTGAGCAGTGGGCAATCTCGACAGAAAAACACACAACGGAAGAGCGAATTGGTGGTTGTGCAACCAAGCAGAAATGCTACGAAGGAGTACAATCCTCGAAAAGGAGAACAGGTTTCCGCACTGCTGCCCATGCAGCCCACAGTGAAGTCGGACAACGCCGGGAATGTAAATGCACCCAAAGAGGCCCAGCGTGCACGCGACTGCCTCATGACATTGAACAATGAGGCCAGGTAACGTCAACACAAGGTGGGCCCACGCATGTGTGTTGCTCTTTTCACTCAACCCCTAACAATGAAGGACAATTACATAAGTCATAACATTACATCATTGAATTGAATGTAAGTAGTTGCCAACTAAAATGAAACAGCATTAAGGACACTGTTGCATTAATGAGATTAGAAATGAGCTTTCTCACATGCCTCGTTGAGGCCAAATACTAAAGATAACAGGATATATTAAAACAGGAAGTAAAGTACGGAAGGGAAGGAAGGAAGAGAATTGCAAAGCTATCGTATGAGCAGCAAAAAAAAAAAAAACAAAGCAGTTAAGTGCACTATAAGCACGGAAATAAAATATCTGTCAATGGAAAGGATGCCATTTGCATCTCACGAACAATTTGCGAAGGAAACTGCAACAAAATGAGTATACGAGTTACAGATGCCTAAACCACAAGAAATGAAGGTGGTAAGGATTGAAACCCAATCCGCTACTCACTACGCCATCAGACATATGCTAATTGCAGAAGGAAAAGCAATGATTCCATAAAAGACCATTTTCTGGACACCGTCCAAGACCTTCCTTTACGTATCGCGCCCATATTTCCTTGTTTGGATTTGTTCACAAGGACGCTAGCCAATAATTGTAGAGCTATTTAAAAACCGTCGAAGGCCGCATTTTAAGCAAAAAATAGAGCTCACAATTCAGTTAGGCGGTCCTTTTGGCCAATAATAAGTTATGTTAGCTGGTAGGATAAAGTTCTTCATGAGGGACACCGCTCATGAGCGATAATTCGTGAGCGATAACTTTTTTGAAAGGCCTTCGACTTTTGCGGAGCAGCTGTTACACAAAGCCCAGATTAGCGACAGACCGACGGACCCCACCGATAAGCGCACTTAACCATTTCGGTATCGCCGTCTCTCGCCGCAGAACAATATAAGATAACAGCACTCGCTCAGTTAGTGGTTTTGCCGTGCACACGCACAATACTAATTATTTTGGCCGAGCACGATGCAGGAGCGCCTGTCGACGCAATCGAGAGGGCCAAATGGTGCTGCCCTGAGCGCATACATTTGCGCGCGTTCGACATTCAGAACCACTTTCACCACATAAATGCAGAATAAGAAAAATTACACATGCGTATCACATGAAAGTAACTCACCTAAAACGCGACTCAAAGCCATGTTTTCTTTTTGAAGCCGTCACACCCACATGACGCCCCAGTCAGCTCGTCTTCCAAGAGCCTGAAAATCACGGCGACAAACCGACGTTTTTCGCACGGTCTCCACAAGACAGGAGCAGAAAGTATGGCCTCGATATGACGGTAAGCTCAAAACCAAGGCAGCCTGCAATCGGTAGGAGTTGTTATCGCAGTTGCCATGTCCTTGTTCACGATGCGAAGGCAATCGCGACCTCACATACCGTTAAGAGTACAAAGACCTTGGTGTAAATGACACCCGAAAACAAACGCCATCTGAGGAAAAGCTAGGAAAAGCCGCTAAAACTGCAAACAGCATGTCAGCCTTAACATCTCGCACTTCTAGCGTTCAAACGTGCACGAGCGAAACTCACTGTGCGATGCTGCAGCACACGATGGACCGTCCCCGTAAGTGCATCCGTCAGCACAGCGCTCCAAAATCACACAGCCCCGCCAAGCCACTCTCCCGTTACAACAAACACGCCAAGCGCTCACCTAATCCCATGCACAGCGCTCGCTTGACAACTCAAGCGCGTGCCAGCGTTGCGGCCGCTATCCGCCTCCTACCGCTTTCAGCGTGCAGTCCGACCGTCCTCGCCAAACTACGGCCAACGGCATGCACGCACTTCCACAGCACAAACGACACTGCACGCTTCGGCGCCAGCATCGGCGCTTCGTTGGCTGCTTATCGCGCCACACATCGCATTCGCATGCGTTGGGAGAGTTGCCTTGGGTTGGCGAGGTGCGCCGGTTTCTCGTACCTAGACAAGGCGTTGCCACCCGCTTTGTCCCTAGGAAGCCACGTGACGTGCCGTAGACTACAGTATACTTTAGTAGCGCGCAGCATGGATCACTTCGAACGTTGGATACATGTACAGGTGGATGATCAGGTGGCTGCACCAGTCAGTTACAGAGTTACTAGTTCAAATAAAGTTGAGTAAACGCTAGTGGAACAATTAGGCTTGTTTAGTAACATTGACGCAGACACCAACGTTACTAGAACCTACTCAGTTTCGCAGCTCCCCATACCGCCCAGCGGAGGAGAGTGTCCCAAGCGGCGGTCACGAGAACTAACGGCGCTGCAGTCGAGTCTTGCTCCCTGCCGGGCGCGTCGTCTGCTACACGCAGCGCGGAAGCGTGGAGCGGCCGGCACATATGAGGTTTTGGCGAGCTGCATTCGCACTCTACATGGCTGCAGTAAAATAATACTTCCATTACGGCAGCTTTTGCTTCGAAGCTGCGTGTTATCTTGGAGAAAACGTTTGTGTGATGCGAAGGTAGGCTGTTAATATTGTGAAAAAATTGCAAAAACGCTGAAATGACTGTCCGTGGAGTCGTCGTTGGGATGCCCGCTATTGCATCCCGGTGCAAAGCAGGTCAGCATGAAGAGGCCCGATGTCACAAAATACTAAAACAAAATTCAGGGGCCACTTTGACGATCTAAAGTGCGCGAGGCGAAAGCCTTTCCACGCAACTTTGGCCGCACGGCCGTTGGCACACACGAGGCGGCTATGGGGCGCTTTGGTTTGGCTAGCCATGACAAATTGGGTCGAGACTAATTAGCCATGACCCATGAATAACTAGTCATGATTGATTAATTAGAACTAGTTATGTCCGGTTAATGACTGGCTAGTCATGACTAACCAGTCAACTACTAATGGCTAGTTAATGACTAACTTGTCATGACTGCTTAATAACTAACCAGTCATGACAATTAGTAATTGGTCATGGTTAGTCATGATTAATCCGTCATGACTAACCATGACTAATGGCTATCCAGTCATGACTAGCCATGACTGGTTAATTACCAACTAGTCATGACTAACCATTAATGACTAATGGGGTCATGGCTTGACCCATGACTTACTAGTCATGATTGGTTATTGACTAACTAGTCATGATTGCTTATTGGATAACTAGTCATGTCTGGTTAATGACTAGCTAGTCATGACTAACCAGCGATGACAAACCAGTCATGACTAACCAGTCATAACTAGCCATGACTGGTTAATGACTAACTAGTCATGATTGCTTAATGACCAACCAGTCATGACTAGTCAGTCAGTAGTCATGGTTAGTCATTACTAACCATGACTAATGGCAACAAGTCATGACTGCTTAATGACTAACTAGTCATGACTAACCAATCATGACTAATTGGGTCATGACTTGACCCATGACTTCCTAGTCATGATTGGTTATTGACTAACTAGTCATGATTACTTATTGACTAACTAGTCATGTCTGGTTAATCACTAGCTAGTCATGACTAACCATGACTAATGGCTAACCAGTCATGACTGCTTAATGACTAACTAGTCATGACTAACCAATCATGACTAATTGGGTCATGAATAACAAATCATGACTAATTGGGTCATGACTAATTATTCATGACCCATGACTTACTAGTCATGATTGGTTATTGACTAACTAGTCATGACTAGTTGGTTAATGACTAGCTAGTCATGACCAACTAGTCATGACTGGTTAATGACGAACTAGTCATGTCTGGCTATGACTAGCTAGTCATGACCAACATTACTAGAACTTGGTTCTAGTAATGTTGGTCATGACAAAACAGTCATGACAAACCAGTGATTAACCAGTCACGACTGGTTTGTCATCGCTGGTTAGTCATGACTAGCTAGTCATTAACCAGACATGACTAGTTAGTCAATAAGCAATCATGACTAGTTAGTCAACAACCAATCATGACTAGTAAGTCATGGGGCAAGTCATGACCCAAATAGTCATTAATGGTTAGTCATGACTAGTTAGTAATTAACCAGTCATGGCTAGTCATGACTGGTTAACCATTAGTCATGGTTAGTCATGACAGATTAATCATGACTAACTATGACCAATTACTAATTGTCATGACTGGTTAGTTATTGAGCAGTCATGACAAGTTAGTCATTAACCAGCCGTTAGTAGTTGACTGGTTAGTCATGACTAGTCATGACTGGTTTGTCATGACTAGCCAGTCATTAACTGGACATGACTGGTTCGTAATTAATCAATCATGACTAGTTATAACCAGTCATAACTAGTCGACTGCTTAATGACTAACCAGTCATGACCAATGCGTCATTAGTCATGGTTAGTCATGGCTAACCAGTCCTGACTAATGACTAACCAGTCATGACTAGTAATGACTGTTTAATGAATAACTAGTCAATCATGACTAACAGGTCATGAGTGATTAATGACTGACCAGTCATGACTGGATAGTTAGTCATTAACCAATCATGATTAACTAGTCATGAGTTAATGGCTAGTTTAAATGCCAAATGAGTGACTTCAAATGACAAAGGCCCTGGTTCGATTCTCAGCCTCGACAGTTTTTTTTAAGTAGTGACGCCGAAACGAGGACACATGTGCCGACACGGCTGCTAACGACAGTATGAGGCATTAAAAGCTTTCGCCCTAAAATTAACCGAGAAGCAGACGACACGTACAAAACGGCTGTCGCGAGCGCTCTCTTTAAAAAGGGCGCAACAGGGCCAGCGAGCCGCACCGAGCGGCGACGAGGAAGCAAGACTCGATCGCAGCGCCACTAGTTCGCGCGACCGCCGCTTGGGACAGCTCTCCGGGCAGAGCTTTGAAACTGAGTTTGTTCTAGTAACGTTGGCAGACACTTCGTAGCTCCGCCAAAAAAAAAAACATGGCAGCAGTGGAAGTTTAAAGAACTAATGGCGCTGCGGTCGCCTTATTGACCGCCGCGCGTGTCGTATGCTACGCATCGACCAGCGGCGTGGAGTAGCCAGAGCATATTCAGTATTTAAGCGTCGCTACGGTGGAGCAGTTGCCGGCAAAATCCGCAAGGCCAACCCCACCAATAGCTTCAACAACCTCAACGCAAAGTGGATAAATCGTAACTACTTCCTAAGAGCCCTGGCAATGAATTTCTGCATTCTTTTCATTCTTTAAGTTAAGCACACATTGCCTGAGCTGCTATTAGCATAAATGAAAGCCCGCTTTAAGTTCACACAGATTCTTTCCAAGTGCATGTATATAAGGTCAAGCATTAGCGCACGTCGGTTTCTTACTGGCCCCTAGCAGTAGTCGTCATGCGCTGGTTGCACCAACAGAGCAACTAACCTCTCTGCGTTCATGAATGGCCGTTTCTTGTTGGCATGGCTAGGGTGTAGACACCCTAGCATGGCATGTGAAGTTCAATGCACCGAAGCAACACATGAGCTAGGAGGGACACCATAGTGGAGGGCTCCGGAATAATTTATACCATCAGGGGTTCTTTAACGTGCGGCGACATCGCACAGCACAGGGCCATTTTTGTATTTCGCCTCCATCGAAATACGGCCGCCGCTACCGGGTTCGAACCTGCCGTTTCTGGTAGCTTGTTTGGTACGACTGACTCCAGGCAGGTGAAGAGGAATCTCTTTTTATCATATCATACGAAAAGCTCCTCGCAAGGAGACCGAGATTAAACGGAGGCTTTACGTACTAACCACTTCTTTCTCCCTTTTTTTTCTTTTATATATTGACCCTCTTTCCACGCACCATCTTTTTAACTCGTCCTTTACCGTGGGAAAATGGCCTTTTTCTGTTAATTTTATTATTCTTGACTGAGAATGTTAAGTTAGTTACATAACCACGAGGCATTTAAATAATAATGCTAATTAAATGTGCTATTTTATGTAGTCGGATAGACCTCGAGAACGAAGCGGCAGCTACCCCTTAAAGTAGGACCTCCAGCTAATGGCATCGTCCAATTTTCATAACATCGTGGTTAACTTCTTTGGACTTGATAGAGTGACATCGCAGGCGGTGACAGATGAAAATGGGTTAACCACTCCTTAATCAGATTAACCGCGGCGTCATGAAAACTGGTCGACGTCATCGACCGACTCTACAGCCAAATCGGTCGAAGCAATAGTTGTCGGTTAGCTTCACTGCACAGGGTTTTCATGGGGATGAGGAGGGTACGAGCTTTTCTCGGGCAAAACAGCTGCCTTTGAAAAGATGATAAAGTAAATCATGGACACATGATGTAAACGCACGGCAAATAACGACCATAATACTGCGAACATCCGTGTTACATTTTGGGCGGCACTAAAAGTCAGTAAGCGGGCAGCAAGCTGTAAACAATGCCTGACAATGCTTCCCGCTGGACAGCAGTTGATCGATATTCTGGGCTGGTGGTTTTGGGGGTCTTTATCGTCCCGACCGAAACCGGATTATCTGTCCTAGTCCTGAGGCTCACTGGTACTTCTAGCATTAAATATATATATATATATATATATATATCTCGAGGCGCACTGAAACCATGACACTGATATCGTCTGCAAGAGGGCTCGGCGATCAGGATGTCCGCCATGCTTAAGGAAAGCTGCGCCCCGCACCCCTCTGCAGTCACGCACCAAAATTCACTTCTTTGTATTAAAAAAATCCTAAAAAGTACTTCAAAACTGGAAGATGACTTCTGAGACTATATTATACCTGACGGCGTAACAAAGTCGGAAATTGCATTGCTTAGCTTTACTTTCTCATAAAAATGAACTGACGTCGTATGTTGCGTGATACAGCGAACCTTCCGCATTATATCAATCATTTGTACCAGTAAAGTTCTGTAATATGCAGTACTGTAGAAAACGTCACTCCTGAGTTATCAACGTACAAATGTGAGAAATGGGCTGAAAAATTCCTGTAGTGTGTAACTAACATTTTCTGCGAATTCAGCGGATCGCATATAAATTGTGGCCTCTAAATATGAGATTTTCGCGCCCTGCAATATTCACTCTCTTCAATCTTTGTGTCCGAAGAAGTGAGGGAGTCAGTGACTTAAACTAAGAAAAAAAAAACCACCTATGCAGCAGAAACTTTGATAGCAGAAAGGATGATATAGCAATTTACGGGAGCAATAAGCGAGGCATCGCTTAAAGTGTGCATAACAGAGGCAGCTGTGAGTATCGCCGCACATTCGTCGGTTTAAAATAACCGTTAAATGGCGAGCCGAAAATGGGTGAGGCAAGCGATGAATACGTTATACGGTCGCTAACCTACACAGCGCTTGATGGCGATGCTGACTTTTACGTGTATGCTGTTTCTTGTACACGTCATTCACGTTCAGATACCCCGTTCTCGCTTTGTACCCGCGCGCTGCACAGGACTCTGAACTATCCGTGGCGTATACCCTTAGGATTCCAACCGCGGAATCTGCCTATTTTCAAATAACGTGAAGTTATATAGGGGGCGTGGGATCTCTGTGTCATTTCCTCTCGCGGTCAGACCAGCGATAGCACGTGCCGCGTCTGCGGCACCGCGTTGCCGGCAGCTGAGTGAGCGCGACAGGGTTGTGGCCTCATTTTTTTGGAACACCGTCGGACGACACGCAATGGCCTCGGGTGACCCTCTAAAAGCTGTCGCTCTGAAATCGCGGCGACCATGCATGTCCAATAGCGTCGCATGCAACGCTGTCACGGTGTTTCCGCTTCAAATTTTTCTGCTGATGCTCTCGTCGGAACGACAGCGCTTGACCTGAACGAGAGTGAAACCTTCTGGCATTTTGGACTTCGACATCCGGCTAGGATATGAAAATGTATGCACCTTTAGAATTTTATTCTGTGGGCACAAGGGCGTCCGCAGAATTTTTTGCAGGAGGGGGCCCCATTGGTTGTTGGCGCCGGAGGGGGGGGGGGGGGGGGGGGTATGTTCGTAGCAAAAAGGCACTATTTGCGGTATGAATTTATTTATTTATATATAAATAAAAAATAAGTGAAATACACACATGAAATAAAAATTACAAACAGCAAATTAAAGTGTGGCTAGGAGAGATACATCGCAGTTTATCAACGAAGAAACAATTAAAATTAATAAAAAATCCAAAAATATACTGTCACTTCGTGGAGAAGAGTGCTCAGTATTGCTGCATACGGGTTCTCGACTCACCCGGATTGATGACCAGCACACAGCACAATATGGTCACAAACACGCAACTACAGTCACTCAGTCAGTCTTCCTTGAACAGCAACTGTAGACTCCACGGATTTTTCTGGGCGAATTGCGTGATTACACGGGTGATAAATTCATTTCTGTGCTTCATTACACGCTCTCGGTGCACACTCGTCACACACATTGGTTGGAAAAACGGTTGAACGCGTACGTTGAAAACAAAAGATGTATATACATACAACGAAAACTTATTTACAAGATAAATGCACGCTCGCAGCTTCATACACCTCGCTCCATCTTGCTCGCGCATCCGCACAGTCGAGCAACCGCACGCACACTGCTCGTCGCTCGTAGTTTTCTCGTCCACTGTCTTGGTTGTTCTCAGCTTCGTTGACAAACGGCCACTAAAAACACCGAAGCACAAATACAGAGGCGCGCACACGTGCAAGGGCTTACTTCCGTGCGACTTCCAAGGGGAAGGGACACTCGCCACTCCGGTAGGAAAATTTGTTTTGTGTGTTTTTATGGGGTTCAGAGCCCCAAAACGACTCAGGTTATGAGGAACGGAGTAGTACAGAGCTCCGGATAATGTCGACCACCTGGGTCTCTTTACCGGGCACTGACCTCGCACAGTACACGGGCGCTGTTGTCATTTGAGGCCCAGCCAGAGGTGACAGGCGAGCCAGGCAGGCGCCATCGGGCTGCGTTGACCAAAGGCGCTGGTTTTCGGAGAAGACGCAAGGGACGCTGGTGTGGGGGCGCCTCTGGAGACTGCGTCGCCGTGAACAAAAGATGCTAATCTCCTTTGCCGAAGATTCTGATAGCGGCGCTTCTACCGCACTGCGCTCTCCCGTGGATCGGAGGCACAGCGAGCGGCGGCGGCGCCAACTGATCGCCCGCTTGCCCATGAGCAGCCCGACAAAGCGGGGGTGGACACGGCTGATTTGTCTTTCCCTCCTGAAGAATTCATCGGTGGCCGGCATAACGAAGGCGAAAACAAGATGCACTGTGCACTGTCTGCCTCCGTGTCGCTATCTGTCTAGAGATCAAAGAAACAGGCACCCATTTCAAGACGGCTTGAAACACATGCTCGCCGGTGCCGCTCTATGTCTGCAACAGGTCGGCCTTCAACAGAGCTAACGATGGCGTGGTTTGAAAACGGCATAAAGACGCCCGCCCGGACGCGGCATTTCGCAGATGTGACCCAAAGCGTGGAAGCGGTGCTGCTTTTACCCTTTTGGCTGAGCCCACCACGGCCCCTGGCGTGCGGCCATCACTCACGGTTCGAGGGAGTGATTTTCCAGGGGGGTGCAGCCGCCCCCCCTTGCCCCCCCCTCCGGACGCCCATGTGTGGGCATAGCATATTTCAACCTGGCCCTGGGTGCAGCGTTTCAAATGGCGGATGTCACACAGGCAGCTTACTACGCATGCGGTGTAGAATCCAAAACGCGCGTGCGCCCATTCAGCTGTAAACACTGAAAAGGTCTATAGAATGGACTCAAAAACAATCAAAGGAGACGGATTTATGAGCTCTGTTATGAAAGTTTTCAGGCAAGCTGTGTCACAATTCACTGTCATTTTCTAGCTTGCACAGCTTATCGCTCTTACTGGCAGGACTACGTTTATAGTCGTCTATTTGGTTCTCAATCGCCGTACGCAATAAAACTGCAAAACCAAAACAGGGCACTTTGGAATGATGATGCTGTGTTATGTTAAAATAGGTTTAAACAGACCTGAATGCCCCGTGTGAATGGGCTTCAGGGAGACCTTGCTTTTCCCAAGCCAACTTTTCTTTGGCGGTTCTAGAATTTAGAAGAGGTCATCTTGCACCAGGTGACAACGCAGGTAGCACCGAATATTAAAATAATGTTATAAATGTGTTTTGTAAGTTGCAGTAACGTTATATGTTATATCTAAAATATTAGTTTTTTAGCATCGAAAGTAAACATTATTCTAAAGCTGCATGATTTTTAAATGTTATTATAATGTTAAAAATTAACTAATGTTATATGTTGTATCACAAACATTTGTTTAAAGTTCCAAGTAAACATTGCTTTGATACACTCTTCTAAACATTATTGTAATGTTCGAATGAAGACTACAAACATTACAAATATATTTCAAGCACTCTGACCCACAACTTTTCCCACTGTTCTTACATTGAACATGTTTTTACGCTAGCAGTACTTTGCAACTAAATCTCTTAGTGCCAGCGATAGGCTGTGTGCGAAGCTCCATTATTTTGTTAGAAAACATTGCTTATCACCACCAGTTCGCCACTATCTCTCATGTTACACCCCCCACCAATGGCTATATAAGCTTGACTCCGTCGAAATCCTTTCGGAGGTGAGTCTGTATTTTAGAGCTGAAGTGTCGTCCTCATTGTAGTGCATAGTCACACTGGCGATCCTGCATGCTCGTGCAGGATTGCGCCATGATTTTCGAGAATGTTATAATTTATCTTGTTTATTTTATTGGCGTTTAACGTCCCGAAGCAACTCAGACTATGAGGGACGCCGTAGTGAAGGGCTCCGGAAATTTCGACCACCTGGGGTTCTTTAACGTGCACTGACATCGCACAGCACACGGGCCTCTAGAATTTCGCCTTCATGTAAATTCAGCCGCCGCAGCCGGGATCGAACCCGCGTCTTTCGGGTCAGCAGCCGAGCGCCGTAACCACTGAGCCACCGCGGCGGGGCAATTTATTGGTATTGTTTAAACCTATAATTAATGCCAGGAAAAGGCTACTTGAACACTTATTTTTAACAATACAAAAAGGAAGAGAAAAAGGGCCACAAGAACATTCGAATAATGTTTCGCCAAAACAAAAATGCAACATGGTTATTATATTTCGATTCAACCTGGATCAAGTGCGTCTGGGACACACCGTCAGCGTCACCATTCAAACGCGTCATCATCGGTCAACAATTCTTACACTCCTGAGCTGGTTCCGAGTGATAATTTCCTTCCTTCCAGGAAGAAATAAACTGGATTCACGGTAAGAGGTTTCCTGGCTCGAAGGACCCTGAATTTGCAGCATTCGAAGAAGTTGAGTATACGATCAATTTTTTCCCCTGAAAAATGGTTGACACGGGTGTAAAAGTTGATGGAATGTTATGGCGAGTTTTTTTTTCTTCTTGATAAACGTTTATCGAAAAGATTTCGAAGTTCTGACACATCGCGACAGGCGAGCACTTGCTTCTGTTCTTCCTTTTGTTCCCATTGAGAACTGAAATCTTGTTTTAACGTATTTCGCGTCGACTGATCTTTAGTAGCGTAGTATCACAGGCAGCTTGCCGTAGCGTTATAACTTATTCGGTTGACGGTAACCATTTCAGTTTCGGTGCCCCTTTTAAGGCTTTTCCGCTTAACATTATCGTTTCGTTGTTGCAAAATTCAGGTTTCTTCTGTGCCCGTATAACGCTGCATCTTCACATCAGTGACAACGCTGAGCTCCAGGACAATAAAGTGGGACCCTCATGCCTTGCACGTTCGAATCGGACTTTGATTCAGCGTGGGTTCGTACTATACTCCGCTTCATACATCAGGTGCAACGATGTCAAAACAGAACTCTTGTTTGTGCTGCCTACACCCGCGACCAAAAAGTTTGCGTTCCTCGTGGCAGGCTTATTAATGCCAGAGCATTATATGGCTCTGTCGCGTCAGCAAAAAGTGCCCGCAATTTTTGTCCGCACGATTACGTCGTTCCCTGAAGATAAATTCGTGAAAGTGTGATTATGACAGATAATGTGTGATAAAATGTTGCCGTGGGAAAACTTTGGTTGATGAGGAGTAATAAGTTAATTAATTAAATGCGAAAAAGCACGAAAAAATACACTTAGACATCAAAATAGCCATGGACGTCGACATAGTACACGGGCGTCAGAATAGCCACGGACGTCGATATAGTATACGGGTGTTTTGCTTTCGCATTGCTCCAATGCGGGTCGCCACAGTGATCTCAAAGTTTTTACATGATACATTTGCCATGAGACGGGTTGCATGCGCTAATGATGGCAGGCGGTCGCTTTCTCGTGCCTTAGACCATTCGGCCACAAAACAAGCGTGGAAGAACATATGTCTCAGTTTAATTTTCATGCTGACTACTTCCGCACCTTTGACAGCGCTGCACCTGTCGTATACTAAACGGAGTATAGTCCTAAAATCCACGATCCTGCATGGTAGGGTTTTCCGTACTAAGTTACGCCTCACGCGAGCTTCATTTTTCAAATAGGAGTAAAGGTTATTTTGGCTAAATGCCATAGCGTAGGGGAGCTGTGCATCACCTCATGACCTTATTTTTTCTTTACTAGAACTGATAGCACCTAAAAAATGAATTAAGCAAAATGTGATGCAACACATAATCGTCCAGCGTTGAGCACTGCTGTTGTTACCAGCGTTATTCAGGCGGCATCGGCGATAAACTGCCCACGCCACTTTCATACGCGTTGAAAACTCCGCAGTTCGTCCATATTTTTTTTCCCCCTGCAAGCACGTATACACTTGCATCCGTCTGGCCATTCTGCAATGAATGTAGAGGATTCATTTGCGGCATTGGAGGTGTTTGTGAATCTCCTGAACGCACTGCATTAAGATTGTTCTGAAGCCGGTGTACTAATGCAGTGACCGAAACCGCGCCTCACATACGAGGCCTGCAGCTTGCTTTTCCAATTTTCCTAGTTTTTTTTTTTTTTTCGCATTAGAAAGAGATGGCGTGGTCGGCGAGTCATACATGCAGACAGCGACGAAGTCCATAAATCTCCAGCAGCCTCTTTCCAGTCTCGTCACGCACTTGATATATTTTTATAGTTCTTATTTTCTTATTTTGCTCCTGGCAGTGAAGTGAGTTTCTGGGCATTGTGCTTCAACCATAGCTCTCACGCTGCCATGCCGAAAGAAAATAAAAACATAGCTGACCATCAGGCGTTTCATTTCAGCAGTTGGATTGCGCTGTTATGAAGATGCGAGTGTAGGGAGAGAAGGCGAGCGAGCACCCAGGCCCCCTGCTGCATGATTGGAGGCTATCGTTGCATGGATTATACCAAATGTACCTTCCGGGCGTTTGGCGACACTTTCACTCCGTATTTCTTAGAAATTTAACGGTTTCTGCAGCAGGCTTTCTCAAAATTTGAGAATGGCATTTTAAAGACTGCTCTGGCGGCCATAGACCGGAAGTCCACAAGTTTGATGTTGGTTATGAATTTTTTATGGCTCAAGGAACTGTGCCCAAAGGACGCCATGACACAAGGTTTCTTCGTCTGCTCAAGGTGAGGTCAAAGACCCGTTTCCCAAGCATTTCACCGTAAAGAATCCGAGCAACTTGCACCCATTGCACCACCGGCGGGAAGCTCGGAAGCACTATAGGGATCGAACCCCGCATACCTCTTGCATGTGAGGCGGGTGCTCAAGCGACAAGGCCACCGCTGCGTACGCTGCTAAAGTTTGGAAATATGCGCTCGTGAATATTCGTTGTGTAATACTCAATAGCCTGTGAAAGCCTTTCATATGCAAAAACCCATCTCTACACAGACAATTGAAACGCTCATTTGGAGGCCGTATGATGCTAACCCTATAAGCACTGAACAAAAAGGAGTGAAAAAGGAATAATCTGTCTTCTAGCGCACTTCCTTGTATGAAACGGAGTACGCCAGAGGACAGCTTACTCCATTTTTACTCCCATATAGGCGTATTCGTGTTAGAATGTATTTAGACCATTCGAGCTGAAGAAAATAGTCTTTGCACTGGTATTCAGGGCACACGAGCAAATGCGCAGAAACCCAATACGCACACTTAGGGCAATGTAGACTTTTCGCCCGCGTAGGAAAATTACTTTCGGAAGTTGGGAACTCCACCCTCCCCCTCCCTAGCTTTTTTTCTTATGTTTTGCATTAGAAAGCTGGACGCAATTACGCGCCACACTGGCCAGCAGCTTTTCTGCTCGAGCTCGAGCGGTCATACGGCTTGATGGTGAAGCTAGCCATCATGTGCGTGCCATCATCGGTACTCGTTTACACGCCGATGATGGCAATCAACATATAAAGCACATCTGGCTTCAGCTAAGCGACCTCAGCATAATTCTAAAATCACGGAAATTCTGAGCCTCCTAAGTGCCGTGCTTTTCGCGTGTGGCAGCATTTCTTTATGAAGTACTAGTTGCTCATGCATGCACTATCACACCGGAATGGAACGCCGGCTGCGCCTATGAGCAAAACGCAATATTTTACCGTTATACTTTCAACTTATTATACGACTAGTATGGCTTGTGTTTGTGTTTAATATAGCCAGCGAGGTACGTATTCGTAACCCGGTTTTAAAGGAATGTCTCAATGTACAAGAGAAAAATTCAGCACATGCGTGACAGCGATTCAGTGCGGCACGTAATTTATTTCGTGTATTGCAAATGCAAATGAAACGGCTGCATGTATAGGCTTTGCAAAACGTGTCTGGCGCCCCGCAAGATCCGCTGTTGAGCTGTGCAGTAGATAGTTACGACGCATTTGGTGCCCCAGGGATGCTGCTGTGGGTATGCCGCATGTGTCCAGCTCAAGAGAGGTGGGGAGAGGGCGGAGACTTATAGTTTGTTTTGCTATTTTTCTAGTCCATGTTTCATTTAAATGTTTGTTAATTATTACTTTTTTGTTTATATTTTTCTTTTTTGGTGGTGTTCAAAGGTGTAAAGTTAATACAAGCCTATATTAACTTTACCTACCTTAGACAGGGTTGCCAGGTCCGAAATTTTAAAAGGAGCCACAAAAAGCAGAAAAGCAGCCAAAAAAGTAGCCAAAAATAGCGCCAAGGTTGCAGAAAAGCGTCACCAGGAGCATAAAGGGCGCAAGAATTATATAATTCTTGCAGGACGCAGGGTAATTGTGAATACGAATAACTCTGAACTACAAAATCATCGCAAATCAAATGAAAGGAAATACATTAACACCATAGGACAGAAGCACGGAAACGCGCGATGAATTTCTGAAGGGAAAGAGAGTGTGGGAAAAGTAATCAGAAAAGTTTTTCTTCTTTTCAGAGGAGAAATAATTGGTGTTCCTAAGCCACAGCCATGGCAATTTTAATTCCCTTATATATATATATATATATGGCATGCCTGGCATTGATTTTTGCATGAAATTTCTTCACTGCTCCATAAACAAGGGTTTGATTTGATATGCCTATTTCTTTTTCCGTTTCTGTCCTGGGATCTTCTTTTCAGCTTTATATTGCAAAAACAGACTGATCGCCACATGCAGTTCATATGTTCTAAAGGCATAGAAACCATAGTCTTGGTCAAATTTTTTCAGGTCACATGGCTTCCTTTTCAGCCGTATACTGGTGAACTCATGGCTGTCGGGATATCGCTGTACGATACAAAGAGCCTTCGTCATCGCGTTTCAAGGCCTTTTGCTCTTCCCCGTTCCCCAGTAATCGGCTAAAAGGAAACCGTATTTGCCTTGAAAAATTTTACCCTAGACTGCAATTCTCAGCATCATCCAATTGGATGTCGGGCTAGCATGTGCGACCGATCAACGCGCTTTGAACCAGTATCCAACTGAGCAAACAAGGTATATCAGCTGAGTAGTAATTCACATCCTTATTTAGCTGAAGCGCATTTAGTGAATGGGGATGGGACATTTCTTATTGCTGGTTCTAAGGAAACCTACAGAGGCGGAATCTCGCCTGGTAGAACACAGGAGCGAGAAGTATTTTAAGTCTGGGACATGATTACAGGCAAAATTTCAACAAAAAGACTGGCACCGCAGAATAATGGTGTTCACGTATGGCATTCTGACAAGCAAAAATGCATGGACCATTGGCAGAAAAAGAGGTCCATTACAGGCCTAACTTCGATTTCAAAAGTAGCCAAAAAGTAGCCAAGTAGCCAAGTTCAAATTTTTGTCGCCAAGCGGTTCTAAAAGTAGCCAATTTGGCGCAAAGTAGCCAAACCTGGCAACCCCTATAAAGCTGTACACACCAGGAGTGATTGACTGTTTTAGAAAAATCTGCGCTCTGCCTGTTTCACTTCTGTTAACCATGCTCATGAGCAGAGGTCACTCAATCAACGACTTTTGTTGGGACAGGGTTTGTTTAGGTTACTCAAACGAGATGCTTTACAGCTGGGTATTTGTAGCCAACTAGACCAGCCGCACTTTGCTTTACATTAATAATGTTCTGGTATTGAAGCATTTGGCAGAAACCTGACCTAAGTTAACGCAGTTGGAGACGTGGATGTGGGTCCCTTTGCCTCTCCTGTACTGGACTCCTTGGTCCTGCTACTTTTACAGAAAGTCGTGCAGACCTGACAGTTTCGGTAAAACATCACTGAATACTGAATTTTACAAGTAAGAATAAGAAATCCACCAGCAAAACAAAAAAAAAATAGGTGTCTGCAGCTTAAGATTCCGCACGGATGATTCCTGAATATTAAACATGCAAGCTCGTTAGGGCAAAAGAAGTTCTCCGCGCCGAGTTTCCTGCACGTCTCCGCACTGCGCGAATTTTTTCTTGTTCAGTTCTATCTTATTTACCATGAAGAAATAGCAGTTACTTCTCAACGAGAGGTAAAAATACCGTTATTTACCTGTGGTTCCTTCTTCAATATTTTTGCAGACGTGACCGACCATCGACATGCACATCGGCGCTTACCTAGGGACCACCACAGAAGATTCATAAAACATTCGTTACTGTCATTAGCTCGTAGTGCTAGAGATTACTTTTTATATTCGTTCCATCCCAACGATTCCGGAACAAGAGAGCGGCAAGGGGTCGACCTTCCCAAAATTTTTATCAAAGGGGACCGTGCCACCTCCAGCCGTTTGTGCTCATGTCAGATTTTTGAATGAAGGGCTTTAATTCCAGGATGGAGTTATACTAATGTCAGACTATGGCCGAGCGTAATTACTAGGCATTTTATATTGTTTTAAGTATTCTACTCTGTTGGCAGTATAGTCGTCCGCGTGAATGTGTGTGTATACATATATGTACTGGTAATACATACTTCTCACTTCCCATCGTATGATCGCCTGTGCGTTTTTTTCCTGGAATAATCTAATGAAATGTAATGATGTCACATATCCAACATAGAAGTTGATTGACAGACACCACTTCGCAAGCGTTAATTAGCAGATTTCAGATATTTTGTTTTCAACTGATGTGATAACACCTATAGTCTTTGCATTTTGTTTTTATCATTTTCCCGTTTTATTTCAAATCATATCCGCAATGAAGCTACATTTAATAAGCATTTATTCTGCTCGCGTAAGCGGCGTTTGCGGCCTTTCCTTTTCTATCTTGTTATCAGTGGTGTAGGACATCGAATTACTAAGGTTGGAGAGTGAATTAAGCTAATTTTGGGCTCTAGGGTAGCTTCTTAAATTGGAGTACTTAGGGCATGAGTTTAACAAAGTTTTCTTCTTTACCTCAGGAACGTGAGGGAGACGGGAGAGGGGAGGAGGTGAGGACCTCCAACAAGTGAGAAGCCTCTGGAAAAGCCACTTTGGATCACATTTTTTCAGAGAAGAAAGTTGGATGATTAGCGGTTCTGAATAGCGAAGGGAACTTTCCTCTTTTTAAATATCGATTCAGTGACAATGAAACAGTCCCTATTTACAACTTTAGATGCGCTGGAAATTATCTGACTTAATTAGTTGGAACAATGCTTACTCGACAGGCGCAGAACTGTCGTTTAGAAAAAAAGAAAGGCACGCTTCACACGCCGATTGCACAGTAATGCAGTGACTTTAGGAAACCCCACACTCTTCAATAAGCGCCATAGTGCCTGTAGTTTAGGGCTTCGCGTCGGTCAGACGTGGCGTCCGTAGCTAGGACAAGCTCGTGGCGCACGGAGTAGCACAGAGCCTGTACACGTCGGCCAAGATGTGCCTCGTCTGAACTTGCGAAGTCTACATCAGAAATTAGTGAAAAATTTAATAAATGTGGATCTTAATCGTTTGCTATAGCATTTGTCCGCCACACTTTGTTTAAGCACAAGGAAGTGCTACCCACGCTACTTCTGTGTTCCTAGAGCATCAGAAACTATATGCTACTGGCCTAAAAAAAAAAAAAAAAACTTAAGCACTTCTGGCGCCGACAATACGAATGTTAGGCAAAAACTACATGTATATGAGTAGAGGCATTGGCCTAGGTACTTACTGTGCCGTTCGAAGTTCTACGGAACACACATGGTTTTTGACATCGAACCAAAGGGCACTGCAAGCACAAACGGTATCAACGTCGTACGTTGTCTACTATAGAGATAACTGTTTCAAAGCAAACCCATTTTTGCAAAATCCCACAAATATTCTCTTGCAAAAGGGTGGAAATTCAGGCGACTTGATACAGATCCAAACTGTTGTGGCACCATGAGAACGGAGACGCAGACGAAGAAAGGACAGAACAAGTGTTCACTATCAGCTGATAGTGAGCACTTGCTAGTGATAGTTGATAGTGAGCACTTGTTCTGTCCTTTCTTGGAGAAAACAGCGCAGCAACAGAGACAAGAGAGAAGACGGGACAGGCGCTGACTAGCAACTGAAGGTTTATTGCAAAGGAACACAAAGAAATATACTCTCTTAACAACCAGGAGCACTCACACTTTTATGATTAATGAACAAGTAGTGCACTTGGAAGAGCTAAAAAAACATCCAGACTAGTTAATCACTTTCCATACCATTGCAGTTTCATTGTTCAAGGCACCCCGCAATACAATCCTACTGGGTTAGTATACAGAGATCATGTTACCATCCAGCGGTCGTTTATTTCCGTTCGCGAGAAAAAAGTGCGCACATTTCAGTAAAGTCGTTTGTTTTCTTTTTAGACCGCCTAAAATACAATTAACACAGTGGCCGGGGGTATGTTTCAGAACAAACTAATGAACAGAACGGAACACCGGGTCAGAAAAGGTCGAAATAACTCAAATCTTCAACATAAATAACCAGGGCCCTGCAAAAACATCTCAACGCGTGCAGGGGCATACCCTGCATGCAGACATGAACAGACCAAGGCATGAACAGACGAGTGTGCAGAAGTTGGAGTAGGCTTGTCTGTTTGTGACGCAGCGCATCATTCTTGTCACTTGTGCCGTGGTCGTGGTCAGCAGCCGGATTGTGTGGTCCGTCCCTAGGTTGCTCTGGATCTACATATACCCAGCGCCATTATGATGTACTCTCCTCCTCTTTGTATATACCCGTTAGGGCTATACTGCTTTTAGGAGAAGGAATACGTCCTGTGTAGAAAGTCCCTCTCGAAAGCCGTACATGGCGGGCGGTATAAAATTGTGGTCATCTATGTAGTTCTGTAATCGATAGAGGACCACCTTCTCGTCGAGTTTGCCCAGGCAGGATGTGAGGGAAACTGGCCTTAGGGATTTCAGGCTTTGTTTCATTTCCGTCTTAAAATAGTTACTATCTAGGCGTCTTTCCACTCTGCCGGAGGCACCCCTTTAGTCCACAGATGTACTTACATTATATAGTTTATGAGAGTCCTGATATTCTTCAGCAAGGCTCTTGATCATGGCGTTTGTGATGCGGTACGCCCCAGAAGCCGCATTTCTGGCTGTTGACAGCTAGGGCTGCCGCATATATAGGCTTCATCCGTCGTTAGAGGGGTGTCTAAGCGTGGGTTTTTCCCGGCCTGTGCATCGCCCGTTGTAAGGTGGTACCTTTTGTTGGCCGATGTATCTTTCCTGCAACGACGTGAGCAGGCCTTGGTCTGCCCCGTCGAATCGGTAGGAAATTCTTCGAAGTGTTCTGCTGTTTTCGGTTCATGTTTTGCTCTGGTCCACGAGATTGCATCGCCCATGTCTTGTCCATGCCCTTTGTGCCTCTCAAGGAATCGCAGAATTGGCGCCATGTTTTCTTTTTCGAGCTGGTCGGCGTATTTCGCCGCCTCCGCCGTGAGCAGTCTAATTTTGACCTTTAGTTTTCTATTTAGCCACCTACGTATTAACCCCCGCCACGCTTCCCAGAAGTGCATCAAGTGCCCATCCACCTTCGTGCCTTAATTCCTTGGTCCGGCTTATTGTCGTAGGTCGCTAAGCTGCTCGCAGATGCAGGCATTCTCGCCACGGACATTACAGAGTACTGTCCCTTACTTCTGCGTTTCAGCTCAATAGTAAGCTAAAATCGTACTGCGTACACAAAGTTTATGCTCGCGGCTGAGGCGGGCTGGTCAACAGAAAAAGTGGAAAAGGAACCTGAACAAGCATTCTCTGCCTTTTTGTTCTAGACAACACTTTTAATTGCAATTGTAGAAAATTAGCGAGCTAAAAGAAATACACCTCACCGCATAATCCTTGGACGACAAAAAGATTATCGGAAACCCGCCTTGTTGGTACACGGTTGATAAAGGAACTGTAGCGCCGTAGAAGACGCAAGACAGAGAAACCGTGGTCCCGGGCTCGAACCTCGAACAAGGAAGAATTGTTCTTCAACTACAAGATTTCTGTGAAAGCTGTATAGTTTTCTTTTGCAGCTATATGGCTGCGTTTGGGTGGATGCTGAGTAATTTTTCCCTTGTTACAGCAAAACAGACAGGAGCAGCACGAGCTCTAACTTCCGACACATTTCCGAAGCAGCATATTTTGCGGGGTTTTGAATATTCGGTGGATAAGAAATATATATATATATGCATGTATATTCTCCGCTCATCCGGGCATTACAGTCAAGCCGCCACCCCACCCCGCGATCGTGAGCGCAACAGCGCACAGGCCAACCCCCCTGGGAACAAAGGAATATGCGGTGAAGTGCTGACGCATGCGGCGTTTATTTCCGCAAAAAAAAAAAAACAGCAGTAAACACCGGCTAGCGGCAAACGAGAAGATATTAATACGAAGGGCTACGCTAGAGAGTCAAGGACAGGCGCTATTTCTGTCTTGCTCTTGCTCCATCCTTAGCCTTCTTCCTCTCGTCCACGTCCAAATCACCAGTTTAATAGCGGGCGAATGTTCGCACGGGCTTGTGCTGGGTAACGCCGATGCTCCGAGGCCGGACAGAGCGAGCTCATGAGATCCGTTCCCATGAGGCTGCATTCCGCTGGCAAAGCGCGGAGCCGCGCGCTTCGAGACACCCGTGAACAAGGACTCCAGATCACATTTCCCCTCCGCCGGCGTGGTACATGCACCTAACTGATGCTCGCTACGCATGATGATATGCTGTGATGCTCGCTATGGCATAGTAGGGAGCTTCGATGAGCGCGCAGCACCCCGCCGCGAGCATCGAATGGTCTTTATCCCCGCCCGTGTAAAGGTCTGTCAAAGGCGGAGGAGCGGCTTCTGCTCCGCCTGTATACTAATACTTTGCTGTGCCCGGCAGCTCTGAAACACTTCGACCCTTCTTTCTCGGGCAGCTGTCCGCACTGTGCGGAGAAGTCTTCGGACATCTACCACATGGTGTGGGCCTGCCCCTCCAACCCTGCTATCCCCCCTCACCCCAGCCCAACCCGGGAGGACTGGGAGGCGACCCTGCTCGGCTGCTCTGACCTGCAGGCCTAACAGGCCTTGGTCGGGCGAGCCTGGGCGGCGGCCGATGCCACTGGGGTCCCGAACTAGGGACCTCCACCTAGTATTTGTAAGGGCTGGCCCCCTCTGGGTCAGCTCATGCATAACCTCCTGTATTATACCTGTACATAAATGTTTTCCACCACCACCGAGCAACGAGGCACCCTGCGCCCTCCACTGGTAGCCAGCGCAGCCAAGCAAAAAAGGAGGAGGGTGTTGCAGGAGGAGGGGACGGTTGCTTGGCGATTCCCCACAGTACACACCCCAAAAAATTACTCTAGATGCTGTAGCATGCGCGAGAAGGATCAGTATCGCAGAAACGAGCTTTTTTTTTTTTTTACATATAAATGTGGATGGTGTGCTAACAGATGTACCGTCTTTGTCAAAAGTAACCAGGCTTCATGGTTTGCTTCAAGCTCGTATAATGGAGCCCTTAGAGCTTCCCTGAAGCTCAAATGGTCGTTAAAGGGAAGGACTGGGGGTCTTCGTACCTTCCAACACCTTTTGATCTTTAGAAAAGCCACGAGGGCTCCACTGTACGTACAAGACAGAAGCAAACCATGAAGCCTGGTTACTTTTGACAAAGACGGTACATACGGACCACGTTTCCTCGTTCAAACTCTTCCGTCGCGTGGTGCAATGGGAAATAGAAACGTTTGCTGCATTTATGTGCAAAGGAAAAAGTAAGTATTACTTTCCATTACTTCCATTACTTCCCATTCCATTACTTTCCGCCAAGATAAGAGACAAAAGACTTTGACCGTTGAAGCGTGGTGAGTATCGATCCTTCTGCCCGCGGCTGTACGTCCTAATCCATGTATCTTTAGAATTCAATAATTACTCAACAATAACCGAAGAAATAATTGAAGCTGAAAAGATACATAGATTACGACACATGCGTTAGCACTTCATGCACATTTCTATGTGATAAAGAGCTCGTGCTTCTACGATATTGATCCTGCTCGCGCTTGTGATATGTAGTCATGTTCTGGTGTACCTGTATAAATAGGATCATAAATCGTGTGGTTTACCGTCCCGAAGTGACAGGTGAGCTGTGTCGGACACCGTACTGGAGGGCTTCGTCTAGGTTTCTTTAATGTGCGCTGACATCGCATAGCACACGGGCGTTTTTGTATTTATTCTCCATCGAAATACGGTTGCCGCAGTGGGGATCGAATCCGCGACCTTGCAATCGTAGCCGAACACCAAATCCATAGCGTATAAATATGCTGCTTCGGCAAAATAAAATGTGCTGAAAGTTAGCGCTCGTGCCTGTTCCGACAGTCTGTCACCGAAGAGTATTAAAAGTTATCCTAAAGATAGCAAATCTTTACAAAAAAAAAAAAAGTCGCCATTCATTTGAGGACAGAGAGCAGGCTGAAATGGCAAAACGAAAATTCGATCGCGAGTCTTCAAGGAATGCTGAAACCTTCCTCAATATTATTCCGTGACTCGCATGCTTTTCTGCCCTTTAGTATAGAGACATAATAGCACCGGTTTCGCAACCAAATGGAGAGCGGGAACGCACGATTTCTTCGGAGCTTGTACTGACTCGCATTTATGTTATAAATTATGACGTGAAAAGCAAAAGTGGGAATTTTTCTAAACACTGCTGATTCAAATTTAACAGCTGTAAGGCAAATCGAGAAGGGTACAACGTATATTGAATGCTGGTGCGATTTGTTCTGTGCTTTTCTCACCTCGTCGGTTGCACACTATTGCTTCATTCCTGAGCGGTTACTTTTAATGTTGTCTTGTACCTTGAATTTCTGACATAATAAATAATTGCTAGTTTGGGCTACGCCATTCGCATGCTATGTCCCAGAGATCGGGACATTTGGCATGCGGGCAACAGCCAGATAACGAATGGGACTTTTTGCGTATAAGTACTCGCCCAGATCAATTCTTTCCGCCATAAAGTCTGCTTTCCGGCAACTGCACAGGCAGAGCTTCTCAAAAAGTGCCTCCACGGGCGAACACAACGTAATCTGGGAGTGCCTTATCATGACTCGAGTTATAGACTTGTAATATTCCCCGGCGACAACTCAAGGCATTTTGGACATCACAGGGGTGCTACATCAGGGGTGCTGCGTGAAGCGGACCGTCGTCGAAAGTACTCGTACACTTCACTTAGAGAGGTGAAGAACAAATCACAAAAGAGGCTATACTGAAGCGGACTTACAAGGAAAGAAGCGTCAAATTGTCACTGGCACTTAGTACGCAGCAAATGGCTACAAAAAAGAAGTTTCAGTGAACGTTGTTGCCTTCAAAAATTGAAGTTAATATGTTTTTCGGCTTTGACCTTCAATACCTCATCTGCCATTTTTGTCACATTTGGCCCATTATTAGAAAACCAAGCAAAGACAGCAGACTAACCTTTTTTCCGGCATAATCGACACAGAGATGAAAACCTACTGAAATAGAATGGCAAACGGCTGTGCTCTAGGTTTTTTACTATTGAAGTTTTATTTTTATTATAAGGGAGTAATTACTCATTGGCATCCACCCAAGTGCAGCCATACGGCTACAAAGGAAAGCTATACAGCTTTATATTTTTATTCTTTTTACAGTTTTATTTTCCAAAAACGGCCAAAAGATATGGTTTCGGATAAAGAAATCACAAAACTGTAAACGTTTTCAGCGAAGCTCTAATTATAGTTCAGCTGAAAGACGAGGAGATATAAATAACAGTACAAACGCGAGTGACCTAGGTGGTATAGTTGCTTACAAAACTTGTCTCAAATATGTCTGAGGTGTCAAAATGAATGGGAAGTATAAAGCCTAACTTTTGCCCTGGATGTAAATTTGGCTGTTGGCAATACCTATAAATTTTCAAACTATCTTTCCGCTGGGTTAAACCTGATAAAAAAACTATTACAAAAAAAATTTAGAACGCGGGAATGAATTTTCAGAGAATTAAGTGGGATATCGTGAATACGTTTTTGAAACTGAAACAAACACTGTCAAAACATGACTCACTTTTCTTGTGAAGATGTCAAGTGCACACAGTACTTCAGAAATTGCCGGCGTCTTCGCAGACGTTTATATCAGCACGGATTCAAACTCATCTGTGCAACACTGCGCTTCAGAAGAGATTTCTCTAAGCACCCACTAGAAGAGGGGGGAGGGGGGGGGGTACACATCCTTTTGTTTCTCTGAGGGCATCCCCTTACTCCGGAAAGATTTTTTGATTTTCTTTACACACGAAGGAGAATTTTGTTCAATGACGTCGGAAGGGCATGTACGCGAAGGGTCGCATCGTCCATAGCTGGCTTGTGGTGGAAGAGACCATTATTTCCACACGAACTTTCACCGTGTCTTACGCATGTGGTGTTGACCAGCCAGTTTTGTTCTGACCTACCGCGTAATTTCAGAGTGCGGGATGGGTACACTGCTTGGTTGTTGCGGTTGTCCAGTGCATAGTCGCCGGTAAATATAACTAACCGCCGTCGCAGGCGAATAGCTTCGAAACTTCACGCCCCATACACGGTGGCTTCACCGCTAGCTTTCATATTACCAGATTTTTCCAAGAGGCAGTACGGTGGTGCATAGCGAATTTAGAATTGATACCCGGCCTGTGCCAAGATATTTTGTTCTCAGTGTTTTAAGACATTACGAAGCGCCGGCCTAGTTTTATAGAACGACCGCTATGTCAGGATGATTTCCCCAAACGCATACATCGTCGTAGCAGTAGTAGATGCAAATTGCTACAGAAAAGACAATGCCACCTCTGTGGCTCAGTTACGAAATTTTTTGATCAGTAGTATTTATAAGGGCTGTGCAATTAGAACTCACAATCCATGATCATGTGATCAGATTGCAATCCTGGAACGGGCCCTCTGGAAGGTGGCACGGTTAACGCTTCTTTGCTCCCAGGGAGGAAGAGAACTAGCCATACCTTTTTCTTGGCCCTTGCAGCTCAATTCCTGATGGCAGTCCCCTGTCCGCACTAGTGAACAGGCAGATAGATGGCGGCAATATGCTTGGTAAGATATATAGAATTGGTATACTGGCCTTGTGCATTTGCCAGAAAGCGTTGCGTGAGTGGTTGGTTTGTAGCTTGTAAGGCTGTCTGTAGATCGTATTAGTCGCAAACCTGACTACTTACCTGTTCGCATGTTAACTGTGGCGTGGCAGAAGGGGCAAGCATTGTTTTAGTGGGTCAAATGAATCCCAGATCAGTGATTCTCATTGATGCAAACATACTACCTCTGCCGCAAATTCACTACCATAAACCTGTCAACAACTTTGCAGCGTTGAAACTTTCTGATGTGGCGAAGAATTTTATTTCTTGTTTCACACTTCATGCTCTGGAGGCCTTGTGCACTATCACAGTTGTAAAAACAGGAAAGCCTGGAGGTTGCTTCTGGAATGTGGCTGAAGTATCGACAGAAACAACGCTTGAAATAAAAAACAGGTCCAGATTATGAGCACTGCTGTATGGCTGCTTGTCTTAGTGAAAAAAGGAGATGGAAAATGTATGTACATAAGAATGCAGACAGTTTCAACTTAAATACCCAAGAAGCCTGTCACACTTGAAGTGCAAGTAGCCTTTGGCCTGCTTAAAGCACAAAGAATTTGTCAGAGAAAGACAGATAAACATGTTGAGATGTGCCCTATTTCTGCAGTTGCTATACACTTGCATTTGAAATGCACAAATGTTTTGTCTGAGGTGAAATATTTGCCTATTTATAAACAAGCCTGAGCTGATCAGATGAAAGAACAGACTACTACAAACAATTCTCTAAACCATGCCATCTGAAAAAGTAGTCCTGTACCATGCTGATACACCTTCTTTGAATAATCTCTAGCTACATAGCTTCCAAACATTGATGTTTTCCAAATACAGTTTCACATGCCATTTAAACATCTTTACACGACTATGCACAACATCACTCTGAACATATTGAAGGGTTGTACGTATGGTCTGCAGACTTCAATTTGTACTTAAAGCAAGGCACAGGGGGCTTGTGTAGTTGTACATTCTGTAGCATGGAACAATCCTCATTCTTCAGTGCTGCTAATGTCTACATCATCCCATGCATTAGAATTTAAAGACCAAACCATTTGCAAAGGTGAAACCTGTGCCACATTAATATGCACTAAAAAGTGCATGGTAGGAAACCTAAACAGTCATTCACTTTCATTGTAAGATACCTACATGCCTGTGAACATCAAAATGGACCGCATAGAAATTCAGATGTAAAAATGGCTGTTCCATTTGGTTACCCAAGAGCATTGCTTGCTGTGCAAGACGAGTATACAAATATGGCATTTTTCTAGCACACTGCTTGCACCAGCATCACATCTTGCCTGAACTCTTTACTGTTTGCTTTGGCAGCAGTCCTGTTCAAGGCACAGAGCGGTACTCTTAAAACTTCTTACGAGGTGTAAAAAATGGGGAACTATGTACATCATTGTTCACAGTTTAAAAGTCATTCACTGTGAAATCAGTTAGGATGCGGTACCTCTGCACTCGTCGTAGAGCAAGAGTATTATGTACAAGAAACACCTTGCAGTCTAAGAGCAGCATACAATCATGCCTTGTAGATGTCAATATCAGCTGGCGCAGATGGCTCAGAACTCCTCCTGGTGTTTTTGAGCTCATTGATGAAGTTATTGCGCACCGCTGTGATGCCGAACGAGTTGGGAAGGCGGTCAAGGCCATTCTGCAGAATGCGCTCCACCTTGATTGGAAACATGTCAGCACAAGTGGCATCTGCAGGCTTCTTTGGATCTTCGTCTTCAGGCTGCACTTTGGTGATTTCCCTCCTTGAAGTTCTTGGTCTGTAATAAGTCAAAAAATCAGTTCAAGCAGTGCACGCACTTACTGTAAGCAATTTATTTTATTTGTTTCGTGAGCTTAATATTACACCAATTAGGTTGAGTTCGCATTTTAAGAATATTAAAACGAAAGCTCTACTGGCCTAATAAAGCCATGGTTATCGGCGCCGCAGTTTGACCTTCGTGTGGAGGAGTGGTGGAGGCGTGAAAGCCACGTGCCACATGACACATCTTCTCCCATTCCCTCCTTTACCCCTTTTCACGGCGCAGTTCAGGTGTCTACTGAGATGTGGACACCTACACCTTTCTTTCCCTCTCCCTGTCCTTTTATTCCCGCTAGCCACAGCTCAGGTGCTTCAGGTTTCGTTGGCTGATGCCACGGCTAGCAACATCTTTTCCTTCCATTTTTTTAAAAAAGTTTTTAAAAATACATAGCCACTAACAACGTCCACCTGCAAAAATGTCATTTTGCTCAATATTGTGTGCCTAGTAATGCTCAACCGCCAGAAAGTTTTTTTCGAAGACTACATTTCGTGAAGAAAACGTAGCAGGCGCAGTTCGTCTGTTTACCTCGAGGTCTGCAAGTTTTCTGACACTTCAAAGATAAATATGGATAAATATTCCTCTTCTGCTCATCCCTGACTTGCGCGTAAGGAAACATAGATGTCCACTGAAACTCCGTTCTCGACACTATCTTGAGGAGCGGTGCCGGCGACTGCGCGGAGAGGGGCAGACTCTGCCTTCACATACCGACTGCTCTATGACGAGTATAAATCAGATAGAAAAGCCGCTGTAAGACAACAGTGCACCGGCTTTACGGTGAGTTACGCGAGGCCTAGGACCGCGAACCTTCCCTGAGATGTGGACGTAAATATACTCTCATGGCGAGTGGTGTAGGGTGGTTCAAGATGTTTTGCCACGTAGAAACCTCATAGCCCGATTAACAGAGGAGTTTGCTGTGGCAATTGAACACACCTTTGTGAAGCGAAGTGCTGTTAGTGTAGCTCTTTTTGCACAGATGACTCATACCTGAACAGCAGGAAGGTTGAAGCGGCCAACAGTAGTGTGCTGACGACAATGAGCCCAACAGAGCCCCACTGAGCGTACTCAGGCAGTTCGACGATGGTCTTCAAAAACTTGACTGTGTCATCCCTCGCTTCGACACGCTGCAAGCAAATATGCAGTCAGGAATCTGTAGTTTCATCTGTATATAAGTGACAGTAGGTACACTTACAGTTTCTTGCCAGAAAAGTGGCAGTACACCCTCAGCGACTCGGGAGAATGGCCTGGAAAGCAGATAAGTGAGTAACGCACTTATATTCGCATTCGCTGTTCAGCACTGTCCAAATTCCGCTTCTTCCCACTGTTCAAGCTTGCATACACCATTCTTCACTCCTAACCACAATATCAGAGCTTATATGAAGTTTTTTTTCTCGTATTTTTCCCCTTTTTCTTAGTGTTAAAGCTCACCCCTACTGGAAGCTTCCGTAAGGCGAGTCCCATATTTTCATATATTTCTATATAGATTACAAGGAGTCAATATGGAGTGTATGGAGCTGGTATGGAGTTTATGGAAAGTGCTTACGAAAACTTACGGTCCCCATATGACGTTATGACGTAGTGCATATTTTATGGAAACTACGTAAAAATTTTATAGAAAGTTGATGAAATCCATAAAAAGAAAGTACAGATGTCGATATGCCTTTCCATATCTTACGGACTCCATATTCCCATAATCCCATATGAGCGACTCGTATGGAACGTTTCAGTACGGACACCTCGAAACTTGAACTTTGTATTAGCTTGCACCATGTTATGGAAGCGAGTCTGCACTGGGCCAAGTGCTTCTGAAATGCTTGCTGACGTTTAAATACATGGACATAGATATTTGTCAACGTCTGCCATAACTCGAAAATTTTCGTCCAATACCGATGTCTTGAATTTCTAAATATGACCGCCTGTCATAGAACAAACACAAAGCTGCCCGCTCTTATAAAAAGCTAAAAATCTCGAACTCAAGAGGACTGAAAATGAGGGAAATTAAGCGCTGGCATACCCAAGACCAAAGACTCGTTCTAGAACCACGCTGATTTGTATCCGGCCGCGAACGTTCACAGTCACCCCAAGTGTCTGCAATGATTGAGAAGAACGTAAGGGTAATCCTCAATTTTATGAAAATGAAAGTTGCTGTTACCAGTGCCACAACTTACAGGCTCACTGTTGAAAAAGAATTCGTGCTTGCTGGCATCCGGCTTCATGCCATCAATGTCACCACGGTAGGATGCGTCGGCATACAAGAAGTGCGGAAAAGAGAGCACGAGTGGAGCGCCTGCATAAAAAAAAATAGGCTAACGTCACCAGCACACAACTCACACAACTAATTAGAAATTATAACTGAACAACGAAAGCCAGCCTTGACCTGTGCTTTTCGCGCAGGTCTGTACTGTATGGCGAAATCAGCTTTTCATATAAGCATCTCATAGCCCCCTCGCATGTCTGTTTTCTTAGGCTTTCTCTTTCCTTTACGCTTAAAAAGTTTATTTAGACACTCTACAGACAATCTATAGATTTATGGCCAAACACTTTTAGCAGACTTTTTATAGACTAAAAATAGACAAAACGAAATATCAATAGCAAGGCAATAGAGTATATAAGAAGTCTATAAAAAGTTTATAAGCCATTTTGCAATAGTCTATAAGAAGTCTATAAAAAGTTTATAGGCCATTTTGCA
This sequence comes from Amblyomma mixtum, assembly GCF_055824585.1. Taxonomy (NCBI): domain Eukaryota; kingdom Metazoa; phylum Arthropoda; class Arachnida; order Ixodida; family Ixodidae; genus Amblyomma; species Amblyomma mixtum. The sequence continues at coordinate 306,536,329 of NC_143012.1, read as the reverse complement.
ATAGTCTATAAGAAGTCTACAGAAAGTCTATAGGCCATTTTGCAATGGTCTATAAGAAGTCTATAGGAAGTCATAGGCCATTTTTATAATGGCCCCATTGCAAAAAGTTATGCGGGCACCCTTATGGACAACGCAAGGCGGTACTAGCGACTGAACATTTATTGAAACAACAATGTCACTTTTTTAGACCAAACGCACGTGTACTCCGAAAAATAATCACAAGGCTAGAGTGAAAACGCGAATGAAATGTAAAGTAACATAATTTCACAAGTTTTTAGTGCGTGCCCTTGATGCCTACTGTTGTACAGAGTTGGCCCCGCAGTGTTGGGATTTCGATTTCAACCCTTAGCTTCACTCCCTGGAGTCTCGTCTAAGCACACGTAAACTCCAGTGCGCGCACTTATTGCTTGTGGTCGCGGGTGTACATATTTTGCACGAAAAACAAAAACCATTTGATAAACACAAAAAAAAGAATGTTGAAACGGCTTGCCTTGCTTGCAAGGGCCTAGGTTGGCTCCTCCATCAGGCAGATTTCTGCCGGCAGAAAAGCAGTCATTCTCGGTACGCAGCTGCCCACTGTCGAAAGATGTGGCTCCGGCAACAAAGCGCTTCACCTTCAGGCCTTTGAACGTTTCTTCGCCTGTGTTCTCCAATGGAATGGATCTGGAGTTCCACGAAAGAAATTCCTCATAGTATTAGTATGAGCATGGGCGGTAGATGCGCTTTGGATTGAAATGAATGAGAACAGAAAAGCAGAAACCTGCAAATGTCCGGGATGAACACAATTTGCTCGTCGGTCTTGGACAGGGGCGGACGGATGTGCCCAACTGGAGTGAAGAAAAAAGGAAATTATTCGTACATATATATACGTGTAACTGGGAATTCACAGTAATATGTTTTTACATGTGCTTGACATTGGCCCAAAGGTTTTCTGCTCTGCCTGCACATGGCGCCTCCCTGTCCACCCGCAATCTCCGCGTAACACACGCAGTCAACGTTGAGTCGCTGCAGTCATAATTAGGGCTGTCTATCTGACAGAAAACGCACGTTGCAGGCCCTAATCATGTGACGTCTAGGGCGCGCAGAACAAAGGTAGTGTATGGAATAAAACAACTTGGTTCTGCGCGCGCCGATCCTTCGACTAGTTTGCGGCGCCGCCGCAGCGTGGCGCCGATTTCGTGAAAATCGCCAATAGCTGCTTTCGCGAAAATCGCCAATAATTCAGAACTGCTGTACGCCACACTGTGTGTACTGTAGTCAAATGAACAAACAGTAACTGTCCCGAGTAGATACCTCAGCACCGCCATGTGGTGAGACGCGCTGCAAATCCCGGTGTCCTGAAATGAACGTCGTTATGTCGACTACGCAGTCAAGCTTTTGTCAAAGCATTGTTCAGCCAAATATGTGTTTTACTCTGTCCAGTGCCACGCAAGCAGTACCCAACGTGATCCTGACAGTTATCCTAGCGTTTCTGGACGTATCGTACGCGGCGTTTTTCCTCTCTTTGCTCGTAGTACACTGGGATTCATATCATGCACGAGTTTTAAAGGAACTATTAGACAATCTAAAAGCCCTAGCTAGCTAAAAATCCCCTATTACCCTGAATAAGCTGTATAAAGGGCATTGTGACAGCGATCACTTGCTTTCCTTCACGAGTATTTCAGTTACTGGCCAACGGGGAGCTATTATTCGCATAAGGAAGGAAGGACTCGTAGCCGGAACGAACAGCGGCTATCGGCGGAATATCTCACAGGCGCGTGTTCACAGACGCAAGAATAACGCAAACCATGACGCATATGCGCGACGCGGACGTGTTTGCGACAAAGGAAGTCTCTGCGCACTCGCACATTTCCTGTGTTTTCATTCCGTGACCTGCGAACCGCATCATGAAGCTAAATGAAAGACGACTTTGTGAGTGCGACACAACCCAGCAGTGGAAGCAAAAAAATACAAGTGACAGCGGAAGCTATGCAAAGCGAACTGAAGTTTGAAAAATTGAACAAAAAGAATAGGATTAAACCTGTCACATCACACTCGTGACGAAAGGCGACGTGTGAACCATCGCCCGAAAAATGGCCGCTCTGTGCTAGTAGCTCGGTGGTACTTATTAACGTTCAAGAAAAAAATAGTGCTGCTAAGTTTGTAAAGCGCGCGTTGTATGTAGTCCACCACACCACCTAAGCGCAATCTTTCAGTCAAAATCAAATTCCTGTTCTAAACAAGCACCACTTAACCTGTCTTTGCTCACTCCCAAGTTCCTACCACTCTTGTGATGGTTGCCTCTTAGGCTTGAGACATTTACAACAAGAAGCAATTACCTCCTGCGGAAACCGGGCACAGAACAGTTCCCGCAGTGTTAACAATTAGCGCAATCGACAGCTACGTGACTAAAAAATAAATGAACAGGGCACCTACGTGTTCCCTTCAAAGTGTTGCACTCGTCCCCAGGCCATACTTCCATCTTCCTGTAAGAAATAAAAACGTCCCCTGTAGCACTTCGCGCTTGTTTCATGTAAGTGCGGAGCGCGCAGAGCCCTTAAACTCCAGTTGGATTGCAAGCAGATTGTAAGCAGAATGCAAGCAGATATATGAAAATAGGTTACCTGTGCTTGTTGAATTCATACACCTTGTTGACATTGGAGATGTCATCTTCACCAGTGAATATAGTGTACTCCCCGTCAATGGTGTCGTTTTTCTGCAACAGAACAGTGTCGCGAAACCATGTCCGCTTGGTTCTATGCATTGCAAACATTGCAAAATAGGAAGCACGTGCAACACATTGCAGTATCTGCATGAAGAAAGAAAGCAAAAGACGAGTGCAGGAAAACTTACGTGGACCATGTATCCAAACTGTCCTTTGCGAGGCGTTATAAAGAGAAGAGCAGAAGTGTGTTATCAGGCCACCGTGAAGCAGATTTGCTTTATTTCATGCAGACGATGGAGGACAATAGTTGCATGCGAGTTATTTTGCCTCAAAATAAAAAGATTTTGCCAGACAGCAGCTGCAAGAGCATGAGGGAAGAGCAGACAAAACTTCGACCAGACAACTTCCTAAAGTTTGGTTTATTGGTTTGGTTTATGAGGTTTAACGTCCCAAAGCGACTAAGGCTATGAGAGACGCCGTAGTGGAGGGCTCCGGAAAGTTCGACCACCTGGGGTTCTTTAACGTGCACTGACATCGCACAGCACACGGGCCTCTAGAATTTCGCCTCCAAAGAAATTCAACCGCCGCGGCCGGGATCGAACTCGCGTCTTTCGGGTCAGCAGCCGAGCACCATAACCACTGAGCCACCGCGGCGGCAAATTCCTAAAGAGAGTTGTAACTATAGCACTGTAAAAAAAGTCCGTAACTTTACGGAGACTTACTACGTGGAAAAACTGAACCATTTGCTAGAAAACACGAAGGTGAAGACCGTACTTCAGTCCAATAGCGGAGGGAACATCCGTATTCACCTCTACTTTGCAGGGGAGAAAACTTAAACATTCTATTAACCACCAAACTTAACAGGACACAGCGGTTGACTCCTTCGACATTATGTTAACGCCAAACAAATAAACAACTTGGTTGCAGACAGCGAAAACAGAAGTGCTCATAATGTGACGACGCTGCTTACTTTCATGCGTGCATGATAAATAATAATTTGTTTTCGGAAAGGGTGTAATATCTTTCTTGCTGTTTCGGTGGACACTTAAGCTGCACCAAGTAACAAGGGAAAGTCACAGCAATGCTAGGTTTTGTTTTGGTAGAACGTTAATATTACTTAATTGTTTTTTTATGGCATTTGTCAAATGTTGCAAATGAGCGGAGAGACCAGCGTCATTAACGCGCTTTTAAATATTCGCTTCGGTTCAGGGCTGCCTACAGAGCCGAAATACTTCAGGCCGTAGCACCTACGAAGATTTTTTAAAGTGCTTGTTGGGTTACAGCATATGACATGCACGAAAGGCGGCGGCGCGGTGCATGGTGGGTGAGCCACCATCTTGCAGTACTCCCTGGAATACGCCCGCTACAGTCACCGCAACCGCTACGGCAGCATGCTGCGCCAATGCACGCATGAACGTGATAACTGTTGGTAAATGACGCGTCACAAGTAGCCTTAACATTTGCGAAGAGTACGGCTCCGTTTCCTGGAGATTATGCAGCGATGCTATCCGAATGCGAGATGACGTTATGGGAAAAAAAAAAAAAACAATCGGGATATACCCTTTCACGCTGCGGGCAAGAGACTGTGTCCAGCATATAGACTTGTGGCCATGCTTGGATGCTGCGGACGTCCACGAAATCTTGGCGTTGCGGACAAGCCTCATTGCTCGTAAGCAGCAGAAGTCGAGCAAGGAACTGGAAGACCACAACCACCACAACTTTAAAGTGAGCGGCTGGGTGCACGAGCCGTCGGTGAAGGAAGCGTCGGCCGACACTGTAGTCATGATAACAAAGGTAAGATGGCATTTTGTTCGCAGGTGACCTATTCCCAAAGCCTGAACAAGGCTTCTCTAACCGCGTGGGTGCTGACCGAGAGTGACGGCGACATAATCGCTGCTTACTGCACCTGAACGGTGAAGTCTGTTCCCATGTTGCTGCCGTCCTCTTCTTCGCCGAGTATAGCTTGTGTACGCGGTAAATGCTTTCTTGCACCGACGACGAGAACGTCTGGCTTAAGCCCACGTACGAAAAGTAGAACTCGAGATCGGCACACAAACTGAGGTGCCTTCGCTGTCAAGTAGACGTTTCTTTTGCGCACAGGACACGAAATCCATGGCATCAGTGGGCCGCGCTTCCGCTTTTCGTACGTGGGCTGGAGCCAGGCGTTCGCGGTGTCGGTGCAAGAACCCTCTTGCCGTGCACTCAAGTGGTACTCAGCGAAGAAAACGACGGCAGCAACATAGGAACAGGCTTTGCCGTTTTGGTGCAGCGCGCAGCAATTATGTCAGCCCTCATGGAAGCTGTTAGCGGAACCTGGTTCATGCTTTGCGAATGATCTACCTGCGAAGAAAACGCGCAGTCAGCACACGTTAAAATTACAGTGAACTAGAACATTACAGTTAAAACTCAAAAGCAGCAGCCTTGTCTTTGTCATCATGACTGCGGTGTTGACTGACGCTTCCTTCACCGACGGCTCGTGCACCCAGCCGCTCGTTTCAAAGTTAAGGACATCCAGCTCCTTCCGCGACTTCAGTTGCTAATGAATAGTGAAGTTCGTCCTCAACTCTGAAAATTCGTGGATGTCCGAAGCATCCGCATGGCCACAAGCCTATGTGCCGGACGCAGTCGCTTGCCCGCAGCATGAAAAGGTCTATACCGATTGTTTTTGTTTTCTCCTCATAACGTCGTCTATCGAATTCTGATAGCGTCGTTGAATAATCTCCACGAACCGGAGCCGTCCTCTGTGCAAACGGTAAGGCCTTGTAACGCGTCATTTGCGAGCAGTTGTCACATTCGTGCGTGCATCGGCGCCGCATGCTGCCGTAGCGGCTGCGGTGACTGCAGCGGATGTCTGCTAAGGAGTACTACAAGATGGCCGCTCACCCACAGTGCACCGCGCTGCCGCCTTCCCTGCATACACCATATATCACCAACTATTCACATTAACCAAAAAACGTTGCGTTCCCCTGAACGCATGCGTTGTTTTAATGTTGTGGAGGCACAGGACAGCTGCTGTCCCGTTCGATTTGTCTTTTAACCTGTTAATTACTGAAGGTGCTGCGACGAATGAGCTTAGGAAGTTTTACAGTGTAGAAATGACTGAACGAAGCATTTTTAGAGAATTATGGTGTTTCACCAAGAAAACCTGATGACCCCGCTAGTTTGAATTTCAGGGGTGTACCACTGTCTGACGGTGTATAACGCTTTCACCAGGCAGTGATGTTTGTAATACGTCTTTATATCCAAGTTGGTTCGATCAAGTCTACAGGCGGCTTTCTTTTTTATGCTACATCTTTTTGGACAAGCAGTTGGATGAAGTGAAGCGAAAGAGAAAGTGAAGCACATGCCCATGGGCGTCCGGAGGGGGGGGCAAGGGGGGGCGGCTGCACCCCCCTGGAAAATCACTCACTCGAACCGTGAGTGATGGCCGCACGCCAGGGGCGGTGGTGCGCTCAGTCAAAAGGGTAAAAGCAGCCCCGCATGGTCACATCTGCGAAATGCCGCGTCCGGGCGTGCGTCGTTCCGCCGTTTTCAAACCACGCCATCGTTAGCTCTACTGAAGGGCGACCTGTTCCAGACATACAGCGGCACCGGCGAGCATGTGTTTCGAGCCGCCTTGAGATGGGTGTCTGTTTCTTTGATCTCTAGAGAGATAGCGACACGGAGGCAGACAGTGCACGGGGCATCTTGTTTTCGCCTATCGTTACGCCGGTCACCGATGAATTCTTAAGGAGGGAAGGTAAAATCAGCCGTGTCCACCCCCGCTTTGTCGGGCTGCTCAGGGGCAAGCGGGCGATGAGTTGGCGCCGCCGCCGCTCGCTGTCTCCTCCGATCCACGGGTAGCGCAGTTCGGTAGAAGCGCCGCTTTCAGAATCTCCGGCAAAGGGGATTAGCTGCTTTTGTTCACGGCGACGCAGTCTCCCGAGGCGCCCCCACACCAGCGTTCTTTGCGTCTTCTGCGAAAACCAGCGCCTTTGGTCAACGCAGCCCGATGGCGCCTGCCTGGCTCGCCTGTCACCTCTGGCTGGGCCTCAAATCACAACAGCGCCCATGTACTGTGCGTGTCAGTGCATGGTAAAGAGACCCAGGTGGTCGACATTACCCGGAACTCTGTACTACTCCATCCCTCATAGCCTGAGTCGTTTTGGGGCTCTGAACCCCATAAAAACACAAAAACAAATTTTCCGACTGGAGTGGCGAGTGTCCCTTCCCCTCGGAAGTTGCGCGGCGTTCCTTTCACCCCCAAAGTGCGCATTCGGGGATACTGCGGCAAGTAAGCCCTTGCACGTGTGCGCGCCTCTGTGTTTGTGCTTGGGTGTTTTTAGTGGCCGGTTGTCAGCGAAGCTGAGAACAACCAAGACAGCGGACGAGAAAACGACGAGCGGAGAGCAGTGTGTGTGCGGTTGCTCGACTGTGCGGATGCGCAAGCAAGATGGAGCGAGGTGTATGAAGCTGCGAGCGTGCATTTATCTTGTAAATAAGTTTTCGTTGTATATATAGTCATCTTTTGTTTTCAACGTACGCGTTCAACAGTTTTTCCAATCAATGTGTATGATGAGTGTGCACCGAGAGCGTGTAATGAAGCACAGAAGTGAATTTATCACACGTGTAATTACGCAATTCGCCCAGAAAAATCCGAGGCGCCTACAGTTGCTGTTCAAGGAAGACTGACTGAGTGACTGTAGTTGCGTGTTTGTGAACATATTGTGCTGTGTGCTGGTCATCAATCCGGGTGAGTTGAGAACCCGTATGCAGCAAGACTGAGCACTCTTCTCCACGAAGTGATATAGCATCTTTTTGCATTTTTATTAATTTTAGTTGTTTCTTCGTTGATAAACTCCAATGTACCTCTCCTAGCCGCGCTTTAATTTGCTGTTTGTAATTTTTCTTTCATGTGTGCATTTTGTTTAATTTTTATTTATATATAAATAAATAAATTTACTCCGCAAATAGCGCCTTTCTGCTACGAACATACCCCCCCCCCCCCCCCCCGGGGCACCAACGGGGCCCCCCCCTGCAAAAAATTCTGCGGACGCCCTTGCACATGCCTGAGAATAAGCGCTCAGAAGAGGCGTAGCAGAAGGAAGTATAAAGCAGCAGCTTTGCAATAAAAAAGCGAGTTCATATTAACACAAATCAAAATGTCACAGTACAATAATTTCGCCTGCACGGTCCATATCTTTATTTAGCCTTTCTCATCCCTTCGGTCTTGCTTACAGCCTGGAAAGAGGAATCGGTGACAGCCCAATAGATAGTCATCACCATTTGTATCTTACGCTTGCTAGGAATAGTCACCTGTTTCCTTTCGTCTTGTGAATGATCGGCCCATGATCATGATCAGAACATTTATGGTAGAAAAAGAAGGTAAGTCATGTTTTGTGCCACATTCATAAAAAAATTCTTCCTGCTCTTTCATTGGTCGCGTATGTGAATGGAATAGCCCTGTGAAGGGACCTCGCATTCATTCGTCTTTTCAAATGGCATATGGCCTGCATGAAAGGCAGTGCAAGGAGCTTGGGCCGTGGCGCATTTTAGATCCCATTTGAATGATGGCGTACATTATGTCCGGGTGAACCCCATCGAGTTTCACTTCGTGCTCAATTATGACTGTGCTAGAAGCTTGGACTGTCGTCACGGCTGCCGCAATCAGTCTAGATGAATGCGCTCTTTACGCGCCATCACAGTCCCCTTCAGCATATTTTAGAATATGTTAACTAGACGCCACGTTAAAGAAAGGAATAACATATTTGCTAGTCATTTAAGCCATGCGCCTTTGCTTCCAGGGTTTCAGGTGTCGCCGAACTCCTTGTCGCTGCCTGACAACGCCTCCGCAACCATAGACCGGGGACGTGGGGTGCACTTACGTTGATCATGTAGCCGAACTTCCCGTTGGTGCCCTGGCGGTCCGGGTCGACGAGCGAGCCGAGCATGTCGATGACCGTCCTGTAGCCGTGGCTGAAGACGTCGCCGATGTTGAAGCCCGGCTGGCCCGGCCGCGGTCGGCCGGAGTCGATGACCGAGCCCAGCAGCACCAGTATGTCGGGGTATCCACCGAAGGTGAGCTGGCCCACGGAACGGGAGATGAAGATGCGCTGCCCGAGGCCCGACAGCGACAGTGATGCGATGCCGCGGATGATGAAGTTCTGCTCCTTCAGGAGCTGTGCCGTCGTCTGTGAACGAAGAAAGGGGGGGAGGTGCCGCGATCGTGTTCGCTTCGGAGGGCTCTGCATTTCCTCGTAAACGAGGGCAACTACGAGGCAGGGAAAAGCTTCAAGGACACGAGTTTGTTGTAAAGCTCTACTAGTCTTAGTCTTTTAAAACATGCGGCATGCGATGCGTGCTATAAAAAAAAAAAGTATCGACAAAGAGACAAGCCTGGAGCAGAACAACATCAGCGAGGGCAGGCGTCTAGTGCGCTTCAATAGATGGATTTCCCACAGGGGATGTAGCTCCCTCTGAAGAACGTGTATTGAATGGCCTTTCTTGAATTTGTTTTATGTTGTGTTTTTCTCTTTTCATGTTGTTTCATGTGCTTTCAATAAGTTTTTTTGGTGCTTTCGTAAACGAACTGTTGCTTGCTGGTGTCTGTGCAGTATTGTATTCCTTTCGTCCCATTTCCATCTGTTCGGTCCTAAGTGACTGCAGTATTGCATATATGTTTTAAATAAATACAAAAGACTAATATTTACTCCCCAACGGATAAAGATTCAAAGCACTAAATGAGAGCATTACTCACCACGAAAGGCACATTGACGGTCATGATCTCGTCAGTCTCTGGTCCCACAGAACTTTCTCTGTCGAAGTAGTACCGCTTGGTCTCTTTGTAGGACATCGTGTCATTGTCATGGAATGTAATGTTATGCTTTATCCACTCAGCCCTGGGATAAGAGTAAAAATTAAATATAACTTCAGAAACGACAAGGCTATTTCGATTCTTTCATAACATCGAACTTCGAACATCGAAAGTTGTGAAATAGGGCTGCATTAGCATCGCCCTTGCCAAGGAGGGTTAAGTTGTCCACAGCCATGTATAAGTGAAGCATTATGCTCACATAAAGCGAGGTAAATAAATGTCACCAGAAAAAGTATTTTCCGCAAAAGGGACGGAGCGGAAAATCTTTACTCCTAACGATAGCCCGGTGAAAGGTGGCACAAACTGCTGGCAGCACTAGTTTATCTGAGTCCATTGAAAAGAAAAAGCGAGCTGAGAAGCGTGCAGGAGGTGCAAACAATATAAAAGACAAACATCCGATCTTCGATTAACCAGAAATCAAACACAAGCTACAAGAGAAACAATACTTCTTGCCTTTTTCTTAGCAATTTTCCTCTGGACAACTCAACTTAGTTTGCTGAGTTCCGCGCAGACAAAAAATTGAAATTGGTTTCCTGTGCAACCTTTCTTTTATACTGCTTGAACATGTATATACATTTTTACTTGTACCGATGCAAACCTGAACATCCCATATAGACCCATAGGGTACGCGATAGACGATAGCCGATAGACCCATAGCGTACGCGATAGAGATGGGGTCCGTCCATGTATGCACATTGTGAGTACCTATAAGTGTACGGTCCCACTTCTTTGACAGCCGGCTTCTCGCCGATTAGCACATCGTTAGGGTTGGTGACGTTGAAGAAGAAGAAGCGGATCTTGATGTCGTGGCTAGCGTCCTTCCACATGGGAAACGCCCGGGAGTGCTCCGTCAGGGACACCTCCTGCGATCGACCACCGAACGACCAGGGTCACACTTGAGAAGCGAACATACTGCTTCAGGACGATTGTTACGTGCACTCGCGGGCGTGTTTTGGCTGAATCCGATAAGAGTTAAGGCTTAGGTTGAAAGAGGTCGGCCTCACGAGCAAACTTTGAATACGATAATTACAGGCGCTCACCTGCACCTGTGAACGACTGTGACGAAAAAGAACAGTTGAAGTTACTGTGTAAATATACAGTGCAGGGGGGGGGGGGGGGGGCATAGCCATTGGTCGGAAGCGGACTGAAGCCCCTTTGCCCTTGAGAAGACAGGTCCGAGGGAGACAGTATCTCTTGCTTGCCAAGCCTTTACCCTAATACGAACGTATATTAGACCCCCCCCCCCCCCCCCCCCCTCCACACACACACACACGCACTTTCAATGCGAAGGAATCCTGGACAGACCACTCGTACCATTGGGTTTTAACACCCAGATATACGAGACCGGTGTCGCATGCTCTGCAGAGGCTTAAACATCATTCCTAGCAGTTAAGAATCAGCTAAATAGAGAGAACAGTACCAGTCAACTTGATTGCTATAAGCGCGACACCCGGGCACTGCCGGTGGCAGTTCGCCCATCGTTCGCAGAGCGTGCTCACCTTGTTGAGAATGAACCTAAACAGGTGGTCGAAGCCAAGGAGGACGGCCACGCCCAAGAGCATCAGAAGAAGACACACCGCGACGCACGCCGAGATACCTGCACGAGTAGTGTGCGCGGAAGAGGCCAGCTGACATGAGGTCCCCATCACAAAATTTGTCATGTTTTGTAATATAAGATCGACGACATTAGAGGCAAGAACTTCTCGCGGTAAACAACATTCAACTTTTATCGAATGTGGACATGCATTGGAAGTGTACCGAAAGTGGAGTTAGAGCTGTTCAAACGGTTCACTATGTACGGCTGGAACACATTCAAATGTTGCGACACTAAGTTGAAGCACTGAGTTTGGTTTATGGTTTATTGGGTTTAACGTTCCAACGCGACTCAGGCTATGACAGGCGCCGTAGTGAAGGGCTCCGGAAATTTCGACCACCTGGGGTTCTTTAACGTGCAAATGATATCGCATAGTACACAGGTCTCTAGAATTTCTCCTCCATCAAAATTCGATGGAGGCGCGGCTGCGGCCGGGACCGAACCCGCGTCTTTTTGGTCAGCAGCCGAGCGCCATAACCACTCAGCCATTGCGGCAACTGCATCATTCAGTTGAACGAAATGCTTTTGGCTCTTATTTTTCTGCGTGAAATTCGGCGCAATTAAACCGCAGAGAGATTGATCTGGAATGCTATTGCGGTCGCTCTCATTAGTAAAAAAAAATAAATTGTATCGAGAGCTACACTACGCCAGCTCTGCGAGCCTTCAGCGTGGGACCCCTTGAGCTCCGTGGCGGTGCCGTGGCCTTGAGCCGGTCGGTCACGTGGTGCGGAGCAGCTGCTGCGCAGGCGAAACCGAGCTGGAACAGCTGTGCGCATGCGCCGTGTCGAGTGGGGGGGGGGGGGGGGGGAGGTGTCGCAGATGTATAATTAAGCGGCTCGGCGGAGCTCTCACGTCCCTCCAGGTTTAACCAGAGCTATACCACAGACCATTTATTCATTGCAAAAGCTACTGCGTCTGCACCTATGTCCTGTGCTCTTACGTCACATTCCAACTTTTGGCTGCGTATAGATCTGTGACTCCAAGAAGAAAAAAAACTATGTTGTAAGTGGAGGTGTGGAAGAGCTTGTCCAGGTCCTGTGCCTTGTGTTTAGCCTCGGTGTAGTTGCAATGCCTGCTTGCAATGTGCAATGCAATGTAATGCAATGCAATGCAATGCAAGTAACAATTTGTTTGGCAATAATTAGCTCTTCTGTTGAAGCTGTATAGAGTCCGAAGGCAGGGAGAGATTTCCTTTTCCTCCTGATGGCAAGGAACTTTTTGTTTTAAATTCTGAGCAATACTCCAAATTATGTGAGGAAGACGATACTTCGTTTCAAAGGCTGCTTGTGGGGGGTTGGCTGTGCTGGGAACCATACACTGAGAGCTCTGAGAGAAGTTATATTTAATGGTTGTCGTGGTAGAGGTTATTCTCCCAAAGTCGAAAGAGCGTTCTAGCATGCCAAAAAACTGCCAGCTAGTTCAGTGCAAAGCGCTGTATCTTGAATCTGTCACATCGTCTGCCACTCCGTTGAAAAATACCAGTGGCAGTGAGGAGCCCGCGCATGCGCGTTCGGACTTTCTGGACGTCGAGACTGGCTAGGTTGCACTCATTAAAGCCCCATTTTTACGAACCGTGCTGTGCTAGAGTTCAGTTCTTGGGTGTCTACTCGTGGCCAGCCTTAAACAGCTGTCATGTTTTACGCTGCACAAAGCTTACAAAAAAAGGCAAGCATACAATTAGCACTAGTGCGTAAAGTTTTCTTCGTCCAAGCTGTGGCTAATGTGAACCGCAGCAGCGCACGTTTCGGTATGTTAACTTTAACAACAGGCAGCAATAACGCTTTCCGAAAGCTCTAAGCTGGCACAGAGCGTCAATTTCATTGCAAAGGACTCAAACCGCATTTCACTGCCCTAATGGCGACATCTACATGGTTTAGGGATGATAAAGTGCCATAAGCAGTTCCTTCTTACAAAAGCAATTGGGCTAGTCGAGAAACATCGCCACTTTTTCTAGAGCCAGCGTGAAATAATTACATTCTGAAAACAAGTATACTTAGTACGGGAAGTGAAAAATCCACTACAGACCGAAATGAGAAAGTAATAATCTCATTTAGAAAATTCGCACTAGTAGTTTCAAGTAGTAGTTGTCAAGGTTGCAGTTAATGGCTTTTTGGTGTAGCCAAACTAGCAAATGAGAGAGGGAAAGACATTTATTTCTGAGAAGAGCAGAGTGGTCGGCCTGAAGGATAATCTCCCCTGCTACTTTGCACTAGGAAGAAGAGAATGACCTGAGGTTTATGAACAGCGGTGCCGTTTTTTCGCTGATTAAATATGAATCCTCGGCCACCTGCTTCCCGCGAGTGGCAGGTTGCCATCTCTTGTCAATACCGAAGGAGCGTGCCAACATGGAGGAGCCAGGAGCCATTAACACCCTGCAGCGCGAGTTTGACAAGGACGTAGGCTGACGGCGCGGGTAGTCAGGCGGAGCTGAAAGCCAGCGATGTGATTAGCATAGTGAAAAGCTGCTGTACCGCCAAGACAAGCAACATCACCACCCACCCTAGCTTCCGCCTTTGTCTGTTCCTTCCTGTTATGGTTCAAGTCGTCGTCGTGTTATGTTTACCCGAGCGTAGCCAATCCGAAGTATTTCAGACTGGTAAAATCATGGCCGCTCGATCTCCCGGAGGAGATCTTGAGGGGCATCGAGCAGCCGTGGTAAAATTTTAGGCGCTTGCTTTCGTGTCTTTAAGCGAACACGGAGGACAAAACTAATTTTTTTGGCGGCAATGCCGCGAATGAGCAGGTTCTGCTGTTTCCAACAATAATTATTTTCTTTTCAGCATGCGTCTCTTAGATAAGGCGGTTAAAAACATTCGCCTGACCACATGGGGTCGAGCAGGCTCTACGCAGTGCTGAGGATTTGAGCTTGCTCGTCTCCAAAGGACTGTCGTTTAGCTCAAAAAAGACGTGTGAGGTGAAGTTTCCGACTAGTGCAACGTTAATACGCCCTTTCATGCCTTTTAAGTTGGAATTTTTCCGACAATACGATCATAAGTTACATCGTCTCATCAGCGCTGAACTGACTGATGTCGGGGTGAACTGTTCACTGGAATGGATAAGATGCGCCTACCTGGTACGACTGATATCCAGCAGCTCAAACAATACCTGTCTGTCAACTGGTATTTCGAACGCTCCAAAATGTCAAGCTATTTAAAATGACTAAGTGGCTCAGTTCGTAACGAACCATTTGCAAGAGCATCCCGGAAACTGAGCCAGAGCGACGGAACGACAGGGCAGCACGTGTCCTGTATTTAGAGTTCGCTTTGTCTTGGTCTGTGCGATGCTGTGGCAGGTAGGCGTTCTGCCGTGCGATTTCGAACCTATGAGCTGAAAGAGCTTCCTTGGCGCCGTAGCGTCAGCTGCCGAAACGCAGCGAGCAAGTCACGTACACAAGCGCCGGCCACACATGATGCTGCTGCTGGTGCTGCTTGCCGAAGGGCTCCTGGAGCATGGTCTCTGGCGACGTCTCTCCTCCGAGGGCGCCTCTACCTCGAACTGCTCGCAGCGAGGGGCCACGGTTGCTCCGTCTCGGGCACCTGCACACCACAGGGGAAGAGAGGGGGACATAAGCGTACTGATGTACAGTAGTACGATAACGATGCGGGGTTCGTCACAGCGACTCATTAGTAAACGATGCTGCAACATCTACCAAGGGCGCAGCGACGAGTGTTGAGCTGGGTCCAGCCCCAGTTCAGTCTGGGAGTTGAATACCCGCTCGCCTTCCTTACAGAAGCATCGTCGTCAGGTATCGGACAAATTCTAGCACCGCTCCTTCTGCGTACACCCCCCACCCACCAATCCCCCCCCCCACCCCCCAGAAAAAACCCCAAAAAAACTCGAGAACAGAGCAGCTGATGTGGTGGTGGTGGTAGTGGTTTATTTAAAAATAAAAAAGTGAAGCAAAAGACTGTTGCCGGCCGCGGCAATTGCTATCTAATATCTTAAGCACCCGAGCTGCAGCCGGCGGACATGAAAGGGAAAGGGAGAGGATAGTTTGGCTTATAGGGTTTAACGTCCCAAAGCGACTAAGGCTATGAGAGACGCCGTAGTGGAGGGCTCCGGAAATTTCGACCACCTGGGGTTCTTTAACGTGCACTGACATCGCACAGTACACGGGCCTCTGGAATTTCTCCTCCAAAGAAATTCCAGCCGCCGCGGCCGGGATCGAACCCGCGTCTTTCGGGTCAGCAGCCGAGCACCATAACCGCTGAGCCACCGCGGCGGCTGGGAGAGGATAGTGAGGAGAAGTATAGAGGGGAGCGACAGCAAGAAAGGACAGGAGAGAGCTTTATACACTTTTTACAAAATACAAAAATAATCAAGTTCGCGCCGCTCGCGCGCTAATGTCCAAGCATTGTCCGAAAATAAGTGCGCGCGAGCGGCCACTGCGCACAATCACTTACAAAAGAAGTAAACTCTATGTACCGTCTTTGTCAAAAGTAACCAGACTGCATGGTTTGCTTCTAGCTTGTGTAGTGGAGCCCTTGTGGCCTTCCTAAAGATCAAAAGATGTTGGAAAGTAAGAAAACCCCCAGTCCTTCCTTTTAACGACCATTCCAACTTCAGGGAAGCTGTAAGGGCTCCACTGTACGATCTGGAATCAAAGCATGCAGCCTGGTTACTTTTGACAAAGACGGTACATAGCCGCGCGCACGTAGCGTCCTGTCTCGGACTAATCGCGCGCGCGGCACACCTCAAATCGAGTCGGCCTGTTGCGCCGCGTGTCACTATAGGTGGCAACAGGTTGACTCGGTTCGTTGGAGTGCCTCCTTTGAGGGACATCGGTCACTTCGTTCCTGAGCCCGACTACAGCCCACTGGAAGCGGCCGCACAGTTCGAACTCCTTTAGAATAAACCTGCGCTTGAGGCGTTCGAATACCATGTCAGTCGTATTCTTCCCAAAGGTGAAACGAAGCAGGCATACGAAAAAAAAGAACAAATAAAGTACTGAATCCAAAAGGTGCGTGTGCCTGCGACAGTTATTTAGCGTAAGTTGTGTGCATAACAGTGTGCTCGTCGCAGAGGTGTGCAGCTATATTGATTACATACGGCCAGGTTATAGTCTCGCCTTGTTGGTCGTGATTTCAAAATGCCCTCCGCGTAGTTTCAGTTATCTCAATGACATCGTTATACCAAGAACCTTGGTTATGCGTTTTTTTTCTATGCCGTGCATTAGAAATTGTGTAGTGTCATTCTGCAGTAAAAACATGAGTCGTAGATTGCATCGAATCTCCACATTTCTTTAACTTTAGTCGCAGTTCCTGTTAGGACGAGGCGGGCCACAGTCGAGAAAAGCGAGATGCAGTATAAATACTATGAACAAAACGTGAACTTTTTTTGCATAAATGAAAACTAAAGGAATAAGAATGGAAGTCTTCTTTCTCTTCTGTTCTCAGACAATGCGTCTTATTGTTCAATACGCCCATTCCCCATGTGCTCTCTTGAATGCGGCCCAACGAGGAAACTGCTTTCAGAGATTTTCGCACGCTGATATTGGCCTCTTTCCTTGACTACGCTACTATGGGCATGGTATAGTTATATTTTTATCGACAAATCATCCTGCTGTGTCTAAATAAAACACACCCATCGCATTATTTAAAGAGTTGCCGTTCCAACCGCAGCGAAACGTCCTCTCAGGGCAGTGGGCGCATCCCGAAAGCCAATTACGCGCTGAGCGAGTTCGCGTGAGCAAGAACAAGGACAGAGCAATGGCACAGAAGGCGGTGGACGCGCACAAGGCTGTCTTCGCGATGGGCGGGCAGTTTCCGCGTACGAAGCCCCCGCGTGCTTCCTGAATTTGCACGCATTAGCCCGGTTTTAGGAGCCGCAGGGGTATGACCCCCTCTCTTTCTTCTTTCCACACGACCGCCCGCACGTGGAGATGCAACAGCAATGTCCATAAAAACAGAACAAGAAAAAAAGAGCGAGAAGAAAACAGGCTGGCATTAGAGTAGCCTGAACGTAGTTGTAGTGACAACCAGGGAAACTGCCCGCGTCACGTTCTGATGGCCAAACTTGACGTTCCTGTCAATGAGCGGCGAGGAGACGGGCTGGAAGCGAGAATAAAGAGTAGAAACATGGAAGCTGGGCGGAGTCGTTTTGCAGGAGCCAAGCGTGCAACATACTCCGCATCCGAAGTGCCTCGCTGTCCTCAGCTCCGCTGGAAGACCAGCTTGCTTCGCTCGACCAGGGGCAAGATCTACTGAGAGTACGGCTTGTGCTTTTCAATAAAATGGCTGCCTTTCTCTTGTAACGAACCTTAGACTAAAAACAAAGAGGTGGAGAACGTTCCTACTTTTGAAGGAGTCCTCGGTCTTTAACCCAGGCTTCGACATCAACACTTTAAACACGAATATATCTATATGGGTGTAAAAAGGGAGTATACCCACCTCTAGCGCACTTTCTTTGGAGTGCAAGGTATGCTAATCAGACTCCGGAGTAGACTTCGATCCCTAGCCATACGGAATGCTTACGCTTGGCAACAGAGGTGCATTTCCACAGCAAAGCACAGTGACTTGATGCAACTAGCAATGAGAGGAGGCTATTCAACACAGCACCGGAGGTATTGCGGTTAGCAAATAGAGAAGATTGAAATTTTGGTTAAAAACTTCGTAACTACTAGAACTTCACTTGTTCTGAAGAGGGAATTTGTCTCCGTTGCCAACCTCAAGTATTCCATAATTTTAGTGGTGGAAGTTAACCCAGGGCTGCGGCAGCACACCCTGCCCCTTAAAAGGAGTGAGCTAGAAGAGAGCTTACTGCAATTTTATTCCTTTCGTGTTTATAGAGTGTGGGGCACGACTTCGGCACCACACGCAGCATCGAAGTTTGCAGCGTGTTGTTTTCTCGACTGACCTGCACGAACCACGCGCTACCGAGGTCGCGCTCTCTTTTCGGACAGCTGAGGGCGTGCACGCGTCAAGTGAAGAGGCCCGCAAGTGGATCGAGTCGTCGGCACGCTTTCTTGAGATGCGTGAGACACGCTGGCAGGGCGGAAGAAGCGGGGGAAGCCGCGCTCATGCGCTACGCGGAAGGGGATCGTCCTGTCGCCGTTGCCCGGTGGTTATCCGGGCAGCTACTGTGACGCCCGACCAGGCAGCAGAGCGCGCGGAAGGGAAAGAGCGGCAGACCGGAGAACGTGGACTCGAAGCCGCTTAGGATCAGCCGCACGTTCACCCCTGCCCGGTCCATGGTATCCCGACCTCTTGGCGGAGACCAGTACGGCTGTCGGGCTCATGCACACGCTCCTCCAGCATTGCGTTGCGTTGCGTTTTATGACACATAGGAAACTAAGGCCAACATGCACCAAACGCAAGGTTGATTTTGTCTGCTTTGTGGCCAAGAGCAGAATGATTTGAAGTGTTATAGCTTGTTTTACTTTTTCAAAGATGTAAAAAACATGAAACGTCTACCAGTGAATTTTTTCTTAGGAGTAAGCTAAGGTGAAAAAGGGATGGATTCAGGCAAATCATGAGAAATGTTCCTCCCGTAGTTTCTTCACCTTTGTGCGCGTACGTAAATCCAGCGCTGAAAGGTGCAAAAGCACGATTCCTTTCATCAGGTGCGGATGATTATGGCGCATCATTGAGCCAGGGAATAAGTGTTAGGACGGAAGGGACCACAAAGAGGCCAAAGAGCAAGTAGAAAAAAAAAACAATTGTCAAGTAAAGCGAAGTGATGCCGAACAAAGAATCTTAATTCGTGCTCATTCGTGCATCGTGCAAGAACAATAAACGTTTCGGTGAGGCGTGGCTACTCAGCCCGATGAGGCGATTTCTGGGAACGTTCATCGTCGCATAGGGTAGTCGAATTTGCCTACGGATCACCTGCGGTGACGTCATATCAGTGAAGCGTGCGCCGTAATGGCAAATCGTGTGCATCGTGCAAGAACAATAAATGTTTCGGTGAGGCGTGGCTACTCAGCCCGATGAGGCGACTTCTGGGAACATCCATCGTCATATAGGGTAGTCGAATTCGCCTACGG
Organism: Amblyomma mixtum; assembly: GCF_055824585.1. Taxonomy (NCBI): domain Eukaryota; kingdom Metazoa; phylum Arthropoda; class Arachnida; order Ixodida; family Ixodidae; genus Amblyomma; species Amblyomma mixtum. The sequence continues at coordinate 306,517,254 of NC_143012.1, read as the reverse complement.
ATCACCTGCGGTGACGTCATATCAGTGAAGATTGCGCCGTAATGACAAACCGTATACATGGTAAAACATTTCGCGTATGATGAAAAAACACCGCGTATATCAATATGTTTACTCAAATAATACAGCAGATAACCAAAATACCCTACTGCAATATTATTCACATGGGCAACGAGCCACCGAATCGGCGAAATGGTTGAACAGCGCCTCCATGAGATAGACGGTGGCTCAGCGTCTCGTTCATGTCACTGACACACGGAGAAACTCTAAAATACCGAGTTATGAGAGTACAGAGGCGTTCCCGTGTGTTCTGTGACCTTCAACACTCTAATAAACCCGCAGTACGCGGAAGTATGGCAGGCTACAGGATCCGCCAGCGGCTGTACACCGCGAAAGTATGCAGAGGGAAGCAGTCCTATCAAGCTCACATTACGGCCATCCCCGAAGGTGACCTAGAACACGAGGAAATGCCGCAGCAACGCTCTCGGCTGCAGAACGCGGCGCTAGATCGCGTTTTTATCCGCCGGAGTTGCAGAGGAGCGGTTTCACGTTCAAGGACACGACGGAGCGTCCGTCGGCAAGGCTTTCACACGCCTCTTGACAGCCTTATCCAAACAGCTGATCTGAAGCTGAGTGATGAGTCACGGATCTGTTAAAGGCATTCACATATCTCCTCTAGTGCTCGGAAAAAACCGGCCTGTCGATAAACACAGCTCTTGAGAAGCAAAGACAGAACTTCTCCACTAGTTGCAGCAATGCTTGCAAGAGTGGCTTCGGGCGTGCATACTGCAAATGCAGCAGAAGAGTTAGTGCTTCAGGCTCAGTGCTTAAACACTGCATAGCTTACAACAATAACAAACACAACCCCGAAACCCTTCCAATGGCGCAGCATTTCAGGGTCAATGCGCCATACCATGGGCAAAAAAAAAAAAAAAGCGAAGCTTAAGAATAAAGTCCAGGGCAGTCGTACAGGGTCAGTGTGCCGCACATTGAACAAAAAATAACTAAGAAATAAAAAAAAAGAATGAGGAAAAGGAATGAAAAAGGCAGCGAGGGCTCTAAATAACTCAGCCGGAAGTGTTTCCCCGTTGTGGCTACAGTGTGACTAATAAGCAGAGCCAGGGGTGGCACGTGGTGCGTGTCCGTCGTGGTCGCGCACCCGAAATAGCCGCGCCACCTCCCGCGTCGTGAGGCGCCCTTTCCATTTTCTGCCGGTGCCGTCAGCCTCTGATGGAAACGCTGCACGTCTTCAGGGTCGCCCCTGCTAGCAACCCTGGACGGAGCCAAGGCCTCTTCGTCATGGAGGAAGAAATTCGTCGTCCATTCCCTCCACCCGGTTTCTCTCGGCGCGTGCTGACCTCCGCCCTTGCAAGGCGTTTTTTTCAAAAAGAGTGGGCCTAATCTTCTTGCCAACAAAGCTGCTAATGCCGATGATTATCTGGTTTATCTATAGCATTGTCCTGAGAACCTAAAGTGCGGGCTTGGAGAAATTTCGTGGATTTAAAGACCGCCATTCAGCTCGCCCACTTACGCTAACATCAACTGAGTTGCTATGTTCGTGAAATATTCGTGTATGGACCACACGAAGGCTGGCACCATACTGCTCTGATAACAACGATACAGGGCAAATAGAACGAGGGACCAAGGAAAGGAAAGACATGTACAAGCGCTCAAGATGCAACACCAACTCGCCCACTATGCTACATTGCTACAACATATTGTTCGGTTGAACTGATAGCGACTCGTATCAACAGAGGAAGGTTTTGTGAAATAGCAGACGGGAAACAAAAGACGGGAAATGGCAGACAGGAAGCGCAGAGCCATCGAGTTGGGCAGGATTGATACGTGGTGAACACATCCGCTGATCCATTATAGAAACTGCGCGAGAAACAGGAATACGGAACGAACAAGACAACGCGAGCACTTTCGTTCCGTCCTCGTCGTTTTTTGCTCGCTGTGTTTGCAATGGATAAAAGAAACCAACCAGCCCAGCTTTCTGTCCTTCTAATCATCCGCTTAAACTGGCGCCTGAGTAGCGAGGTTAACGAACCAGCAGGCGTGATGCAGATAACTGCAGATACTGCAGATAAACATGCTCACTGTTATTTACAATAACTGAACAAGCTTTCCTAATCTGACCTTGTACTAAGGACACAGTAGAATAGTAAACATGTTCCTCAAAGAACACTAGGTGCAGTGAATACCTCAATGCTGTTTCACTTTTCATCACAACCTTTTTTTTTTTGTTTTGGAGTGCGATGACCAAAAGCTAGCAAGCGCGCTAATGGAGAAAAAAACTGCTCATAATTTTGGCACTTAACGTAGTGTTCTTCAATATTGTAAGTTAATAGTTTTATTTGGACAGAATTCACTGCGAACAAGATACAGCTGGTAGAAATGCTTATGCAGTCGCGTTAGATTAAACTCGCGAAAGGTGGATGGATACGTACAGTGCACGTATTTATAACACAGGCATGTTCTGGGGGTTCGAATGAGAAACTAGCATCTGAGCCTGAAAATTTACATAATGTATCACCGTCATTATCATGAATGTAACTTGCCCTTGAGTATCTTTCTGTATACTCAACATCTCGGCTCAAACCAATCTCAAAACTCTAATCGGCGGCGAACTGGACTGAAGTTATCCTGAACACGTTGCTCATTCCGTTTGGGTATTGGTTACTGGGGTTTAACGTCCCAAAGCAACTCAGGCTATGAGGGACGCCGTAGTGAAGGGCTCCGGAAATTTCGACCACCTGGGGTTCTTTAACGTGCACTGACATCGCACAGTACACAGGCCTCTAGAATTTATCCTCCATCGATATTCGACCTCCGCGGCCGGGATTGAACCCGCGTCTTACGGGTCAGCAGCCGAGCGCCGTAAACACTGAGCCACCTCGGCAGTCATTCTTTTTTACAAATGGCGGATGTTGGGAGAGACAACGTATACTCCCTGTTATCATGCCGCTTGTTTTGTCTTTTTTTCTTCTCATAATGCTAAAGAATTTGGGTACAAATAAAGTGTAAGCGAAATTGTGTGGTGTAATCAATCGGGACAGCAGCATAATTAAACGAGGGACGAAAATGTTCACGCCAATCCACGAGGCAACAAAGGCCGAAACGCACGGGGGCCATCGAGGAAAAAGATGGCACGCGATGACCGATATTCGCAGCTGACCCGGCAGTCCGAACGCATGAACAGAACGGCAGTGGCGGCCCCTACGTACCGAGCTCGAAGCAAGCTCTATGATGTGGCTACCAGAAAACGAAACGGCCATAAGCTTAAATAACTGAAGCGTCAGAGCATCAAACCTGTACAAAATCTGCTTTGTAGTCGCTGTGTTTAGAAATGCATTGTTCTGTGCGACCTTGGATTTGTACAGAAAGTATGTAGGTCGTGGTTCTGACAGCGATAAACATGAAAGATACCCAACAAGGTCGTGACAGGCTGTCGACGTATTTTCTTCACACGCTGAAAGTGGCAAGTCCAAGTAATCGCTGCAAATAATTTCAAATACATCGGAAGAAAGGTGACGTAAAAGCAAAGCCTTCTCGGGAGAACCGATGGTCTGAATTATTACTCGTGACAAAGTAGCCAACAGAAAATGCGCCATACCTTAAACAAAAAAAAGTACAACAAGAATATAGTACACAGCCATTCGGGGTCAGTATTCCACACATTGGGCCTCCTTGGGAGGGAAACCCAACGCATCAGTAATGATGACATTGAAATACCACGCATGCAGTTTCATGCAGTGCAGATCACGGCCGTCATAGCATGCACAGCCAAATAGCAGATGGGGGTACGATGGGCTCTGAACTATGGCGCATTGAGGTCGAAGGTGTCAACATCGGCGTCGCGTGGTTACGTAAATCTCAATAGCAGGCCACGCCGACAGCACGTACGTAGTGGGGGAGGAGGTTCTACGTAACGCAGATAGCGATCGCTCCACTGTCCCGGCTACGATGCACGTGGTAGTGGGAAAAAGAAGCCACGTTCCGCACCCGCGGCCACATTCTTCGCGGGAGAGGCTACGAGGGTTTCGAGCACAATGACAGGAAAAGTACGAGCGAATTGCTGTGCCCGGTCGCGTGTCTTCGACATCACTCGCAGCACACGACGGCGGCAGCGAACCGCAAGTGCCGATTGATGCAACGCCGGAAGCTCGCAATTAACTCCGCAGACGCCCTCCGGTTTGTGCAAGGTTAGTAATTAGAAGAATAGTAAAAGGAAATACAAAGGAAATGTCAAGGCACGTGGTGGACAATGGCCCATGGAGCCACAGCACACCGATTCGCGTCAAACAGTGCCCAGTCGTTATCTGCCAGACAACGGGCGCCGATTGGGTTCTGTCTGCGATGGCATGGGCGCGGTGTTCGTACACACGCACAGATAAGCACGCTTTACTTTATATTCCTATAAGCGCTCCGCGAGGGTGGGAAAGACGCCACTGTTTGACGTACGTACAGTACCATAAGTGACACCGAGTTGAGGTGAACCACGAAAACTTAATGCAACAAATATGGAAGCATGGCAGTTAAGTACTTATCAGGCCCTCCCGCGTAAGCAACCCCAGAAGAGAGGAGCTCAAATAAAAAGCAAACATATAACGAGGTTAACCTTGAGCGATGCCTGGATTTTTATTCACCCACACTAAAAACGGCAAGCTTATTCGTGAAGGTGACATCAGCGGCATTCCTGGCGACACGAGCTAAACCTCCTCACCGTTCGGGTCAGCACCGGCCGCAGGAAATCCAAGGAGAAGACACTTTTCGACGTCCGAAGGCTACACTGTATCACTCGGCCGAAACCAACCAACACCGCGATGGCACCACAGACGGAGGTTATCCGGAGGTGGCACAGATGTGCGGAACGGTGTAGACACGACGCAAGCGGTGCAAGCCGCGGGTCACCATTAGGGGGCCGGACAGGGAGGCCGCGTATCGCCAGGATACCGTGAGGAGCAGCGCACAGCACCGGCCATGGTGCGGCCGGGGACCGAATGAGGTGGGAAGAGGGGGGGCCAACTTTTTCGGCAGCCACGAAGGAGGAGAACGCGGCCGAAGGCAGCGGTGGGAGGGAGAGGGGGGAAGGCGCGTTCGGGAACTGGGTTGTCTCGTTCAGCGGGCCACGATGCTGAACGTACTACTTGGCAGCGGCGGCGGCAGTTTGGAAAATGGGTCGCCCGTCGCCGAAGGAACCGGGGAGCCGGCAGCGGTCGGGCCGTCGGCGCGGGGGCCTGGAAAGGGCGCGGACCGTACGAGGTGCCCTCCTCTCCTGGGAAGACCGTCTTGGCGGAGGGCCGACGTCACCGACAGGGGGGGTGCAAGGAGGGGAGGAGGAAGCTGTGTGGATCAGCCCCAAAAGCCTCCTCGGAAGGCAGAGCGCTGCCGAAGGGGGGTCGAGCCACAGGAGGGGGGTTATTTGCAGATGCCAAGAGGAGGAAGCGAATGCGACTGTCTCGGCCAGCAGCGCGCTGCATACTGCGAACAGTGGCGAGAGGGGGAGGGGTCAGTGAAGACAAGCGCTGCAGTTGCAGGAGGGAGTCCTGCTCAGGCCAAGAGCCACAACGTGAGGCAGAGGCATCGTAGCAAGAGGGCGCGAGAGGAGAGGGGTGGAATCTATTCTGGAAACGCGAAAGGTGCCTCTTGGCAGGGTTCTTCACCTCCCCCTTGGTGACCAGGCGTCCAGGGCATTGTGCTTGCTGTTTTACACCCCTGGTGGAAACAAAATGCCCTGCGTACCGTCTTTCCCTTCACCAAAGAAGACGGGCTTCTAGCTTCTTTACAGCAGCAGCCATCGTAATATTGTTGTTTTGGCCGTTATAGCCTGTTTGTCGCTTATTTAAGGTGGCAGACGTGAAATAGACGAGGTAGGAGAAGGGCGCGAGAAAATGGGGCGAGCCGTAGCAGCTGAACAACAGCATCCACCTTTTTATGTTTGCATGCGGCAGGTTTTCAAGCAGATTGTCCACTCCTGGCTTGTGATCGTGGCATGGAGAGAGCAATAATTTGCCTGGAGTCCCCGGCAGACACTATGCGGATCACGTCTGCAAGCACGTCATGGATGGGCTGGAAGAGGCGTTTAGGAAGATGACTACGAGCGCCGGAATGGCCGAGGGGCAAGAAATTTCCTATGTTTTTCTAAACATTCTTCTTCCTTTTGTAAACTGAACTGAAATTATTGTCCACTATGGACAATGCTGTCTTTCGGATGACGCAAAAAACAACAAAGAAAAACAGTCCTTCGTTTACATGCTACTAATCGGGTAACTTTCTGGAGAACAACGCTGCCAGCCTATTTACCTCATGAGGGGAGTCACTCACCCCTTTAACATAGCACGACTGCATTCCCCTACTTTTATCCTCTTGCGTGGGGAACCAGGTGTGCGCTCGAGCCCACACCTCGGGGACATCTCCGCATGCGCACATATCCCCTTGCGGAAGCGGATCACCCGATGTTAAAACGATCATGAATTTTTTTTTTTTTTTGGTTTGGTATGGTTTGTTTGGTTGTGGGGGTTTAACGTCCTAAAGCGACTAAGGCTATGACGGACGCTGTAGTGAAGGGCTCCGGATATTTCGACCACCTGGGGTTCTTTAACGTTCACTGCATGCTACCGCACAGTACACGGGCCTCTAGAATTCCGCCTCCATCGAAATGCGATTGCCACAGCCGGGATCGAACCCGCGTCTTTCGGGTCAGCAGCCGAGCGCCATAACCACTGAGCCACTGCGGCGGCATACATCTTTTTTTGTGTGCGTGACAAAAGGACACACTCGGATGATAATCGGTGGTGAAGAGGCCAGCGAACCTCAAAACTTTGATAGTCAACGCACATGAAACAATGTTTTAGCAGGCATAACACCACCAACAGGGTTTTTCGACATGCTAGCTTCTGTTCCTTTCCGTTTTTTTTTGCTTCCAGAAAAAAAAAAATCGGCTTCGACGTGCGCACGCGTTGGTGTATACAGTAAAAGCGCCGAACCGTCAAGCATTACCCTCATTCTCCAGAAAGTTACGTTTCCCTTTTTCATTTGGGCGTGACAGACAGCCTGTCGCGTGCGGGACGTGACACAAAAGGCCGACAGCCAGGCAGCGGCACTCGCGACCTTGGCCCGCACCTTCCCTCGTCGTTGCATACTGCAGACACGCTCACAGAAATGGGCGATGTGCTCATCGCGACCCGAAAGAAAGCTATTCGGGCCTTATTGGCACAAGGTTACGTGGGCTGCACGGCTCTTGCGACGACTGTGAAGGGCCACATGTCACTACACAAGGAAAGCTGGGCGTAAAAATAAACTGAATCGCGCGTCGGGTGTTGCGTACGCCTGAACGCACAGAAACCGGTTCCGTGCGTTAGATTCCACCGAGCAAATAAATGATTTCCTCCGGGTTTTTCTTGACCAGGGACGGATTAGTGCGCATACTGCAGCTCCGTTTCAGCCGTGGCTTCAACTGTATTCGAGTACGGTTACAGATATGAATATTTAGGGGAGGCGATGGAAAGGGAAATGATTGGGCGTAACTTTGAGATAAAGGAATGCAGAGCGGATTAGACAGCAAAGTTGGGTATGTTTGAGCTTAGATGAGGAGCAGGAAATGGATTTGCTTGGGCAGCATACGGAGTGCGCAGAATTGACAGCCGTTAGTTCATTATACAAGGTAACAGAGTGGATGAAAAAAAAAAACGTAATCAAAGGCAGCAGGATAATACTTTTTCATACCCAATTTGAATAAGATTAGTATACCTAAAAATGAAATCAGATACGAATCGAATATGCGTACGAATATTCACGACTTTACTTGCAAGCGAGAACAGAAAAGACGTATAGCCGTGGCGCTACAGTAGTGCGCTGCAACACATGGAGTTAGAGGTGTCAAAAGACGCAACACTGGTCTTGGTTTATTAGAGTTTAACGTCCCAAAGCGACTCAGGCTATGAGGGACGCCGTAGTGGAGGGCTCCGGAAATTTCGACCACCTGGGGTTCTTTAACGTGCGCTGACATCGCACAGTGCACGGGTCTCGAGAATTTCGCCTTCATCGAAATTCAGCCGCCGCGGCCGGGATCGAACCCGCGTCCTTCGGGCCAGCAGCCGAGCGCCGTAACCACTGAGCCACCGCGGTGGGGCACAACACTGGTCTGTGACCGCCACGCCATATCTAAATAGATGGCAGGGTCGTGAGCTATGAGCCATGACCTCCGGAATCGGGCATCGCGGCAGGGGCGGCTTCATGTGTGCACCCTTGGAGGGGGCAGTTAAAGGGGGAGGTCACATTTGCACCATGCACGTATGTCGTCGACTTTTCGTCATTTTCCCGTGAAATTTCTCCCTTGTGCAGCTCCCCCTCCCCCTTAAATAAATAAGAAAAGCGCGACTGAAAATTTTTCGATTCCACCTGTTCCATACTTTTTATCATTCATCTTTGGAAGCATCCGTCCTCTCACCAGCACATTGTCTCTCCAGCCAAAATTGGCACAGTTTTGTACTTCCTCCCCCTGCAAGAACTGCTGCTGATCCGATCTATTTTTGTCAAATCACCTCGGGAATGGAAATATCTACCATTTGAAGCCGCATACCTTATCGACTTCATCCAATTCAAGAAAATGATCGAAGCCATCATCTTGTCATGCCCATCATTCAGGTAAAGCCCCATACCCGGAACCTTTAAGGATACAAACAAACACAAACAAACAAATCCGCCCCTGCGTAGCGGCAGAGTTTGCAAAACCTGGCTGAACTCTGCAGTGTCGCCCAATCTTGGAGGTCATGTATATGAGCAGTATGAACGCCGCTACATGAATGAATCGCGTCGCAGCGTTAAAACCTCTTTCCTCCGAAGACCGAATACGGGAGCACTGTGAGAGCCAACGGAGTGGGTTCTGTTTCCGATACAGTCCTGGCATAAACCTAAGCTAGTGCGCTTCCACGTGCCAATTGCTCGAAAACTATTCTAAAAGTTCAAAATATATGCGACAAGTTTCTAATAATTTCGAGCATTCTCAATTTGGTTCGTTCAGAGAATCCAGTGGGACGAGAGAACAGAACTTTGTCCCGCACTGGACTCAACTCGGCTGCAGTGATAGCGATGGCGATGTGGGGAAACGAGCCATTAAAATTAAGCAAGAATGGCTTCAAAGCAAAAACACCCACTTAAGCCTCACATGAAAGTTATAGGCTGCTGAAACGCCCAGGACAGTTCTTTTGTACGTCTAAGTGTTACATGCTAAAGAGGCAGCATGTTTCGAAATATCAGGTATAGTTACGACTCTCCAGCTGTGCTGGTGACATGTGGAAGATGTATTGTTTCGAGTTCTGGGCGCCGAGTAGCGGGCACTCCAGGAACACCTGAGACAAAAGTCGTTACTAAGGAAACGCGGAGGTTGGTTACGCCAGAAACAGCCTGTTATTCTTTTCTCTCCCTCTTTCTTTTTTGAAGGGAGAGAGAAGGAGAAGGCATATAAGTGGGTCACGCGAGCCCATATTCCAGGCATCCACGATCGTTTCCTCAGGGCGACTTCCGCCTCGGAAATTGTGGCAATGTCAGGGCACAATAGTCCGCTCGGAGTCAAAAAGAAGCCAGCTTTCCTCGAGCAATGTGCATGCCTTCTTATTCTTTCGTCCAGGAAATAGGGGGCGAAAACGCGTTCGGAGGGAAGTACCACTCAAGAAAAGTTCATTCTTTGAACTGAAACTAGTGGACCTGCCAGCCAACATGCGGTCGAAAGCAATCATTTGTGGAGCGGAAATGAAGTTGCTGCTCCATCCAACGTGCCAAGTAGAGAACTCATATCGTGACCTGGTGTTTTTCTAAGACACGAAGATTATCGGTCGAATTCGTTTTCGTGTTCCCAAGTGTAATTTGGTGGCAACAAGTTTTCCTGTTGCCCAGAGTGCAGCAATAAAGAAATACGTCGTAGGAATCACATCATGTATGCTTGATTGACGCATTTTTGTGCACCAAAACAATGCAGCGAGTTATGACTCACGAAGCACGCCCAGCATACATGCATTGGAGAGGGCCGGATTGATTTAGGCCAGTTGGTGTTCTTTAGTTTTTTTTTTGTTTTTGCGACTCTGTCGATATGCATGCCGTCACGGCGGCTCGATCATCCAGCTTTTCAGTCAAGTCCTACATGCACTGTTTTCCACTGAGATATTCTGTATAAAAAGTAACCCAATCGCACGTGTTCTGTAGGCCACGCTAAGTCCTCCTCTCCACCCCCCTTCCCGTAGAGCGACGCTTTACTTTTAGTTTTTATTTTATTTAGCAACTCAATTCAGCTCTAGTAACTTACTTTCTAAGCGCAAAAAAATGCTTTGTTGGAACAAAACAGAATGAGGCCCGCAGCATTTGAGTTTGAACTTGGGCGCTATCCATGACAGTTTTTATCGCAATTATTATAGCGCAATTGTCAGCTTTAAATGCAGAAAAAGAAAAAAAAAACACGGATTTGACCCTCAAGGAGGTGTCTTTAGGGTAGCCATCAGGCGCTTGTAAATCACCCAGGGTGGAAATGTCGCCGCGTAGACGACATCCTCTCGGTTCAAGACGTCGCTATTAATATGCATCTCGCGCGGTACAAACACGGTCACGGCTCAGGGGTCGGCGGCGGCGTCTCCTGACTCAAGGTGGGATGACTCGTCACTTCGGAGACTCCGACTCGTGCGCGTAATGAGATTCAGCTCTATTCTTTTCGTCCGCGTTGGCGGTCGCCCTCGGCTCGTGACGTGCGAATCTCTACCTGCCAGCTCCACGGAGCCATCGAACTGTGACGCTTACACGAACCAGCTATAGTGAGCACTGCAGCGGAAGTAAAGAAAAATAAATAGGCGCGTGCGCACCTCGAGGGAAGCAACATTAAACATGAAGAGCCAGTGCAGAAGTACCTGCTGTTGACTCTTGTTTGTATCCCCCCCCCCTCCCATGTCCTTGGCTCAGGTCGAGTAAACAACGACGTCCTTGGGTGAAAAGTGAAAGCGGTAGTTTTCGGTGACATCATACTAATAGGTCAGCGACCCAGGAAAAGTCCCTCCCAAACTCTTACTGTTGCAAAAACGGACGTAAGAAGCTCAAAAGTGTTATGTGCACTGTGCATGATTATTAACCTCAGCTGCTTATTTAGCTGTAATGCGAAGCCGTCATAAATTACTTTTATGAAGCGTTCTTGATGACTGCATGACTTCCATTCCTCGATGATCGGCTTAACGAGTTGTAGTTTGTTATTTTCTTCGTTACCCCACGAAGCCTGCCATTTAGCTCTCACTTTACTCTGCATAAACTTCATCAAGTTTATATGAAGCATGTTTACGTGTTTTATTTTAGCGTGACGGGCATCGGCGCAAAGTGCATCAGCTCTATTAACACGATAGCGTAAAATCCAGCGTGCGTTGTGAGCGATAAATAGGGCGGTGTAGGGTGGGACAGGAAGCTACCCCCGGAGAAGCAATATCTGTCCTTGTTTATCGGCTGTATTACACTGTGTGTGACGTCTCCGGTTAAGGAGTCTGGTCGCAATTTTTGTAATGTAGTGCTGTGATTACGCTTAAGGAATGTCTTCAACATTTTCTTCAAAGGAGTACAGACACCAAATTTTTGCTTGCTTGTTTTCTTCTTTCAAATGATGGTTTAGACGTTAGTAAGCATATACCACCCCGCGGCATTTTCTTACGACCGCTAAAAATATATATAGATAGATTACTTCTTGATTCTGTTTCGGTTTCGTCAATCGAACGATGGCTGTGACGTTAGTTGGTGTCTAGATCACGTGAGGCGAGGAAGAAACGGCAATATATCTCCTACGCTTGCCGGTCCCATCAAATGGCCAAAGACAATAGCTGGAACACAGCGCCTCGAGGAAGTACGTTTCTGCCGAGGTGGCTCTACCCGCTCGCTGCTAAAACTACTGAGCGAGCGGAGCTCATCGCTTCCCGCGGTGTCGGAGCGTCCCGGTCCTTTTCCTGCAATCAAGGTTGCATTAACAGGTGAGCAGGTTACGGCACCCAGAGGCAAAAGGGACAGAATCGGGAATATTTGTAACTATATACAAGAAAAAAAAAAGTTCGCAGTGGCTTTGCTCTGCTATGCCAGGATATACGTAGCGTGGGCAGTGACGTCACGTGGCTCTGCGCCGGCGGCAGCAGCGGCGAGCGCGCGCGGCGAGGCGCGCCAGCTGTGCGCAGTGACGTCACGCGCTCATCGCGCATGCGCAGTATGGTCGACGGAGGGAGCACGCGAAACTGCGAGACTGTGGCCATTGTAGCTCACGCTACTAAGTTGGGCCACCCTTAACTTCTTGCTCCCAGCCGCCTCAGTCCCGACGCCTGATGATGACGATGGTCGGTCGCGTCCAAACGAAGGGGAATACAGGTTTTGCACAGGTTTTAGAGCTGCAGTGAATTAAAATACATATTATCGAATACATCGCAGTTATTTTTCTTGCCTCGCATGACCTGGAAACTAAGTATACACGTCACCGCCGTCGTTCGGATGATGAAATCGAAAGAGCACCAAGAGTAAATCCATTGGAATTATTAAGCGGTCGTCAGCGAATACCACGCGGTGATCCATGCATTCTATAATGACCAACGCATCATTTCAAAGAAGAAAAGCAAGGGTTTATATTTCTTTAATGTTTCTTCTACGGCTGCTGCGACTCCGTATAACATTCGGTAGTCAAACCTGATGATGATGATATCCCCAGGCTTAATGGCACATACCCACGGCGGGGAATTGGCCTCAAACCTGATAAGCACTGAAGCCACCCGATGAGCACTGAAGCCACCCTATTTTTTTCTCTCATTCGTCCTGTAACAATAGCTTCCGACTGGGAATGCTTTTTGAACCATCGGTATGAAGGCTGCATAGTCTCCATATTTTCGTGTGGTGCCTATCATATTTTAATGTGTGTTCGATCAATGCATGCTTTTTTGTGAAAGTGTGGGGAAAAAATGGGGGAGGAATGAAAAGAAAAGAGATAAGGTGAAGCAATGGAAAGTTAGAAGGGACTGCACCGTGACCAGAGAGCAACGAAATTACTTCCACAATGATCCCCGTACAAGCAGCGGGATAGAAAGAATAAAGTATTTTCTTATTGTTACATCACTCGCTATAAACTGCTAAAATCTGTGCGTAAAATAGAGAAAAGGAAAGAAAGAGAGAGGCGAGGGAAGAAAAAAAAGCAACGATCAAGCCCAGTCTCACTCGGCGCTTCGGTCTAAATTTCCCTACAACGCGCTCAGGAAGTGAAATCCAGGGTCGAAAGGCGTGGCGGAGTTCCAACGTCAAGGCTTTACATCGCCGCACAAAAGGCCGCTTGTCGCAGGATAGTGACCCTGGCCAAAAGAGCCTGCGACCCTCGGCGGCGAAGAATAAAAAGAAAAAAAAAACAAAATGGCAGTGATGTGTGTATTAGTACAGAGAAGTGCCACTGAATTGGCCACAGCCCTAAGGGACACAGCGAGAAGATGTGGGACTTCAGCGCCCCTATTACGGCACTTGTGGTGTCGCGCCTCTCATTACAAACTGTGTTGGCAGGGAAAGCCCCCACGTTGTTCGGGTCTGAATCGTGTTCTAAAGGAGGAGGTCACCGTCATATAAGGCCTTCCGCATATGGGGGTGACTATGCCGCTCCTGGGGGATATATATTTAGCACGGCCCTATACAAGCGTTCAAGCTCAGAAGTTGTCATACAGTTGAGTTCGTGTGCTTACGGATGTGGCGTAATGAAAGGCCTGTGTTTACGCAAGCCAGACGGACGATGCAGCCCCGTTCGACACGACATACGTGAAAATGACGATACACAACTCAACCTCAAGCATTGAGTATATGCGATCTGCAACAATGCACAAATTTTGTTCTCTGGGATAGGAGTTTGTTCATAAGAAAGGGTGAAAGACATCGCATTGACGTGGAGCAACAAATCGGTCTGCGGCGACCGTGTGCATGCCTCGACCTGGAATTAGCGATTTATGCCCTTCCCTCTACCCGTTTAAAGTAGCGGCACAGTTAGCCATCACGACAACCAAGTTCCATCGCATAACCGTTCAAGTTTTCATGACCTCCCACCCGGCCCCACCTACCGTTTTAAAGGTTAAAACTATAGCTAAACTCCTGATACACGTCTAATGCATGTTTTTCGTCGGCGATACCATTATCATGTACAGTGCGAAGGAAACCTTTTTATCGCTGCAAAGGCAGTGCGTTACGGACAATAGGAAATGATGAGCGTATGTCACGCTGTAATGTGCGCTGTCGTTCTTGATCGTATATTCATACTACAGTATGCGCCCTCCAGTTTTGCTTGTAAGTGTGCCTGTATATAGATAGAGCACCCTTGCAAAATACAGCATCATATCCTGCTCCGCGCTGTTCTCTACTCCTTGTCATGTGTGTATAAGGAGAAGCGTGACTACAGGCAGCGATCGTGCACACCGGCCTTATAGAAGTGCATCTTATAGAGAGCAGATCAGCAAATGATATAGGCTTGATTTGATTAAGTCAAGCTTGCACTGTTTTTTCTTCTTTTCTCAGACACACATGGTGTGGCTCCCTTGTATTTTGTGATTAGAAAAACTGCTATTTCAATTATTCCCCGACACAGTGAACTGTAGGCGAAAAAAGAATGCTTGTTATGACATGTACTGCGTGAAGGCTCGCGTACGTTTATTTTTTTTTACTTCCCTTACCCTCTTTCACTTCATAAAACATTTATGCACGGATCGAGCGTGTACGCCGTTCAGATGCTATACATGCGCTAAGCTTATATAAATCCCAGCAGGAGGCCATTTGGAAACGACGCAATAAGATTTCAGGGAGCAAACGTCAGATTTCAGATGTGTCCTTCCTAAGTACATAGCCCATTCCGTACCATCGGAAGGCTGAACGAACCTTAATGACCTCTAGTCTCGCAGCTGTTTTCAGCAGGGCGGTCCTCGTGCGACGGGCTATGATAACACAGCTGCCTCTCCCAGTTTGTCCGTGGAGACAGATTAGCCGGGTATTCACCCTACACCCAAAGACGTAGCAGCGGCAGGCCTTTGCAATTTCTATGAAACAGCTGCGCGCCTGGCACACGATGTTGTAGATTCAGCTCGTCCAGGGAACAAACAGAATGAAATTTACAGAGAAAGCCAACGTCGAATGGATGACCTATGGCATTGTTGTCGGCGGGCGCTTTCAGAGCAGCTGTTATTGGGAGTGCTGGTTCAAATTGTTGGACCTCCAAAACGGTGTACAACGCTTCACTTCCGGAAAGTCACTCACCCAAAGTTGACGAGCATCTGGAGACTGCGATGAGAACGCCGTAGGCGGGACAGGTTGCAGTTAAAATGGTAGATCACAGAAACCACAGCTGTGCAGCCTTGATCGCAATTTCATATCCGAACCTCCAAAGTGCCCCTGAAAGGAGGCACTCAAGCCAATAGCGTCGACCGATTCTCATGACGTCGTGATTACTCTCCTTAAATCTTGTAGCATGATGTTGCAGGGGGTGGAAGATAAAAGGGAGTACCACGGCTCAATCAGATTATTTCGCAGCGTCATAAAAATTCGTCGACGCCATTAGCATGAGGGCCTCCTTTGAGGGGCATCTGCTGCTTCATTATTGAGCTGTATCCGACTGTAGTAAGCTGGTCAACTAAATTCGAATAGTTAACTTAGTACCTATTGGAACTTTGAAATTTCCCTATTTGTACCTGTTGTACATATCTGTACCTATTGGAATCGGAAATTTGTAGCGAGCCGTTAGTAATAGCCAAACCACTTTTTAGGACTTCGAGAACGCAGCTACCCTAGGCGCTATGCGACAAGTGTTTGTCCTCGCGTGCTCTATTCGAAAAGCGCGCGTATTCGGTGCGCGTGCGCCCAGCGACGTCAATAAATAGAAGTCATAGTCAATCAATAGAAGTCAATAGGAGTGCGTGTCACGTGAACTTTGTGGACTGGAGCCTGAAGCAGCGAACTGGGGCGAGCACGGAGCGCGCTTTTAAGCCATAGCGCAGAGGGAAGTCGCGGTTTCGAAATCTTAAAAAGTCGGTTACGGTTTGCGGGGTTGAACGTCCCAAGCGACTCAGCGAATCCTAAGAAGTGGTGTGGCTATTTCTAATAGCCGCGGCTCCAAATTTTCAACCGCAATCAAGAGTGCAACTGTAGTAAAAAAGCTAACCATTCGAAATCAGTTCACCTGTTTTCTAATATCCAACAACACTAGTATTAAACCACCGCAGATGCCGTCTCGATAAAAAAGCTTACTTTTTAGAGCATTCCGGTTTTCCTTCATTGAAACAACCGGCATATAAGAATGCTGAGCTGCGTACCATTGTGGTCTTTTGGCTGTTTTGGTGTTTTAGTCATTTTAGAGTAGTGTACCACTCTGCAAAAAAAAAAAAAAGTAACACCCGTGGCGTTTCTAATTGCACTGGAAATCAAAGTGACAACACTTGTTCCGGTATTTAGTTGGGAACTGAGATACGGCATCTGTAACAGCGACAACAAAACACATGGGTCGCAGTATAGTGTAATCGGAAGAGGCGGGTTGGTCCGTATTGCTTTGGCTCGTAGGCGAATTTCGAAACAGTTTAATTAAGCACTCGTGTAGATTGCTGCCTCACCGCAAGCTTTACTGCTTTCAAGAAAAGTGGCGTTTAGGCCGCGCCCCGTCTTAGGGCCTCCGAAGAATGTGAAACCACTCGTTTGAGGAAGCGCAGTCCGAAGAAAACCGAGACCGGCTTGGCAACGACGGATGAGTGTGACCCAAGTCTTCCGCAGTGCGCGTCCTCTTGCCTGTAATCGCCCGCCCCTGGTGCCACCGGAGTTCACTATCACCGGGAAGCTGGCGCGATGCCTTCGCGGCTTCTGACGGGTGCGCCAATCTGCCGCAACGGGAGACGGCCCGCCGAGTGCGGATGCGACCACAGGGTGTGATGTTGACACCACCATATCAACCACGTCGGTCTCCAGAATTACTCCGGACTAGACGTCAGAGAACGAAACTTTGCGTGTCGTGCCTGTCATGTCGTTACAGAATCAGCCTTAACGCTCGAGGCAGCCAAATATGTCAGCCTTAACGTATAAGACTTAACGTATAAGACTTAACGTATAAGACTTAACGTATAAGACTTAACGTATAAGACTTAACGTATAAGACTTAACGTATAAGACTTAACGTATAAGACTTAACGTATAAGACTTAACGTATAACCATTACCGTATAACCATTACCGTATAACCATTACCGTATAAGCATTACCGTATAAGCATTACCGTATAAGCATTACCGTATAAGCATTACCGAGCAAACCTTAACGAGCAAACCTTAACGAGCAAACCTTAACGAGCAAACCTTAACGAATAAATCTTAACGAATAAACCTTAACGAATAAATCTTAACGAATAAATCTTAACGAATAAATCTTAACGAATAAATCTTAACGTGCAAGCCTGGTAGCATCGACCTTACAAGATTCGGATTGGGCTCGAGAAAGCATCAGGAAAGACAGGTTTCCAACGTCGTAGATCTATATTGAGACGCCTTGGGAGACCTACTTTTTCCAAACCAGCAACGTCTGATAGACTCATCGAAAGGATACAAGTGTCTACTATTGTGCGCGTCTGAATGCGGAAAGCCGCGGTATACAATGCGCGGAGCTTCACACAATGGCCAGCCGTTCGTACACTGTGCTTATCACTTTGTAGCATTAGAAGCGGTACTCGGCCTCTACTATGCGACGATCTCGAATGTCTGGTTGTCTCGCAAGAGGCCACACGTTACCCGCTACGTGCCGTCTTAATCTGTGTCTCCCTATTCACGAGTATGACGGACTCGCTACGCCCAATCGCTTTCGCATGAGACGTTGGTGTTTGCCTGTTCATTGTGGTCGCTTTGCAAATTGTTGAGAAACTGGGTCCAAGTTAGAATCAGTGGCTTGGAGATATTGTCACTACTTGGTCGTACAAGAAGTTTGCACCGTCATATTGGTATTGTCGCTTGTCACTGAGCTCACCGCGATCTCAACGCAATGTCCGAACGTGGTTTCGACGACGAATACTAGTACGTGCCACAGCTAGCAGTGCTCTGGGTCTGTATTGGCACGGTAAAGTGGAGGACACCGGGCTAATTTTGACCGCCTGATGTTCTGTGAAAACCTCAACACATGGTCGTTTCTACAGTCCGCCTCCAAGGAAATGCGACTGCCATGGGCGGGTTCGAACTAACGAAAATGTGAAACGTCATAGCCAACAAAGCACCGTGGAGGGTAGATTCGATTAGGAAACCAGCATAGGAGGGCAACTATTGTCAGATACGGCTCTCTGACCAAACGTCGTCCGCATGTCAGTCGTTGCGGTCAAACGGCTTGCACCTGCTAAGCGTATACCTGCCAACAGTCATGGCAGGAGCAAGGTTATGTTGGCCGCAACCTCAATTCAATAAGGTATGCTTCACTGGTTAGGAGGCTCCTTTAAGAATCATTTGTCGCATCGTTTTCAGTTTTGTCCGACCACAGAAGCACTACACTTCTTGAAACCCCACTATGACGTTCTCACCTATACATGTCTGCGACGGCGCGCCTGCTAGCAGCGGGCTTGCTACGTCTTCGAAGACAAAGGCCCAGGCGGTGCTGGGGCCCGGCTCGTCGTTGGGGGTCGTGGCCGCCAGCGGTGGGCCGGGGGCGGGCCCTCGGCGTGAGGACCCCGCTAGACCACAGGCGACACGAAGTGTACGTCGACAGCGGCGCGACTGAGCAGCGCTAAAACCTCTTCAGCGTCCGCCTGCGCTATATATAATTGCCTGTGCGCTCGGTGAAGGCGGAGGCGGCGTCGACGTCTTATGACGCCTGCGCGCCGTCGAGCTCGCGTTACGTCCCGCCTTTGTTGAAATCCGAACTCGATATCGGCAGACCCAGTGGCGAGATAGCGCCACTGAGCTAGGTTGCGTATGAACGGACGCAGGAGAGACGCACTTCCTCCCGTGCGCACGGTGTCTTTAAGAAGACTTTGTTATCGCATATCGCATATCTTGCCCGCGTTTACAGTTCCGCCTGGAGCACGCAGCATGTTCTCCGCATGTGGTGAGAGATTGCAAAGTGATCATATCGAATTCACGGCCTCGTCTAGATGGCATAGCCACAACTCATCTCGGTTCGGGCTGCTCTCCTCCTGAAGCGGTCAAGATGAGCGCGTCATCTTCTGTCTTCTAACTTGCGTAATTAACGGCATGGACGGCGGTATACTCAAACCGGAGTGTCTTATTACAACAATAATTAAATTAATCAAAACAACGTGCTATATCTTGCGTCTTGCGGGAACTTCAGTTCGCGAGAAATAAATCGCAAGGGATCCTTTTATTTCTGTGCTTTGTAAGTAAATCAAGGCATTGACTCGAGTGTCTCAAGTTCCAGTCGTCTCCTGTATACGTTTTGGCGCACGACTGCACAGCTTGTCAGGGGCATTTCCAGTATATCACATTCTCTTGAAACATCATTCAGTTGTATGCTTATACGCAGAAAGACTAGTGATGTTCGCTGAGAGTTTTACTCGGCACAGAATAAGTTTGAGGAACTCAGCTTTAGAACGCAGTGTGTATAGTCTCATCGGTGAAGCCTCAGCGCTAGTCTAAGAAAAGTGGCAACGTACTAAGCAAAGAAAAGAACAAATCATTTACTAGCAGCCTTTTTTATTTTACGGTGATTCGTTACTTTATATCGGAAAGAAATATCTTCCGACCTCCAGCCAATACCCAAGCGCCAACTTTAGCGCTGGCATAATTTCGAAGCAGGAATTTCTTAAAAGGACCAACCCTTGACCAAAACATGTCATGAGATTATGGCGGGTATTAAAATACCGTGCCTCATATTGTGTACATTGAGCACTGAAAAATCGAAGAAAGGAGGATTTTAAATTTTGTTTTGGCACTGAAAATCGCACAAAAAAAAACTAAAGTGCAATCTTGCACGGAGACCCTGGAATTTTTAATGCATCCCACCATGTGACCAAGATATCGCTGATTTGTTATGTGCACAATGTTTTTCTTTTTTTTCAGGAATGTTCATGTTTTATTATAGTATACGCTCTCTCCAGTGCTCTCTCTGATGAAAAGCAACGCTCCCTTGCAAGTGTTATATTTATTTAATAAAGACTGGCACAACATAACACCGCAATATTCATAAATCAATATTGTTCAATTTAAGCGCTCCAAGAGGTGTCGTTTAAACGCTTCCAATATATGCTTTCGTTTAAAGGACAACATTTGTGGTTTTCACTATCGATGTATATATCATCGCAATTTGTTTTCTCTGTCAACCTCCTTTCCTCCGGGTTATATAGCCGCGCGGCTGTTTGTGTTAGCACCAATAAATTTTAAACTGGCCGTTTTCGTGACCTCAGTTCAGGAGATTTCTACGAACAGTATCGCATTTGTGACGTCACAAGCAATGTACGCTTGTTGATGCCTGCTCAAGGCCTTCTGAACAATACATGTCATCCTTTTGTTAGGTCATTTAAAATATTACATGAACGGAGATATGTTGTTGGTGTTGCGAATGAAGGAAGGATGAAAAAGAAATTGCACGAGCCTGACAACTGGCTAGCGCTGAGCCACAACCACTGCCATGTGCAGATAGAGGAGAGTTAAAGGATATAAGAGGAAAGAATGAAAGTACAGACGCACGTAGCAACAACCGCGTCCATTGAAGCGAAGACGCTGGCTGTAACGAGTCACCGCTTGCAGCCTCTGGTTTAGCCCTTCAGCGCACGTACGATAGATTGGTATACCGATGCTCCTGCGACCATTGCTGGATTGTGTGCATTTCTCTCGAAATACCACCTCCGACCGCAGCCGGATTTTGTTTTGATCGAATGTTTTCTTTGTTGCTGCTTTAAAATGGTTTTAGTTGCCTTCTGCAAACCGCTCTAAGTAACAAAAAGCTTAAATCCGCCTCAGCTATAGTCGCGCTCAGCATGACCCGCAACGCACAGCGTTTCGTTGAAGTTCTTCCTACAGGAATGAAATGCTCCGTGATACCCACAGCAGCGGACTGGTAGCAGTGCGCTGGTATCACTGAAATCCGCTAGGGACGCTGAGATGGCAGGGACCACGGTTTAGTCATCACACGGTTCACGCCGTTTTCGGGAATGGCGCTCCTACTGCTAAAGCAGTAAAAAATCTCTCCCTGTTGTCATATTCGTGTGGATGATAAAGCGCTTTTGCGCACAAAATTCTAACCTCTTTTTTTTGGTGTACACCTTGCGCCACATGCACGAACAGTATGAAGACTATTCAATGCCGCGACGACTCAGCAGAGTACATATTCATTAAGCAATCAGAGGAACCATTCAGCTTATCCCCCCCCCCCCCCCTCTCTTTGTACTGAAGGATGAATCTTTCAGTGACGCTAGTAAGCATGAAGCCGTATACGTGGAGCATTTCATTATTTCGATGCAGGCTGAATGTAAAATCAACAGCGTGCCGAAATTCTTACCAGCTTGAATCCACTGTGATCTAAACCAATCGGGAGCATTCTGCCGCGGCATACCTTACAACCATGTGCCTCGCAAAGCTTTGGGGCATACAAATTCCTCCCTTTACAATTATGTTGCGCCTGATCCCATCTCAACATTCAGACACCAGTCGTCTGCAGTTTCATCGCTGTAGAGGAGCATGAAAAGAGGCGTGAAGGTTCGCCTCCAACGCCTTGTAACCGCTCATTCAACATCATTGAAGCTATATATCTGTTTGTTTGTTTTTTAAAGACGGCAGGTTTATGTTTTTTCTTCCCGTCACTGAATCAAGTGCCTTCCGGTATCTTTTAGCGGCGAATCTTCCAGTGGTGTCACTTCGCGAGGACGACACGTGAAACCACAAGATAAGGCATAAAGCTCTGATGTCCATTTCGCCGCGGCACTCGGCGACTACATGCAGTTTTTTTCCGCTTGAGGTCTCCGTGCGCAGACATATCCCTCATAAAAATGGTCTATAGACTTTCTATCGGCCTTTTATTGACTTTATTGCCTCCCAGTAAATATTTCCTTTTGTCTATCCATAGTCTATAGACATTCAATAGACACAAGTCTACTAAAAGTTTATGGCCATAAATTTATAGACTGTCCATAGACTATATATAGGATTTGTATTGTCTATATAGTAGTCTATAGTACCTGCCTACAAATATACTATAGGCTTTATAGACAAACGTCTATGAACAGTATATGGACTGTCTAAAAAATTGTTGTAAGGGTCTGAACACGGATCGCTTCCTCGCCCCTGCTTCACCGGCATCCGAAGAGAGCGAAGCATTAGCGCAGTACGTGCGAGCTACTCAAGGGGCCCCGAATCGAGTAGCTTGTAGTTTTTCGCACGCAATAAACGACCACTACGGCAAATTCCAACAGATCCCATACTCCGCACACGTCCAGCGCGGTTCGTGGCAAACTCTGAGAAGCGTTCGAACACAAATCGCAACACAGCTCATAAAGTACCTTCGAGATCACGTTTTCCTGTGCCCTTCGCCAAACTATCCGTACGTTTCAGCACGTGAAATCGGCTCGCGACAGTAAGAATGGCAGGTTATTCTTCAGCGCTCGGGAGTCAGCCAACTGGGGGCTGATGCTCCGGATGCAGAGGTACAGTCTTTTTCAAAATATATAGCCCAAGCGGTTTCCTTCCAAGCCGTGTAGCGGAGCCCTTAAGCGCATTTGACAGTCGCAAGCCTGGGAGGGTTGAGAACTTAACTTCCTCCTCCCTTCGTGAGATTAGGGTCCCTGAATATGCAAGTGGAACGGACTCAGAGCAGACCCCTTGGGCTGTATACTTTTGACAGAGACTGTACATTCATCCCACTGTTTCGCACAGTTCTAACAAAGCTAAGCCAGCGGACAGACAGAAATGCACAAACGAGACCCCTTCTTATCTATTTCAGACCGCCCGTTGTCTTAGCGCTGTTAAATCCATGCAGCTCAATCAAGTGCAGCACGTTACAACCCTTTGTGCGAATGCAGTGAGCACGCACTGGAAAGCTGTCACCGTTCCCTGCTCTATTCTCCTTCAGATTACTTGTCGGCGCAGAAGAAGCAAAAGACGAACCACAACGTAGCCGGAGGAGACGGCAGCAAACGCCACACTCACCCTCACTCATCGGCAAGAACGGTGTTGTCCGGCGAGTCACAAAGCACGAAACGACAAGGTTGACAACCGGGGCACACGCGTATTCCAGTGGCGGCGGCGGGTGTCTGATCTGGCTTCTCAGCTGCTCTTCTCAAAGCGGCCGACATAACGCAAACAATTCACCCGGGGCCACAGATCTCCAGGAGAAGGGGGAGAGGCAACGTTCTCCTCCTCGCTTCGGTCGAAACCCAACTTGAAAACCCGTACCGCTTCCCGGTGGAGACACATCGTGGCGAAGCCACCGGCAACGCGAAGAACCGGTGAGAGGGGAAAAAGGAGGAGGAGGGGTTAAAAGAAAAGTAGCTTGTGACGCAGTTGCGATCGGCCACGCGCTTTCTCGCCCGTACGTGAACGATGAATTGGCATGTGTGTCTTCTTCCCCTCTCTCTCTATTTTTATTATTACTTCCAATAAGTGCCCCACGCAGGTAGGCGCGGAGGAAAGACTAGCGACAATCGTTGCCTCCCCAAGGTCAGGGTGTTGCGCCACTGAGCGTGGCGGGGCTTTCGCAGAACGTATAGTGCATACAAGAAGCAGAAAGGCGTGGAAGGGAGATGTGTTTGCTTCTGTGTTGAGCTGAGGCCGCATTTCAAGTGCGCACAGTTCGAGGGCGTCACATAGCAGGCCAATAAGAAAGAGCGGCGCCTCCCGAAAATTGCCTCAACACATACTATACAGGGTGTTTCACTTTAGACTTAAAACTATTTTTAACAGTAGTTTTTAAGTTAGAAGAGCGCTTTTTTCGACATAGTATATTGTAAGCAGTGTAGTAGATAAGAATACAGCTAAGACGTGCTAACCAGCTGATTGGTTAACGAATATAGAATAGCTAACTCTTTAGCTATTGCTGTTAGGTTTCTTAATTCAGAGGCGTGTAGCCCACCCAGAGTAATACCGATATCATTGTTTTAGAGTTTTGAAAACGTGGTTACCTTCGGTGCTGTGGCCCAACAAATTTTGGCTATTTCGGCGAGTTTCGTGCCCTGAAGAGGTTGCTTTGCCTGCAAGCTTCTCGAAACAGCATGTATTTGTCGCGATGTAGACAAATTTTTTACCCCACAGCGGCGAGCGTAAACGTGCTTTCAAAATTAAAAAAACTTATATGGATATTACTTAAGGTAGGATACATAATCTCAGTAATTAAGGAGCCTAATAGAGATAATTAAAAAGCTAACTATTCAATATTAGTTAACCAGCATGCTAGTTAGCACGTCTGAGCTGTATTCTGATCACTACATCGCTGCCAATGTTATGTCGAAAATATTGTCGAAGTAAGCACGCACTGGCAAGCGAGGTGAATACCTAAAGGAACCTCCAAAACCGCGTTGCTTATTTTTAGGAACCAGGTGCGAACTTTGGATACAAAACTAGTGGCAACGCTGTCTGGTTTACATTAGACTTTCGAGCGAGAATCAAGTAGCCGAAATAGGTCTAAATTTTTCTGCTTTTATACCTGCTCCGAAAGCTGCTATTTGCCTGGCACATCCGCTGTTTGTTTTGTGGCGAACAAGTTGAGGGCTTTTGTTTCGCCAGAATAAACGCCATGAAGTACGTCAAAAGTAAAAAAAAGACAAAGGCATAACTTGGAAGTGTGTGTCTATTGTACGTATACACGTACGTGCTCGTGATTTAAAAGCGAGGACGTTGCGAGAGGATATATGCAAATACTCCTAGAGGAGGCTCTAACAACTACCGCAAACAACATGGTGTTGCCGTAAGAAGCTACTACTTGCATTTACCGAACAAAAAAGAATACAGCTTAGCACACCGCTGTAATTAAGATTTTTTTTTTTTTCGGTTTGAATTTTCGCGTGTGTAATCCCATACGTGCGACAAAAATATAGGCACACATCAGGACGCTCGTCAGGTCAAGTTCAAAGGTTAACGGGATGCGGGTTAGTAAACAAAAAAAAAATTATTTACGCACTGTGGGCTATACAAGTAGGAGAGGTCATGCGGGCTCTATCCGCTGGAACCAAAACTGCCCGGCTGCATGCCTAACGAAGCAACGCACAAGTATACTTTCTTCCCCCCCCCCCCCCCCCCCCCAAATTCGCGTCCCGTAAACTTTTGTCCCTGACTGCAAAGGTGAACCGAGATGAGTACGGCAACGACCCCTGTCCACAGCGCGATTTTGTTCTTTATCGACTGCTAACTGTAAAACCAATCGCACGCTCTTAGCTGCGTTTTCGAAGGAAACGGCTGAATTGGCTTGACCGTAGAACCAGCCATTCCAGTCACGTGACTACTGACGCACGACAGAACTCCGGCGAACAGTTCGCGCGGAGTCGAAAGCTGCTGTGGAATTCCCACCTAAATGATGCGTAGCAACGCATGCGTGACTCTGCTACAAGTTCTTCGTCCTATAATTTTATTTGCGCGCTTTTTTTACAACCATCTTTGCTTGCACATGTGGTACTAGTTCGGAATATTCGCCGCATCTAAGTTTAGCAACGAGACTTCTACCACTGATCATTTTATTATTTCTTTTTTCTTCGTGGGCGCTTTTCCCTTTGGTATGTTTAAATGATATCACAGATTAATTCCACGCACACCGGACGTCTTCAGCATGTACGTGTATACAGCAAACAAGTAGAGGGGGTCATTATGCAATGAGTCACATCGGCGAGGTCGGCGATTAGGGAATTTTCCTCTTTCGTCTAGAAAAACGCGGCCTGCCAAAACGACGCGTTAACGAGAATCTGACGTTCGTTGCGGCTCGAACACATGGACGGCGATCGTCTTTGGCGAATGCACGGCGCACGCGACGAAGGCGTTTTCCTGCTGTGACGCGACCTTGTCCCAGGAAGCGCGAACTGAACGATGAGTTGATTTAGCCATTGCAAAGGGGGAAGGGGCTTGGATGGCGAAGGTCCTACTTGGGCAGACGCGTGAGAGCGTGACTTCCGGGAATTTCAGGAAATACTGCGACGCAGTGACTGCGGACCTGCACGGTTGGGCCTCGGCGACGAATCACGCTGAAGCCAGTAGAAAGTGCGAGAGTGGCGCTTGCAAATTTGAACTTATTTCGCGAAAACAAATTATGCAGCAGCAGGTGCAGTTCTTGTGAATTAAGCATTCATACAACTATGTCGCGCATAAACAATGGAGGGTAAATTGTTCAAATAATAAAAAAAGCATACGTTTCCGCCCAAAATCTATTCAATTTTTTCTTAGCCTGCTGTTTACAAGAGCAAGCATACGAAACGGGGCAATTGGAGAAACAGTTCTTGAGTAAAGGAAATGGTGCAGTATCTGTCTCACACTTCGTTGGACACCTGAACCGCGCCCTAAGGGACGGGACAAAGGTAGAAAGAAGGGCCGCAGTGGAGGTCTCCGGAATAATTTCGACCACCTAGGGTTCTTTCACGTGCGCTGACATCGCACAGCACACGGGCGCCTCTTGCATTTCGCCTCCATCGGAATGCGGCCGCCGCGGCCGGGTTCGAACCCGGGAACTGCGGTTCAGGAGCCGAGCGCCTTAACCACTGAGCCACCTCCGCGGGATACGGAGCAATTCCACTTGCGCGAAGTGAAACCTTGCCCTGTGGATATATTTAGCGGTTTATATTAATGAATAAATGTTTAATCAGCATTGCAGGCTGTAGCAATAACAGCACACAACATCTCCTAAAGTTATGTTGCCGAAAATTTCTGAGCAAGCAACAGAACCCGCGGAGAAGCTGCAAAGCACACATAAAGCGGGCGCTACATGGATAGGACTTTTACAGAGAAAGCTATGGTACGAAGCCGAGACCGGTGGTTCCTCATGTCGCCCGTAAGCACAGCTGGCAGCGCAGCCTGAGCGCTCCTTGATGATGATGATGATGATGATGATGTCCTCAGGATTAATGGCACATACCCACGGCGGGGGATTGGCCAGGGTGCATAGCTGATACAAACGCACTCATGTACAGGGAGCGGAGTGTTTTTAAAATTTTGGGACGGAGAGCTAGAATTTGTACAAAACAAAAAAATACGGAGAAGGAAAAGTGAGCGCTCCTTAGGCGCGTGTGGCCGCTTCGTCTTCCTTGTGGCTCGGATCGGAATTCGCATGTGGCACTCGTAATGCTCTGCAAATTAAATAACATGAACAGCGCTCGTGTATCGGCCGCTCCCTCATTACTTAAGAGCTGAAATTTTGGGAAAAAAACGACCACTAAAAGAAATTACAATCCCCGCAGACCTTCCAAATGTAGACAGCTGCCTACTGATGTCATTGTCATATTTCAACACGGAAAATGTGCAACTGTGTGCCACTTACAGCGAATTCAGACGTTTGAACACGGAATGGATGGCTAGGCCGACCTCGAAATGACGCCGTAAGTCAGATATATACAAACGTCGGACGAGGCGGCTGAGAAGAGCACGTCTTAATTTTCTCTCCTTGTAGGTTTTGAATTCCTGACATGTTGTTTTACGAACTTTGTTGATTAATTTTGTAAAGTTGTAACTTCGGACGCAATACAAGACTGAACCGAAGAACACCATGTGCGAGGATGGTGAGGAGCGGTTCTCGAGCAGCGGTAACAGTTACAGCGAAGAAGATCCTCAAAGGCGCCGCACCACCTATAGCGTGAGACTGTACGCTACAATAATATAGTTTTCTCAGAATATTGTTGGAAAATCGAGCAGAATATTGCCGCTTTCGTGCAAGAGCTGCAGCCTGCCAAAATCGCAAAAAAAAAAAAGTGCGGCCCTTAGTCGAGTGCCCTATACGGTATAAGGGTTCATTTCACCGACCACAGTGCAGCCCCTCGTTACCCTAAAAAACATTCCTCGGAAAGAAGGTACACTGCGAATCATAAATTTAAAAAAACGTGAAAACTAGAAAAAATAGGTCGGGTTTCAACGTTGTTAATCCAAGTATATACTCGTGCGAAAGCATATGTTTAGCCTGACTGGCTCATGGTTTTGCTTTGCCGGGTCGTCGGCACGTCTGGCGACGATATTAGACTAAGCTCTGATTGAAGTTAGGCTGATTAGATCAGTTCACGCCGCAGATGGAAGTTGATGAAGACGACGTGCAATGCACAGCGCGAGAGTGTTGTACTTTCACACGCTTTCGGCTGCGGCGATAGCGTAGTGCTCTCGCGCAGCGGCCTGCAAAGCTGATCTGGTTGGTTGCTTGGTTGGTTTATGGGGTTTAACGTCCCAAAGCGACTAAGGCTATGAGAGACGCCGTAGTGGAGGGCTCCGGAAATTTCGACCACCTGGGGTTCTTTAACGTGCACTGACTGTTCGCGCCGTCGCTGGTTATACTTCCAGTCATGGATATTTATTTTATTTCTTTCTTACTTAACATGGCGTCGTTGTTGCTAGGCAACGGCACAAGAAAGATCAAGACAAGATTCGTGGGCGTTGTCGTGCTTTCGCACTAAAATTAACCGCGAAAATATGCGCAGTGCTCGAATAAAAAGTCTCCTATAGTTCACTTGGCTCAAAAAAGATTGGCAGAGGCTCAGCTTGGTTAAGCCCGGAAATTGCGAAAGCAACTTCATCCGTTTCTTCAGCCCGCATCCGCCGTGTCTACCGCCGCTCTGCGCCGACGGTTGGTTGGTTGCGACTGAGAGAAGGATGAAAAGGAAACTGCACGGGCCTGCCTACTGGCTCCAGCCGAGCCACCACCGCTGCCACGTGCAGATAGAAGAGAGTTGAAAGATATGAGGAAAGATAAATACCACTCATTAAACTTGGCCCTGCACTTGTAGATGCACCCGCATCAAGCGATGTTGACCGGCGTGCTCGCTAGGCTGCTGCATACGCACGTTGTTTAGCTAGCCCTTCTTCCCGTTCTTCGTCTGTTTCTTCGGCGCAGCGCCATCGCTTGGCCGCAGCAGATCGTTCCAGCCTCGCCTTGTACACATCATCCGACATAGCGCACTGAGAGGAGCGCAGCTGCAGCCCTGCACTGAATCTGAAAGTATATCCTGCGCAATATCCGTCCAGAGGAGAACTATTCAGAGCAAAGGGAAAAGCGTGCTTTTCTGGCTTATGGAGGTTTAACGTCCCAAAGCGACTCAGGCTATGAGGGACGCCGTAGTGAAGGGCTCCGGAAATTTCGACCACCTAGGGTTCTTTAACGCGCACTGACATCGCACAGTACACGGGCCTCTAGAATTTCGCCTCCATCGAAATGCGACCGCCGCGGCCGGGATCGAACCCGCGTCTTTCGGGTCAGCAGTCGAGCGCCGTAACCACTGAGCCACGGTTGCAGCAAAAGTGTGCTTCTCATCCATTCTTACTGGATATAGTCATTGGGCGAAAGCGGATAACGTGTTGTCTTTAATACTGGAACTACCTGCGAGTGGATGCATATGTTGACAGCGTGTGGAGAAGGGGTGGAGGAGGGGATTCTCTCATATAGGCTTCTGGTGGATGGAGGCCATTTGGGGGGTGGTGGAAGATGGATTGGGGATGGGTGGACCTGTTGGAAGGCGGCTTCACCCTTTGATATCACACGCCGACGCCGCGATTCTGAGAAATGAGCCATTATTGCTCTTGCAGCGAAATCAAAATTGCTCTAGAACTAAAAAACGCAGGAAACCGACACCAAATAACCCAGCATTCAGGTGTTAATTCAGCAGTGCGCGTGCGTTCACATTCACGTTTTGTCTGCTGTAATTAGCTTTTTTTGACGGCGGCTAGTAGTGAATTATGCTCATATGTTGGTGGTGGTGGTTGAAACATTTATTTCAGCAAAAATCAGATAGAAAGACAAGCAAAATGGGTGGAGTCCCTATAGTTCAGAAACCCTGTGGGTCTCCGCCGACCACTGAGCACGTATATGGACCAGCTATATTCCTGGAACGTGTTCCTTAATCACTTGAGACCGAAGATTCTATATAAATAAATTACTATTTTCTGTACCTTGCCCGACACTCCGGGCGTTATGGGCTTCATTAGCCTGCCTCAGGTGCAACCTTGTCACGCATTAATCAAGGAGGCCACGAAGAATTTCCTCATCGCCTCCGCCCAAATTACGGCCCAGGGATAACAGCCCTGAAGTATCGGAATAGCGCGAGAAGCAGCAGCGGCTAACTCGCAAGGAAGCTCGACGAAAAATCGCACGTGTGTAGTCATATAGTTTCCGAGGCCTCCATTTCGTGCTTTTATCGATAAAGGAAGTTAGAGGAGACGCGCGCTCGAGAGAGCAACACACAATAGGCATGGACAGGCATAAAGAACGAGCGCGGCAAGTATCTCCAACGCGGGGAGTGAAGTGACAGACTTGAGGAAAAGTTGGAATACGAAAATCAGGAAATTCAGCATGCCACGAAATCGCGTGAATGCGGAGACATAAAAAAAATGCAGACTCATGGGTGTAGCTTGCCTCGGTCTTGACTCAACAAACTTTTATCCCCTGCACTTGGTCTTAAATGAAGCTGTTTCGCAAAGGTGATTTGTTGTCACCGCACAGCTATGGCGCGAGCAAGCGAGTGCTGGCGGCCCCGTCGCTGGTTTGTGTAATGCCATTAGAGGAACAGCGCCATGACGCGGACGTGGAAAGGGGTACACAGACGGGGCGTTGGCTTACAGCAGATTTTTTTAAGGCTTTTCCACAGCCTGTATACGTGAACTGTGGCAAACAAACTCAACACACAAACGTCAAGAACCCCGCATGTGGAAACGGTGACGTATTAACTACTGCGCTCATTTTCTTTCTCTTGTTCATCATTCAGAAAACGAAGTCCTTTCCCTGACATTACGCTATCAAGGTATACTGCTTACGCACTTGTCTTGGCGTTTGTGAATTTCGAGCGCTTCGATTACTTCTCTCGTCGTTTTGTTGCGACTTACTGTCAACATCTCGCACTGGCTGAAAATGGTATACATCCTTCTTTTGTCTTCTTTTTTTTTAATTGAAATATCTTAGGTGGATGTCCAGATGACCGACCACAGAGTTGCTCACGTTGTTATCGTGCTATCATAACCGGTCATTGACAATGGCAATGACAACACCGGATACCATCGTCATGACACATGACAATGGTATCCTGTACACGACACCGCTAGCGCAAGGCACAAATCTTTGGTGCTCTATGGAGCAGCCATTTCTGGCGTCTACAAAGCTGTTCCGCTATTACAAACCCACTTGTCCAGGCTTCCACTTTGTAAAGACAACCTATAGACGATGCAATGTGGTATATAGCCTTTTCTAGAGCACTGCAGCCATTGAGCCACCAAAGCGGACGTCTTCACAGTGTACCATTTTTGGAGTCTTTGTCCTTGCTCTGTAATTCTTCTTATTCGGGTCGTATGTCAGTGTAACACCTATCAGTTAAAGCCCGCCCGTATAGCAGTTGCTGAAAAAAACGTGAACTCGGACTCACCACGGGTGCGCCCGCTGTGGTTCGAGGTAAAGGTGCGCGTACGGGCGCCGGGGACCACGAAGGCAGAGCCCGCGGGCGAAGCAGCTTTGAGGCGGGCCTGCTGGCGGAGGGGAACCCCGGCGTGCCTCTGCTGTCAGGAGGTCCGCGCGATCGAGTTCCTTGGCACGGCCTTATCGAGGAGGCCTACGAAACAAGCAGAGGGAACAGAGAAGGAGGAATGAAATGAAGGAGGGAAAGAACGAGAAGAAAAAGCGGGGTGATCTACGGCGGCGGAGAGACGATCCAACAGAGAGGTCTCGCCGCGCGTTCTTTTCATTATTCTTTCTATTTCAGTCGCTGTGTAAAAGCACCCGTGAATGAACACGACCTCAAGTGAAAGGGTTCGGGAATCATCGTCCTCTGGCCGGGTATATATATACTGCCCGGCAAAGCGTGCGTATGTGTACGGCGACAGTGTCGACGATCTGTCTCTATTTGATCTTCCTTTGGACCACGCGTCGCGTGCCAAGGCGCTAGGGTGGCTGTCTGGCGAATGGACGCATTCTTCGGTGGCTTCTATGTAAGAGTACAGAGACCCTGCTGGTAATGGCTTCCTGCTGGGTGATCAATATTAGAGCTCCTTGAATGTGTGGTCGCGTGTGCTTGATGCGGCGACATGCAGGGTACTCGGTCTCTTCGTTTTGTGCAGGCTATCGATCAGTCGATTAGCTCTAGTTTTTACTCCATCATCGAAAACAACACAAAGCTCTGGAATAATGTAATTCTGCCTACAACATCAGTGAGCTATTTAGAAGTTTGACTGCTTGGCGGATTTTCTGCGGGATAAAAGTTATGCATGTTGCGTTTAGGAAAGGACAGAGTTTTTTTCGTTGTTTTTTTTTCTTCCGGCCGTGAGAGTTTAGATTGGTCATAGACGCATGTGAACTTCGCCTCTGGCGTTTAAAAATGATTTCAAGCAAGCTTAGGCATCAGTTAAAAGTGCTTATCTTAACCTAAAGTTCAGCACTGCCGCAGGAAAGCTATCTATTTCTCCGGTTTACAGAAAATGCAGACACAGATTAGAAGCTCGTCGTTCCCAGACCTATTTCAACTCAGCAGTACTCAGTGGGGAACTACTTTGGGGGGGGGGGGGGGATTTTGCCCTCTAATCTCTATGATCAGCGCAACTGTGTGTCTCGTCCTGTCCTCGTCCGTCATTGCCAGCGCTGTATATTTGAGTATGTCAAACCAACTTGACCAGCAATGCACCCTGCTCTAAGAAGCTCGGAAAGTGATTTAGGTCCACAGGAGCCATGTATATCAGCAGCCGCGTCATTTTCATGTCTACCACAGATAACAAAGAACGTGAGTTTGACTTTCACCTCTACAGAGCTATCGGTTTCGATTAAGACTCACGCGTCCTGGTCCCTGGAAACTTTTGTCCTCGCCTGCACTTACTACAGAAAGTATCTGTACAGTTACAGCGAACAGTGTAGCACAGCGTGTACAGCCACAAAGCGGGAGCAAACATGACACTTTCAATACGGTTTTGATTTCGCGACACGTGAAGATAGTAAGTGTGACTCAACTAACGACCACCAGGCGATGGAACGTGGATACCAGCGCAAAAAAGAAAGAAAACAACACAGGTATCACGGTCACGGGATGTTTTTTTTTTTTTTTTCACAACTGCGAAAAACGAGCCATAGGATGGATGGATGGCGTAACTGGAATTGCAAAGGAGGAAAAGTTAGGTTCCATGAGAGGAGGGGGAGCGCCATGCAACAATTAAAAAATTGAAAAAAAAACTGATTAGAAAGAAACAATCCTGGACTTCGGGCCTTTTTTTTAGGGGGGCGGGGAGATTTCGAGCTCTTTTTGTTGTTTATTTCGTGTTCATTTATACAACACGTTTTATACTTTGTTTATATTTCTTATTTTTCACCGCTCAAAGTTCATGCTTATAAAATGAAATGGGTAGCTTTATAGATGTACGCACAAGCAGTGAAACATCAAAATGTTCGTGCTTAGCCTGTTTAAATTCTTCTAATCGTGCTCATGAGCAGAGGTCAGAGACTCGACTTTTCTTGGGACAGATTGGTTTAGGTTACTCAAACGAAATGCTTTACAACTGCAGCTACGTACCCAACCGTGCTTTACATTAAAAGCGTCTGAAGCGTTTCAATTGTCAGAAATCTGATCCGAGTGCAACCACGGAACCACGGTTGGAAAGGAGGGGGGATTGAATGTCACAAGCAAAAGACACCCGAGCTCATTGCGCCAAGTTGCA
Organism: Amblyomma mixtum; assembly: GCF_055824585.1. Taxonomy (NCBI): domain Eukaryota; kingdom Metazoa; phylum Arthropoda; class Arachnida; order Ixodida; family Ixodidae; genus Amblyomma; species Amblyomma mixtum. Next base: position 306,483,491 of record NC_143012.1, on the reverse strand, counting down.
GTCGAAAGCTCCCATCAATTACAGAAAATACACAAAAACGCGATACACTGAAAAATATAAAAGGCGGGAAAGTGTTCTGACAGCAGTAAAAAGAAGAAAGGAAACTATTCTTTTTTTGTTTGTTTCCAGGTGCGAGACGGGCCTGCGTGTTGCAACAGACAACAAAAAAGATACTTGAAAATACGCACGCGACGACAGGAATGTAGCAGGCGGCAGACGTCCTTTTGTACCCACAGGCGTAGACGAGACGTCAAGAAGCAAGCACGCGTCAAGTGACGCAAGGCGACAACGCGCCATACGGGAGGCACGCATGCAACGACGCACTCTTGGCTCTGTGTAGCGTTTCAAGTCGAGGTGGTCTTGAAAATTCCCGACGAAAACAACTTCGCTTTGAACGAGGCCGATTGAGTGCGTCGCACTGACTATATACGAGTCCGTGACTAGCCTCCCCCCTTTCACCTCACGTGGGCCCGATGGACCGCTCCACCAACCTCTCTGCAGCCCACCCTCTGGCCGCTCCTCGCCGCCCACATCCGACGCATCCAAGGGACACGTGGCCCTACTCTGCCACCGCCGATAAATAGCGCCCACCAAACGGGCAACTAAGAAGGCTCGGACTTGAGCTGAAAAATAAAAGTTATCTCTCTCTCTCTCTCCGTGACTATGTACGAGGTAACTATAACGAAAGGCTTAGAAAGCTGGCGCGACGCTCTTAGACCGAGGTCCGAGAACAGCGGTGCGCCAGCATGTGAAGGATTGATTGCCGCTCTGACCTCGTGGCGTAGCTTAGGAAACATCGATCGTGCCTTTCGCCACCTCCGAGGTGCGATTGCTTAGAGAGCGAGACATCTTTCTCAGGTTTTATTGGGGCTGGCTCTTTGACCTCTGGTACAGAAGGGTTTTAGGCAGCACGGTAAAAGCGCGATGTTGAAAATACCCTAATTAATGCGTTTAATGAGGGAAAAGATTATTCTCATACATAGTGTTGTGTTGGGTTTAGTGGCGCATAAGCATCTAAGGCTATCATGCGCTAAACACAAGGTTATTCTCATACATATTAGAAAGTAACTTTGCCAGGCGTTAAATCATTTTCAGCACTTATCTGCACACAAGAATTTTTTACTTTCTTTTTTTTTCTATTCCTTACTGCGCACTCCCTCCCTCAAGACTTTCGGTCACCTAGAAATGTGCCGATTGCCTTGGTATTTCAGTGGCCGCTTTGAACGGCTGGAAGGCTTTTCTCCATCTCCTCTCCGTCGGAAACACGAACGTTCGACGAAACACAAGGTTCGACGAATGCTATCTATCATTGCTGAAAGGAGCATGAGCGAAAACCAAAGGGTCTCTGCTATATGTTTGTGCAGTGCTGGCATAATTTGCTACGCAGTTTTCTCCATGCGTTCTATAGGCATGCGTTGTTGGCTCTTTGCTATGAGTGTCCGAATATTCGAAGATTTCGAATAACGAATCGAATATTTTCTCAACTTTTCGCATAGAGTTCGAATATTCGGCAGGAGGTCCGAATAAGGCCCGCCGTATCTTTCTTCGACGACTGTTCCAAAATCGGCCCACACCGACGCCGCGCACCATCATTCCGCGAAAAGTATGAACGGGTTGAAGGCTTCAGCGCCACGACGCGGCCCATTTGTGTGGCGGCGTTTATAATGGCTGTACGTGGCCTCTAAGACTGGGCGACGCGGAAGGACTCGGGTAAATTCAGTAACACCCTGCCGTGACGCTAGACCTCGGAGGCCATGGCTCATGCGTAAGTGCCATCAGTCATATTTCCTGCGGTGTGACTAGTGCCGCAGGGTACCACCCTGTTGACAACGGGTACGGCTTCCGCCTGACTGTTGCTCGGATTTTCTTGGAAGAAATTCTTTGGATGAGGAAGTTTTAAGAAGCTAAGAAAATGGTAATTTTCCTGTATACCTATAACCTGACGGTCTTAGAGTTAAAATAATGACTTCGTGCTGCGACGCGTTAGTGGAGACTAGTGTTTAGTCTTTCAGTAGCTATAGCTTTAGCTTAATAAGTTTTAAACTTATAGTACCGCACAGCAGTGCCAACACTGCCGCTTCAGACTTTCGAACGATTGCTCATTTTGTGCGAATATTCTCGCAGGTCACGAATATTTGTATTAATATTCGATTCGCATTCGATTCGCTCCTATCACAGTTAGATTCGTTTTTAGCTACGCTATTCGTATTGTAATCGGAGGCGAAGCTGCACTATTCGTATTCGATTCGGATGGGAAAAAAGTACTATTCGCACACACTGTGTCTTCGAAGCTGCGCAGCTGAGTGTTGCATGCGGTGAATTAGACGCCCTTCACTTCGAATAGGTCAGAGAGCACACGCGAATTTCGTCAAGATGAAAACTTGATAGGCGTGCTTTGATGTATTAAAAGCAAATCGCTTAAAAAGCAGCATGGCAGCTGTCTTTCTGCGCAGTGACAAATTCATGGCTCGTATCATAACTCGCGTACTACAGTGCTACAACTACAGTGCACAGTGCAAATGCTGCGCTGCATTCCAGATAACAAACCACTTCGCTGTTTTCATTCTTCTGTCTTTCTCTCTTTTTGCTCGGTTTTTCAGCTCATGACAACGAACTAGGTTCACGGACGCCGGAAGAAGCATATGAAAAACACCAAGTACACAGGATGTGTCTCTCTGCGCATTATACGCGAAAGCAGCGTCTTCTTTCTGGGGACGTTCTGTATCTACGCCTGAAAGCAATGAAAAAAAAACGCCAATTATACGGGGAATTTGTCTCCCTAATGACCAGTGCGATGCGCTCCCCGTTCGTGAGGTGCTGACGTCAGTCTCCAATAAAGCCTCGTGTTGAAGGGACGGGCCTGAGCAAGAACGAGTGCGGAGCGGTCCCCGTACTCCCTGTATAACGCTTCGCTAGCCGCATGATCGTGTTTTTGCTTTTATCTTCAGGACGATGGGAAGGGGGAAAACAGATTAAGCCGACGGTGGGACCGCGGACTAGACGCGTGGCGCCGGCACATATGAGTCATCTTTTCTATGCATCACGTGACGTCGCTGCGATCCCCAGTCCGGCGCTTTTATACGCGTACTGCTCCGTGCATATAGCTTCCCCGTTTGTAGCCCGCAATGCTGAGTGACGGCGTTTGTAGTTTGAAGCCACGCACCGTCCTGATGCAATGTGCAGCTGTGATCGGCGACGCTGTTCGCAAGGGAAAGTGAAATTCGCATGACACGTGACTGGTGCGCTCTAAACTGGATAAGGAGGCGAGGACTCTGCAGATACGGTTTTCAGGCAATGCGGGCATAGAAGCCCTGCTGCTTGCATGGTTTGAAGATTTTTTTTTTTTTATGGGTTTCACTTTCTACTAGTTCTTGAATACGTATGCTTGAGATTGCGCGTTTACAAATATTTTTTTTCTTGTATGCGCAATGATGCCTGTACTTTGGTTTTGCTGCGCATGTGATATTTATTTCATATTCAAAGATGAAATTGCTGTTGTGGATGGGCGTCGTGCATGTGACGTGTAGTATGACTTGAGACAGGCTATCAGATGAGCTGAAAAGGCGTGCTTTTTTTTTATAGGGTTGTCATGTCAAAGCCAGGTAAGGGCTACAGCCTGCTGATCCACTTCCTCACTTTTACACTGAGGTGCATAGCTGTAGCGGAATCGCTATCAATAAAATATGTGGATTCTTATAGGCTCGGACAAACATCGGCTTTGTCAGTATAGGCAAGGTAATCCCAGCGTTGGGCTTTAGGGTCACTCATAGTTGAAGCCATTCGGTGGCTGTTTCTACGGGTATTCACACTCTAGAACAACGGTCACATCCTGTCGCTTACACCTGCCAAAGTGTAAAGTTTGACACGCTGACGCCCCTGCCTAAATTTTAAAAGTTGATGCATTTTTCTTTGTTCAGAGACAGGTCATCGTTAACTGGGAAACGCTGAGCGATGTATGCGCTAATAATGCGTTGTCTTTAGTGACAGCTAGTGTGCTGTTTGAAGCAACACGTGGCGTTTGAACGATCTCGCTCAGAAAGCCACTTATGGCAAGCGTGACAAATGCTAGATTTTTTTTTTCCAATTACGATAAACAGAGAGCAGTAGTTTAGCTACGTCGCGTTATATACAGAGGAATTACGCCGCATAGGCTAAGGGACCTGATTCGCCATAAACCTAACTTAGCTCCCCCCTGCCTTTTCAGGCTAGTCCCGAGGTCGTGCACAAACCCAGAACACACAGGTTAGAGGGCACTTCAGTGTCTTCAGTGCCATCAGTTTAATTTTTATTCCTTCCGGCAGCGCGCTTGCAGTGTATGCCGGCGACTTGTATTTCCGCGAACAAATGTAGACGTTTTTTGTTGTTGTTTTTTTCTAGCAACACGCCCGCCTCTGTCAAAAGTACTCTGGCCATCCAGTTTGCTTCTCGACCGTGCAGCAAAGCCGGTTTTGCTTCGCCGTATCTGCGATGCATCGCCATACGTCTTAAATTTGAGATTGGTTATCTTCGCCACCCCTCCATCAATTGTCTACGAGTTACAAGGACGCACACTACGACTGCACAATCCAGAAGTAAACCCCACAGCCTGTACATGTAAGAAAAAGCGATGCACCTAAGCATTGTGACGTCAGCAGTGCTGAGACTGCAGTCGAATACAACTCGTGAACGAAGCGGCGAATGCTCCTCGAACGAAGCCCTCCGGCCAATGACGTCGACAGATTCCCTGGACCTCCCAGTTAATCCCATTGGGCGTGCTAACCTGACATCGTAGAGGGCGGCAAATGAAAGGGGATTAACTACGGTTGATTTGCATTAACCGCGGCGTTATGAAAATCGGTCGACGCCATTGGCTAAAAGGAGGGGGGGGGGGGGGGGGGGGGCTCGTTTGAGGGGCATCTGCTGCTTCGCTCTCGAGTTGTATCCTACAATAGTAGGTGTTTCTTTGTAGGAAAAAAATGTGGAATATATTGAGTTACACGCCCTTGAACTTGCTGGGAAAACGATTCTCTTTCGTGCCGGCAGTGTGCAGATTCTCGAAAAGGAACCCGCAGTGAAAAACAAGGTGGTACGTAAGCACTGGAAACTGAGCCGAGTACTTCGGCAGGTTGCCGGCTAATTTAACTGCAGCTGTGCACCGCACTCTGCCGCTGTACATCTCTCCTTCACTGGCGTGCGCATGAATCGCATTAGAGATGCTGTTTGCATCACGCTCTTACCAGTCACGTGACACCTGGAGCACTGGCCGCAAGCCTCGTGAAGGCTTGTTCGAGCACACTTGTAGTAAACGAGTTCTATTCATTTTTACTGGGGCTGGTGGCACCACAATCGCTTACATCCCGATGGCGTGGAATTAGTCTGAAATAGCTTAACACACAGATGTTAACCCAGCAATGCGCGGCGTATCACCCATGATCACACAGAGCTTAATTAAAAATCTTAATTTTCATTTCTGCTATTTGAACTATACGAATTGCCAACATAATTGCAGATGTCTTTTCTAACGTATTTAACAAAGCAAACAAGATCAACGCGTCCAGTGTCAGAGGTGCAACTATAGGAGGCTAAACGATGAATTCACATAAAAGTTTATTCTAACGGCAGAAAGCCCAAGTCTGAGCATTTTTGCTCCTAATAGCTTCTAATTTACTGTGTTTGCCTTCGTACTGGCGCGAAGTTTCACCGTACTTAGACATTGAGTTGAAATCACGATTATTTGATTTTAAATGGACTGAAATCACCTTTTTTCTTATAAAATCACCTTTTTTCATTTTTGCAGTGAAAGGATAATTCATGATGTAATCCTGAAAGTTCATAAATTTTACCCCACGTTTTCGGTGCCTGTTGGAGGGTTAAATGGCGGTACATTTGAGAAGTACCAAATTCTAGGTAAACGTACAGTTCTTGCCAAAAGTAACCGGACTGCATAGCTCGCTTATCAGTCGTGTAATAGAGCACTTACGGCACCACTCGAGCGCTAAATCACTTTTGTTGTAAGAAGAGCCCTTGACGTTAGCTTTGAACACCTTTTTTTGCATTTTGTCCTGCCTTTAGTACTCCACAGCAAACCATAGAGCCCGGTTACTTTTGGCAAAGACTTCACGTTCAGCGCGTTTCGTGTACAAAGCCAACAATATACGGTTTAGCAATTCGAGAACTTGACCCGAGTCCACTTTGTGGAACTACTCTACTAATATTGCAGTTAATTGCTTACTGTGCCATGTTAATTTATTCCCTACACCGTCAGGGGAATGGATTCTTGTGCACGTCTCTCTGGGTGTCTCACAGCTACTCAGCGAAGATGGTCATGTTAGTATTTGTACACGTAACAAAATTACTTTACACATCTTTTGCATTTACTCTTACTTGGCAAACACCACGTCAAGATATAGCCGTTTCCATAACCATTTCCGGCATTTTCTTGCTGACAGATTTTGACAACCGCAATTACGTATAATTTTACGTCACGCGCATCTTAGAAAGACAGAACGATTTCATGGTGCCGAGTGTGTTGATTTTATAAATACCAGTATTTTCATATTAGAGTTTCGAATTATTTTGACAGTTTGTAAAAAATTTAATTTCTGCATGTAAAATATTAACTGGTATTATGGCGAAAAACTAGCCAAACTGGCAGCAAACTAACCAGTTGCTTCTCTTAATGCTTGGATATGCTGTTTGTATAGGCCGAAAAATATTTGTTTGGAATCAAAATGAGAAATGGCGCCTGAAGCAGATGGACACGGGAAAGTGCCATTTAGTCAGCCCACATAGCGTATGCAAGTTGAGGTTCATATCCCTCAGCTGCATTGCAGATTAGCTCTCGCACACACTCATGACGTCAACAAAAGAAATGCCGAGAGAAAAAAAGTAAAAACAATCCGCGACTAGGTTTTCTAAGGCCGAATAAAAAACGATGGCGATATTAGGAAGCGAAGAGCTGTCGAAGAAAACACATGTGCCAGAGCTGTGTTTCAAAGGCCACCCCCGCGTTATTCCCTTCCTTTCTGGACCACTGGTCAAGCCATAGCGAGCACTACTAGCAGCTTTCCAAACAACAGCTGTCATCAAGGCAATAGGTTTCTTATTTCCTCACTGCTGTCATTTTATTTGAATGCGTTATTGCGACAAGGACAGCATGACCTGGAATTCTGTAACGGCGCCCGCTCTGAAACTTGTTTTACGGGCCATGAGAACACCACTTTCAATTGCTGGCGTAGGTACAGAACTCGCCTCATTCGCAGTCGTGCTTGGATTCACCGGCGAAGGTACTGTTCGCAGTAATGAACCGTGCAGGCGGCCATCAATCGGCATGACTATGCGGCTTTGAGGGTGCTTAAAGCAGCAAGAGTGCGGGCATTCCATTTAGCTACGCACTGTCTGAAATTGAACCGTGTTGACGAAAGATAGAAAAGTGTTTTGTGCCTAAATTTGCTACGCGCGTTTCTTGCGACTGTCATCGCCCTGCTGATCACCCCTGAAACATGCTCAAAGAGTTCAATGACCACCAAAACAGAGTTCAAAACAGCCAAAACCACCAACCTTGTCAATCAGATGCTCCGTGGGTACGCGCCTCCCCAACTCGCGACGAGCAGCAGGACAGCGCACTCACGGTCTCGGCGATACACTAGTTCACTTTCGAAGCTTGCTTGCTTGGCAAGGCCTGTCGGTCCTTTCGTATGCGACGACTACCTCCTACCTCACAGGCAGTTCGTGTTGCTCGTCGTTTCGGGCAAGTTTGAGGAGTCGCAGGTATCAGCCGGCTTGCGAGAGTCTGTGGTCGTCTGCCACCGACACACAAACGGTACGGCACAAAGCGGCGGATCCCCGGCGTAGGCCAGGAGGGAGGCTCGGTCTCCGCGTCCGGACAGGCTCGTCGTCCGTGGGATTCGAACAGCTCCAGTCGAGCGGCGCGCGCGGACAAAAGAGACGCCGCCGGGGTGGGTTCAAAAGCGCGCCCGGCTCACACGCACGCACGCACACACAGGCAGCAGTGCCCCCGCAGCCACCCCTGGCTGCTCACTCACCCTCCCATCTGTTAAGGGCTGATCCCTCCCTCCTTTCCCAACAGCAGCAGCAACGCGTGCCTTTCGAGCGATGCCGATGCGTTCGCGGCTGGCGTGGCGTGATCCAGCAGTTGCGCGAACCAATGCCAGCGGCCATGATTTGCAGCCGTACTCCCCCGTTTATTAATAAGTTAGAACGTGCGGCACTTATTTCCACGTCTTCCGCAAATGTCCGGTGAGCGGCAGCTCGGAACTTGCTCTCCGGCGGACTGCGCAGCGTTAAGGCGCCTGTATTAGGAAATATCACGCCGCGAATTCTTTTCCTGACTGCTTCTAGCATCGTTTGCGGCCTGAAATTGTTTTAAACAACAAAACAGGCGAAAAGGAAACGGTGATTAACTAAGAGGATGTGTATCTCGAGCTCCAAGATTTCAACATCGACCAAGCTTCGTAGCCCCTGTTTTCTTGCCCTCTGATATGTCGCTTGAAGAGGAGTAATATAAACGATGTACTAATTATAATGAACATGGAACGGCACCATTTCCTCATTTCAACGAACACCGAAGTGCTTGCCGACGAAGCACGTCAATCGAAGGTCGCCGCGTACATGAGGGGCTATTATGTAATACCTTAGTCACGGTAAGTGGGAGCACATTCTTACGTAACGGGGCCGCGTGGAAGCAGCATATATGAGCACTGCGCATGCATCCTTGTTCCCACCAACCGCGATTAAGATAGTATACGCATATATGGAAACGCAAACGGATCAAGAATCAAAAGTGTGTTTGTCCTGTTCACTCGTGCGTGCCTTCCGTTTGCATTGTTTCTTGTTAAATACACAGCGCTTTCGATCGATTCCGGAACACAGCGCACAGAACCCTAAATGATGATGTCGAAACTGAGCATATGCATGGTGTTCCACCTAAGACTTTACACAATTTTTTTGAAGCAGGCCACTAGCCCGTAAATGAGAGTCTGATTTACGGAGTATATAAGACTGAGAAAGATTTCCCTACATGCCACGCGCAGTGCGCGAGTGTGACTCTTTTCCTGCTCTCTGAACATTTGTGTGCGCACGGTAAGGTTGTTGATGCCATCACCTCGCATAATTTCTACATGTAATGCGCGATAGGCTTAAACCTAAGTGTGTGATTTACGGCCATCACGTTCTGATAGCTCTGTCTGGATTCCGGAATTAGTCAAATTGGCTGGGAAGCTTTTTTTTATTTTTTGAGTACGCATAAAGTTGACAAGCCACGCCAGCACACCACACGATGATTCTAGCAACATAGGCGAGTTTCTAATCATTTTCTTAGTAAATACTACTAGCTTCCCGTTACTAACTGCAGGTAGCAGTCGTTACTACCTTCCCGTTACTACCTACAGTTACTAACAGGGTAGTAACATATGCGACAACCAGTTACTACCCCTAAAGTTAGTAAGTACTACTACCTTTTTTCGAAGAGTGTGGCGCCGAAATACATGCGCTTTTGAGAAGCTTGCAGGCAAAGCAACCTCTACGTAACTCGTCGAAATAGCCAAAATTTGTTGGGCCACAGCGCCGAGGGTAACTCCACGTTAGAAATTCTATGAATATCAATTGCGATGGGCTACATGTCTCTCAATAATTAAAGAGCCTAACAGGAATAGTTAAAAAGTTAACTGTTCAGTATTAGTTAACCTGCCTGCTAGTTAGCACGTTTTAGCCGTGTCTGATGTACTACCGCTTACAGTGCTATACCGAAAAACTGCTCTTCTAACTGAAAAAGCCTAATTTTTTTAAATTTTAAAAAGTCTTAGGTGAAACACCCTGTAAGTGCGCGGACACCGTCAGAGCCGCGAGAGCGCGCCACTGGTTCGCAAAGAAACTAAAATGCGAAGGTAGAGGTGGGATAGTGAGTGCGCTCAGCTGCAGACGGATGATATGCGAAGCAAAGAGACACAGGCACCGTACTCCACACGCCAAACATGCAGTTTTCGTTTTCCGTGTCCCTAACAGTCTCGCGACAAGTGTGCGTGACGTGTTGGCAGCGCACATGTGGTGCGCAGAATTTTTGCTTTTATTTCAACATTGCTACAGGCGACGTCACTGCCCAGATGGCGAAATGTATACGTAACAAGAATGTCGTTACTCAGTTTTCAAACGCACTCACAGTGGATTACTCAGCGGGTAATGCAGACAAACATTACATACCTATAGCATACCTGGCGCCAGCTCTCTGCGGGTGTGCACTGTGAACTGGCGGCCGCAGTAACCGGTGCCTGTAGACGGTACGCGCTATGTAAATGTCTCTATTATGAATGTTCTACAGTACTTGAGAAAATGTTTGGAAATAGTACGGTTTATTGCGGTTTAACGACCCAAAGTAACTCAGGCTATGAGGGACGCCGTAGTGAAGGGCTCCGGAAATTTCGACCACCTGGGGTTCTTTAACGTGCACTGACATCGCACAGTACACGGGCCACTAGAATTTCGCCTCCACCGAAATTCGACCGCCGCGACCAGGATCGAACCCGCGTCTTTGGGGTCAGCAGCCGAGCGCCATAACCACGCACTGAGCCACCGCGGCCTGGAAATAGTACAGTCAGGCCCATGCAGGATAAGAGCGCACTACTTTTTCATTGTTAAGATGTGACAAGGGGTGTATCGCACGCATCTGTTAACCCTGAACACCCAGTGTTGCGAATTATGGACATACCCCTTGCACGCAGCGCAGTAATTACGTGGAGCTTGCGTGCATACACTTTGATGTATACATATTCTCAGTGTTGTGCGAGAGCTGCGTTACACGGACTCTTACTGTTCGGCGTCACTATGAGCAAGCTGTGTGAGGAAACATGGGGATGCGAATGTGCGAGTGCAAGCCAGCGTTCAAAAACTTACCGTCTCTCATTTTTTTTACAACTGTTGCGGGAAGAAAACAGGAAGGCATTTGTTGGATAAGAAAAACCGTCTACTGTCTCTGGGCCTGCCAGCTGGTTCGAGGCCATCGAGTTGAATACTCTTACTCGCAACTCGGACTAGCTTAATTCACATAATGGACCGAATACCTATTGACGCAAATTCTCGACATAGCGATTTCCTTAAATTTTATTGGTGCTTAGAAGATTTTTGATATTCGCTTTTAAATATGGGTACATTTCCATCATAATGGGGAGACAGTGACTCTTTCCTTTGACCTCTTCATAATTTGGACATAAAAGGTTAAATACGAACTTTATATTAGTCTTGATTCTGCCCCTTGCGCACTCACGGTGGCAGTCCCAGCTGCTTCGACATTTTGAAATTCGACGATGCCGTTGTCAAGCGTGGCAAAATGAACCCGTCGGCCAGTCGCTGGGTGCTCCCAACAACTCGTGCAACTTCGTTCGCAGAAAATGTATACCACATAATAACAGCCGCGTACTCTAGCATAGGACCGACCAATTCGCGATAAGCCTATTAACGTGTTATCGAAAAGAGGTATTTCTCCGTTTTGTTTTTGTTGTTCTTTTTTTTTTGATAAGGGAAAGGTGTTCAGATCTTGCTTGCCATTCTTACCAAACATTCTTTGAATTAAGAACAGGAACGTCGATTCAGTTATCAATAGTGCAGACAGCTCAAGTTTTCAGCAGGTAACTACAAAACGAAAATGGAAGACGCAGATTACGAGATAAATGCGCCGTTTTCAGTTATTCTGTGCGTGCAACATTTTCAGGCACCTTGCATATACCTATGCTGACGCCGCGCTTCGCATTTCATTTTCGCTGAGCTTCGCATCGGTTTTTAGTTTCAACATGACGTTAATGTATGTGGGTATGGCTACAGTTAACTCTCTAAGGGTACTGGCCTATTCGGGCTGGTCCGATGAATGTCGCGATCGATGAGCAGTGATGACACGATGGCCGGTTATCATACATGATAGCGGTACGGAGAGCACCTCGTGTCTTCGTCCGGCGACACGCTGCCGGTTGGGGCTGTCAGCCTCAAACTTGTTAACACACAATGAAGGGTTTATTGAGGACGGGATAAGACACAAAGCAGTTTAAGAGAAGGTAGTTTAAAAGCGACCGAGATCGGGATCTGCGCGCTCTTTCTACTTCTTTATTCGCGGTTCTTTGTAAAACCTCCGTTAGTTGGGCGGAGCTGTACTGCTCGTGCTCTCGCCCAATATTTTATCCAAGAAACGGCCCACGTTGCAAGGTACATGCGAGTGGGCGAGGCAAAAAGCTTGCCAGACCCTATGGACCCCTTGCCGAGCGAACGCGCAGGGCACGCAGTTGTGCATACAAAGCTCGCTAAGTTTACAACCCATTGAGGCGCACCCGCCTCCCCTCATGTGGGGGGGGGGGGGGGGGGGGGGTCGCTTAGTTGAACAGCCGGAGCGTTTAAGAAGCCGCCTACTTTAATGATGAGCCCACTTTCGCCACCGTCCTCTTTTTATCTTTTTTCGGCGAAAGGTCTTCAGCCCCTTGGGACACAGAGAAACCTCCCTCACGCCTCCAGCTGTACGCAAAGCTATACCCGATTTAGCTACACCTAAATCGCCAGAAGCATCACCCGCTAGGCCCCATAGCCTCGGGCAGCGTCCGAGCTCCCGGCGGGATGGGGAAACGAGCTACCGGTGCCGTAGGCTCTTAACCTAACAGCTACCGTTAGTGCTACCGAGATTGTTCCCTCTCCAGCGCAGACGCGATAACGTTAGCAGCAATGCGGTAGAATTAAGTTCAAATGTTTTGTGCATGTGCTTAGTCATCCTGCATAGTGATACTGGTAGTAGTACGTGTACAGTAGCGGCTCTCTAAAACACTACAATTAGAGAGTGTAAGAAAGAGAGTTGGAGTTTGATGCCCCAGCAGCTAGCGCCGACGAAGGCGAGGAAGAAGATAGGCGAAGTAACGCTGGCCTGCTGAGCGGCGCCGCTGGGACAAGGATTATGGCCGTTCACGCTAACTGTGCGAGTTTCCACATTACACTTGGTGGAGGTGCGGCTTGTTCTCTTCGTGAACCTACGCCACGATGCCCAGGCTGCCAGGCTCTACCACGACGTCCGACACCTCGGTCCAACCTGTCCAGCCTGTAATCTGTTCTGGTGCCGTCCGTCAGCGCGACCCGACGATCTTCAGCGGCACCGACGTAGAAGATTGGCTCGCCTCCTACGAACGCGTGAACGCATACAACAAATGGGATGACGTCGTTAAGCTCACGAACGTCATCTTCTACTTTACCGACGTCGCCAACTTATGGTTCCGCAACCACGAGGCGGATTTTACTACCTGGGTGGCTCTAAAAACCAGCCTGACTGACGTTTTCGGCCGCCCCGCTGTCCGAAAACTTCGTGCTGAACAACGGTTGCGCAGTCATGCCCAGCAGAACGGCGAGAACTTCACAAGTTATATCGAGGACGTCGTTGATTTGTGTAAGCGGCTGTGTAATGTGGAAACTCGCACAGTTAGCGTGGACGGCCACAGTCCTTCTCCCAGCGGTGCCGCTCAGCAGGCCAGCGTTCGCAAGCGCAAAACCTGAACTTCGTCGACTTCGCCTAACTTGTTCCTCGCCTTCGTCGGCGCTAGCTGCTGGGGCATCAAACTCCAACTCTCTTTCTTACAAGAGTTATAATGGTTATCACACAGCGCGATCCGCGAACCGCTACCGTGATCCGGTTCCGCGGTGACCCATCTGCGCCTGCGCGGTGGCTGGTGTGCTATCGGGGTCATTTGCGCATGTGCATCTGGCACCTCTAGAAACCGATCGCGGTAGCTGATCTTGGATCACGCTATGCAATGACAGCTGTCTTTACTACCGTGCACATATGGAAAAAAAAATGTTGAATTGAGTGGCGTATCGCTTTCTTCCGGAAAACCTTTTGACAGCAATGACTATCAAATTATCAGAAGCACGCCAAGTGAGCATCTTCCGAGTTCCAGGTGCAGGTAGCACTAATTGTTGCGGGTTGGAAGAGGACAAGAGGTGTCGAAGGGGGAAGCGAACGAGGTAAAGGTCAGAACGACCCGGAGGAGCCGCAGACGAGTATCTGGTTTGGTTTGGTTTGGTTTATGGGGTTTAACGTCCCAAAGCGACTAAGGCTATGAGAGACGCCGTAGTGAAGGGCTCCGGAATTTTCGACCACCTGGGGTTCTTTAACGTGCACTGACATCGCACAGTACACGGGCCTCTAGAATTTCTCCTCCAAAGAAATTCTAGCCGCCGCGGCCGGGATCGAACCCGCGTCTTTTGGGTCAGCAGCCGAGCACCATAGCCGCTGAGCCACCGCGGCGGCACAGACGAGTATCTCTCCTGGCAGACCGCTCACTGATTTCTACCAGTGTGTTGCAGTCGCTTAGATCGGTTCGTCGGCGACCATCGAGTGCTCCTTCGTACGAGCAGCAACTGCAGCAAGGACACCAGGGATAGGTCCCGGCGTTTAAAATACGCAGCAGGGTGAGGATGTGAGGAGAGAAGACTTGTGCGCCCCCTTTTTCCTGTTCATTGCTATTTGTTAGCGCGACTTCCCGCCTGCGCTTGTTACCGCGCAGGCACCGTTTTCGTAACACAACTCCCTGCGCGCTTGAAATCCCGCCAGAAATAAGCACACGTGCGGTGCATCGCGCAGCTTCGTGGAGGAAACAAACTTCTGCGCGGACTTGTGTGGCCACCTGCCGGCGACTTGATGAAGCACAGGACATCTATTACTCCCGGCGCTTACAGCACAGCCAAGGTCTATTGAAATAGGTCGCGAAGCCGGAGCCCGAATGCGGTCCAGAACCAAGTGCTAGCGACATCAAATTAGGGGTGGAACTAAAGCGCCAAAATGAAATGAGTGGACAAACACGACTAGAAGAGGAAAATAATTAGGACATATTTTGTGTTTCAAAAGCATTCGAAAACAATTGCAGTGATTCCTTTTTAAAATGTTTTAGTTGTGTGCATTTTGTTAGAAAGTATAGCGCTTGCTTTGTAAAAATTTTTATGACAGCGTTCGCTCCATGGAGGAAAAAAAACTATGGTTCGCTCAGAGCAGCGGCAATGGCAGCGGGACGATGCCAAGGATGACGGTGCTCTGATGTCATACCCTTGTCGTATCTTTTGACCATTCGGCTAGCCCTACTTTTTTCTCGTTGCTGGTTGCTCGAGTTCTTGGTGTGCATCGTTCGTGTACAGTTTCCGCTTTTCCCTTTTGCCAGCGCTTCTGTGTAGTTTCGTTCGGTTGGGTGCGGTTCTGTAGCTTTTGCCCCAAAAGGGCATCGTCTGTGGCCATGGGGCCCCCGTACGCAAAAAAGAGGTGTGCGGTTGCACGATGTGCGAGCGGTAACCTGTCTGGCGGCGTCACATTTCATCGCTTCAGCGCTACACCTGCGACATTCAGCGCGACACCCGAGGCGAGGACGAAGGAAAAAGGCACAACGAGAACTGACTACCTAAAAATAGCGTTGGTGGTCGGCACTCGTCGTGTCTTCTTTCTTCGTTCAGCGTCGCGGCGTTCAGCAGTTTATTTTTCCCGCCAATCAGCACGTGACGCTGACGTCACAAATATGACGTCACTAAAACACGTGACTTTAACGTCGCGTTTTTGTTTTAATTATGACGTCACTTTTTAGTTGTCCACGCATTTCGAAGACGGCGCTGGCTGCGCACCATGAGCCGCCATGTTTTGAACGTATGGGCTTCTATGCAGCCTACGCTACCATAGTACATCTACCTTGGCACAGCTGCAGGAAAAAGCGGAGGGAAAGTCATCCCGTAGCACGAGCCGCTTCCGCTGACAGCTGGCAGCGCTTTGGTGCCTCATTCGCCGCCACTTTTGCTGTGGTGCGTCACCACATGACTAGCACTGTCCTCATCCCGCCTTTTACAAATGTATAAATGAAGACGCACCGAATCTGAGCACCTTCGATACCTGCACTCACCTACTGGTCAGAGCTAAGGTTCAGAAAGAGGAAAAAGTGATGCTTCAATTTACAATAATGCGACATATTTGCGCACGGTTCTTCAGATCCCCCTTGAAGATGAGTCTCGGAGAGGAAATTCAAGAGTTCTCCCGCTTAGTGCTCGCCACGTTTGTGTAATGGAGAGAAGATTTGCTTCAACCACGTGCAAATTACTTTTGGTATTTGTAGCCGTCTACACATATTGATGCAAGGCAATATATGTACGACGCAATACAAGCTCACTGTTTTGTTTAGCGTAAGCTTTCTCTTAGTAGCCCGTTATAGAACGGACCCCTTGCTCATGCTATCACGCTTACGCATGCAGGATTTTCTTTCTTTTTCTGCTGGAATAAGGGGTGCGATTTCATTGTCTCAGGGCGAATTAATTCAAAAAAGAAAACGGAATACAGAAGCCTTGACACTCATTGCGTGGGAACACTGCAGGCCGTACATTTTATTCTCGCCTGCCTTTCGCCATACCAAGCACGATGTCGAGCATTATGCAGGAACAATAAGCTTGTAAACATCTGGGGGTATAAGATGGGTTCCTGCGTCTCCTACACTCTTTGGCCTATTGAATTCGTTTTCACGCTGGCTCCGTTCCCTTTTTAATAAGATTCGGAATTAACGTACAGGCTCAGTATTCGGGGTGCCGTCGGTCAGGAAGCCGCGATGACCAGGCAGACTATGACCCAGCGTTTAACTCTGGCTTAATGCTTCGTCGAGGTTCGTAGGCAGGTCTGTGCTCACGGCGAGCATCGACCACCGTTTTATCACCTTTCTCCCGCCCAACCACTCTCCTCGAAAAAAAAAAAAAGATAATAATCGATAACTTCCGCTTTTTTCCAGGTGCTTGGGCGAGGATTGTTTTCCTGCCCCTCCGACATTCCGAGAGGATTCCCACCGTCCCTCCTTTGTTGAGGGTCGCCTCCCGCACCGGGGAAGGAACGCATCGGTCACAGCTGTCAGCCCATTGGTCCTTAAGCGAGGGTCGACGCTGCCTTTGGGGAGAGGTCAATGCACTTTAGGGCACGACACCACCGGTCGTCTCAGAGGCCTCTCCTGCGGCGCCTTCTTGAGTTACGATGGATATTGAGTCGAACGAAATACTTGTTATTGCAGCGATACCTGTTGAGAATCTTAGACTTCTGGGTTCGACATTCTATGACAACAACCAAATCACGCAGCACTTTTTTTTTTTTTCCAATGGGAAAACAACAAAAACGGAGCTCAGTACATTCATGCTTACAGCATGGTCTTACTATTGCGTCTGCTTTTGACTTCCGCCTTCACCTTTCGGCCGCTTCTGTGGAATAGGACAAACGAGTTGTTTGTCTTTGGACCTGTCCACTTGTCTCGGGTCGTTAGGTTGAAAACCGGCGGCGGCGGCCTCGTTTTGTTGGAGGTGAAACGCAAAGGGGGCCCGTGTGCTGCGTTATGTCAGAGAACGTTAAAGATCCGCAAGTGGTAGCAGCTATTACGGAGTCCTTTACTACTGCACCTCTTTCTCTCTACCCTCTTTCCCTCCGTCATTACTCCCTTCCCTCACGCGCGGTTGAGGCGTGCACTGAGAAGTGAGACCATTACTGCGCCATTTCGTTTGGTCAAAACCAATTTTAATTTTCATTTTCAGCGTCAATATCCACAGGGAGAGTGTAAGGGACGTCTCTTTTCTCGGCACTTGATGAGAAAGGAAGAGAACGCTTGCCCGGTGCAGTTTTCTACTCTAGAAAGTAATTCGGTCGGCGCGAAAACAACAAAGACAAAGGAGACACGAACACAACAGGACGGGCGCCAACTTGCAACTGAAGTTTATTGCACCAGACCCCTACATTTTATGCATCACCCGAGCCATATCTCGCAAGCCTATCACACAACAAAACGAAATTGTCATCAAAAGTCCGAACACCGGAATAGTAATAGTAGCGCCTACTTCCGGTGTTCGGACTTTTGATGACAATTTCGTTTTGTTGTGTGATAGGCTTGCGAGATATGGCTCGGGTGATGCATAAAATGTAGGGGTCTGGTGCAATAAACTTCAGTTGCAAGTTGGCGCCCGTCCTGTTGTGTTCGTGTCTCCTTTGTCTTTGTTGTTTTCGCGCCGTCCGAACTACTTTCAAGATATGAACGAACTAGCCCAAATCAAAGTACTTCTTTTCTACTCTACTCAGCTCGCCAAGCGTCAACGTCTACTATACGTAATAGCATGATCGAAACGTCTAGGTCCAGGTGTAATATCCATGTGACGTTACTAGAGCCCTCAAATTTAATCACTAATGAACCCGAAAACAGTCAGGTATTTAGGCCTTAAAAAATCTTTAAATAGCTTCTATAGGTAAAAGATGGCCGTCTTGAAGAATACTCTATTTATTACCAACAAACAAAATATAGGCATGGGGATTAATGCATACTTTCTGTTAACAAAATGATATGGTATCAATAAAAAAATCAATGAATTAGGCCTCTCAGGCAGACAGCACCAAATAACTGTGCATGATCGGTTAGTCGAGCACGGAGCGCTCGCAGTCCTTGAAATATGACAAAATGAATGACATTGTCAAGTTGTAATTGAAGTTGCTTTTGTTTACAGTAAACCTATAGCTTTCTACTTTAAAAACCTTCTTTCTACGTCACATGATGCTACTGACACGAACTTAAAACTTGAGACTTCATGGGGAATCTGACCATCGGGTTACGTGGCCACATACCGTCTCCGCAAAGAGATTCAAGCCCTCTATTTTTTTCTGCCCGCTGTTCCATCTTTGTAGAAGCAGTAGCACCCCTTCGTTCCAGTCCCCTAAAAGCTTCTTGTATTTCTTCGACTGACTTCAATGATTTATCTATTAGGTTCCTGCCGTTCCCAATTTATCCTTTGCGTAAATGCTCAGAAATATGCATTGACGTATGACAGGCTCCTTACCATGCTCGCCTTACGTGGTTTTTGCTTTGATCCCACACTAAGCGTCATCCTTGATTTCCTCAAACACAGATTTAACCAAATGAGAGTGTCGTGAATAGTATTTGCTGTTTTATGCGAAGCATACTACTTTAGCTACCACTTCAGCCCTTCACCGTGGTTATGCGCCTCCAAATCACGTGATACATGACGTCACACCACGTGACACGATGACGTCACGACAGTAGAGAAACGGGGGCCCACCTCGCGCCGTCGCTGTGGTTGTGCGCCTCCTAATCACGTGATACATGACGTCACACCACGTGACACGATGACGTCACGACAGTGGAGAAACGGGGGCCCACCTCGCGCCTTCGCTGTGGTGCGCCTCCAAATCACGTGACACGCTGATGCCACACCACGTGACACGATGACGTCACGGCAGTGGAGAAACGGGGGCCCACCTCGCGCCGTCGCTGTGGTTGTGCGCCTCCAAATCACGTGATACATGACGTCACACCACGTGACACGATGACGTCACGGCAGTGGAGAAACGGGGGCCCACTTCGCGCCGTCGCTGTGGTTGTGCGCCTCCAAATCACGTGATACATGACGTCACACCCCGTGACACGATGACGTCATGACAGTGGAGAAACGGGGGCCCACCTCGCGCCGTCGCTGTGGTTGTGCGCCTCCAAATCACGTGATACATGACGTCACACCACGTGACACGATGACGTCACGACAGTGGAGAAACGGGGGCCCACCTTGCGCCGTCGCTGTGGTTGTGCGCCTCCAAATTACGCGACACGATGATGCTTCGCATTCTCCAGGCTTAACCAAGTTAAGCCTCAGCCATTTTTTATCCAAGTTCTCCCTCGCGTCAGAATAGACCACGGCGCCATAGGAATGCTAGGTGTTGTGGCGTTGACGGCAGCACATCTCGAAGGTGATTTAAGGAATTCCTGCAACACTAACGGATCCATTTGAGGAAAAGATATCCGGGACATTTGGATACCGGTGCACTTCATTACCATGAAGGTCAGGTGAATCAGCTTGTTATACAAAAGCGTCAGTCCCTTATTTTCCTCTCTTGAACATGTAGATGACGCATCAGTGATGAACAAAAGCGCCTTCTCATACAGAACATTTCCTGGCTACAAAAGCTCCAGAGATGTATTAAAAAAGCTGCGTCGGGAAATAGCAAGAAAGGCACCAAGTACCAAAATACCGGATTTAAGCGTTTAAAGGATTTGTCAAAAAATGACAGAAAGGCAGTGCAAAATTTTTCCGTTTAGGCCTTTGCAGGCATGTTTAGGCAAATAACTAAATTCCCGGGCCCTAGAAAATACATGGATAGCAAGAGCTAGACATAGAACATCCCAGATATCTAAAATGCTGGTTCGGTACCATATTCAAGAAGCTTTCCAGGATTTTAGCTTTTTAGCGCTATGCGTGTACCATAGACGTCGCTCTCCGCTACTGTATTGAAGGGCCAGTCTACTGTCGGGGTCACGTACGCAGATAATGGCGCATTCTTGCAGATCTTTCTCTGTCATAACAATAACGAAGGCACAGCACACGGTTTTGGCACTGGCGAAGAATGCCAGGCCAGAGCCGACTGTGGTGTCACGCGTTCTGAACGAAAACTCAAGAAAGAAGCGGTAGATTCCCCTCAAAGGAGGCCCTCCAGCCAAGAGCGTCGACAGATTTTCATGATGCCGCGGTTAATCCTATTCAAGTGCCTGGCCAGTGACGCCACCGTCGCCGTCGCCGACGTCATGACCACGTCGAACAACAACATATTAGAGCTTGTTACTGGCCGTGCTCATAGATGGCGCCACGGGTCCTATGTTCTCCATAGACATATCCAGCCAGGGCACCTTTGGTAGGCGCCCACCCGTTACAAAGGGAAGGCTACATCATCATCATCATCTAAGGTCCGCGCTCATTACGTAATCATGGCAACCCACGCGGGGCTGTCGCTAAGCTGCAGGGTAAAACAGGCTCCTTAGCGCAGCATGTTGCCTTTGCCCACCAAGCGATCACGAAACGCTATTGTCTGCGCATACGCCGATCCGGCGCCAAAGCAGCGCGTTGCACCAGGTGGACTGAAAGCTTTGCCAAACTTCGTTTAGGTTCGCCGCAGTGTTCTCCGTTTCGGTGCCGTAGGCCACCCGCGGCGCGCCGACAACGGGAGCTAAAAGCATTTGACGCTTAAAAAATCCCCTACCCTCGTTAACCGCAGATAGCTAGTTTCCTTTCCAAACGCTCATAATGCATGCATTTCAATTCGACTATATCACCGATCACTGACGCTTCATCAGGCGTCCCGCAGGGTTCCGCTACGCGACCAATTCTTGTTGTCCATCACTGAGCTGTACCGCTCCATTTATTCCCAGAAAACCAAAAACCTCTCAGAGACGTCTCTGAGAGGTTTTTGGTTTGCTGGGTTAACACGCCTGTACGTTGACGGCCGAGTGTTTTATAATACATTTAAATCGCCCTTGGATATTGACCTCCTCAACTAGCCTCTGTCAAACTTCTGTAAGTGGTGCGCAACATGTCAAATGATTCGAAATGAACATTAATTTCTCCAAAATTGTTTTCACGTCGCTCCCCAGGCGCATATCTAATGATTTGTTCATATATTTGTTCAAAGAGAATTTCTCATAAGAGTTCTGGAATGCAGATACCTCGGCGTTACATACGCGCATGATATGACATGGTCTGAACATATAACGATCTAATTTATAACAATGCTCTCCAGAAGATCGGGTACTTGCGCTGCACTTTGCGTATTGCTTTACTATAGATACCAAGTTACATGCAAAACCTTTATCCATAATACGGGTGACTCGTTTGGAATATTCATAAGCTAGTGGACGTCAACAAATTCGAATCCGTTCAAAAGGCGTTCGTGTTATATTTCACCAGTATGACAGATTTTTCGCCTTCCTCTCATTTGTCTGACCTCGGACTCATTCCACTTTGTTCACATCGTCGCACTGAAGATTTCTTGTTCATGCATACGTTAACTCTCCACGATTTAAGTCACTTGCCAACTATTTGGAATTTTCTGTCATATCATCGTTAAGAAGTTGTCACGGAACTAAACACTTCAGTTTAAATCCTCGAACTAACTTACTCAAATAGTTTCTTTTCCGCTCACTATAGATGTTTGAAACTCCACTCCTGGCCCTGCTCGTGCTTATGAACGAATATTTGGATTCTGCGATATTTGGCTGATGTGGTTTGCGTTCCCTTGTGCTTTCATGGCAACCACATGGTGCTGATTTTTAAGGTTTGTTTGCGAATTTTTTTTACCTTCACCTATTATAGCCTTAGGCGAAGTTGCAGCATGTAAAAAAAAAGTAACAAAACTCTTAGGCAATCCTTGGTGGATCGTCTGAACGAGATTGCAGCCAAGCGTTCGTTATATCCGAGGTCTAGCTGTACACTTTAGTTTGTTATATCGTTCGCTATAAAGCTCGTTATACAAGGTCCGTTCTGTCTGAGGTAGTATATACTACGTTCGTAGCCCAGTGGGCACGTTGCAGCTGCCACTGCCTACTGACAGACGGCGCAAGCCATTTCCGCTTGCACAGACCCTCCTAATCCTAACGCATTATCAAGTGGCCTTGGATTGCCGCTAATAAAATAGGGTCAGTAACAATCACGGGATTGTCCCTTTAAACATTAATTTTGGTTATAGCGTGCCATCGTGGTCCGGCCGCAGAAGACGACGACAGTCACGCGCAGACTGGATTTCGTGGCTGCTTAACTGCAAGGCCGGCGGCGCGCTGTTCTATTTCCGCCTGGCTGAGCGCGTCCAGCCGAATATATTTGTGAAGACCCGACGACGACTGGTGTCTACGATTCGTCTCCACAAATTTATTCGGCTGGACGCGCTCAGTCAGGCGGAAACAGAGCAGTGCGCCGCCGGCCTTGCAGTTAAGCAGCCACGAAATCCAGTCTGCGCGTGCTTGGCAGGCGTACTGGTATACTGTAGTCTTCTGCGGCCGGACCACGATGGCACGCTATATGGTGATATCAAAGGTCAGCTTATATTTCGCGTAAATACAAAAAAAGAAAAAATTCATATTAGGGATGTGCCGCGGTGTCTCAGTGGTTTTGGCGTTGAGTTGCATATTTCAAGGTCGCTGGTTTGGTCCCCGCCCTGACGGCCCTATTTCGATGGCAGTGAAATAAAACTTAACTGCCCTTGTGCTGTGCGATGTCCGCGCACAGTAAGGAAGTCCACGTGTCTGATTCCGGAGCCCTCTAATACGGTGGTGGCCCTTATTGCCAGTTTGTAACTTCGGGACGTTAAACGCAAAAAATTTGTTTTTCTTATTAGGCCACGTCTTGATGCGAAAAACCATCTGTTTTTCCTTGTACGCTTTTATTTCTAGCACACATTACAAATATGGGAACAACCTAACGTTGTACTTCCAACTAGAGCACTGCACGGGCCTCAGTTTGAGGCCCAAGCCGGGCCGGGCCCGAGACCTGGAGCCCGAGCCCGGCCCAGGCCCGCGGCTTCAAGCCCGGGCCCGCTAAATTATCGCTCTAGCGAGCCCGGCCCGGCCCGTGAATTCCCGGAGTAAAGCCCAGCCCGGGCCCGGCCCGACCCGTTTCACAGTAAAGCTTGAGGTATACTGCTCACTGAGCAAGTAGACCGCTACTAGACCGATAAGAAACTGGCCGACAAAGGTTCTGAAACCACAATTTGAGACAGCGTAATCATAGCGCGGGAAACAACACAGGACAAAGACGAGACGGGACAAGCGCTTGTCCCGTCTCGTCTTTGTCCTGTGTTGTTTCCCGCGCTATGATTACGCTGTTGCAATAAATTACCAACATGCCCAAGCCTATTCTGTTCTGAAGACCACAATTTGGCTTGCAGAAAGTCGGTTCTTTTTAACCCAGAAGGAAGTGATGAAGAGTAGTGCTCGCCAGGCCCGTCTTTTGGACAGTGATCTCGTGTAGGTGCGCAAAGATAAACTCTGAAGTTCCGAGAGCCAAATAAAAAGGGCTGCATGCGCGCGTAATAGACTACTTCGCATTCCTCCATGATTTTAATCAGTTATATTTTGCCGCCCGGAAGTATAAACGTTAAAGCTGCCTAGCAAGCAGTGGGATGACATTTGTTTAGTGAACGCGATCTTGAAGGTTGAACTCATAGCCGAACTGGTCGCCTTTCAGCAGAAACGAAAAGCTAAAAGGCTTGAGTATTTTACGGCGTGTGTTTTGAAGACTAAACTAATATTTTCTTCCCGAATACATTTCTAATAGTGTATGGATATGTTTTGGGATGACGAACGATCAATGGACAATTAAGACCGGTTGAATTTTACTCTTACTGATGGAGTAGAAGATAACGCGCGAACCATACGTGATAACTCACAGGGCAAAACACGTGTCATGACAACCAGGCTGAAGAAGCGAGGAGGGATAGATGTGGTTATGAGATGAGATTTACAAACTCTCGCGAGCTTCTGTGGCTATTTCATTTACGAGACGTTCCGGTCAGCTGATCAAAAAGAAAACCAAACGAGCTTTAGTTTGTGAATTTTCTCACATGAGAAAAATATACCTATGAAATAAAAGCTATGTTTTTGGGGCTTAAGGGCCCAAGGGGAGACACCGAAGCAGAGGGCTCCGGATCATTTCGACCACATGGGTTTCTTCAACGAGCAATGATACTACAAAGTACATGACTGTCATGCTTGCCACCTAAATACAAATGCGGCCACCGAGGCTAGGAGTTAATCCAGGTTCCCCGACTCAGTAATCAAGCCACCGCCACTAAGCCACTAAGCCACCGCGGCGTGGAAATAAGGAAATAAGTCAATGAATAAGGCATAGTTTTTTTCTCAGCGCGTACTATAACCCATATCTTTCGCAAGTCTATTTCATCATCAAGGCTGCCCAGAGACTGGAAAATGGCAAAGATCATACCTATTCATAAATCAGGGGACACTACCTCACCCTCAAACTATAGGCCAATCTCTCTTACAAGTACATCATGTAAAATTTTGGAACACATAATTTCGAAGCACATAACCTCATTCCTGGAGCGCAATAGTATATTGACACCCCATCAGCATGGATTCCGACGCGGGTTATCAACCGTTACTCAACTAACAGAGGTTGTACACGATCTAGCACTTAATATTAATAACTGTAGCCAGACAGACATAATATTGCTCGATTTTTCAAAGGCATTCGACTCTGTATCACACAATAAGTTGCTAGGAAAACTAAAAACTGTTATCGGGGAAGGCGACTTACTATCTTGGTTAGAAGATTTTTTGTCAAATCGGTCTCAGTTTGTGGTTTTTGAGTATGTTTCATCCAAAACAGTTCCAGTAACGTCGGGCGTTCCTCAGGGATCAGTCCTTGGTCCATTGTTATTTCTGCTCTTCATCAATGACATAACTAATGACATTGATTGTAACATTAAGCTCTTCGCAGATGACTGCATTCTTTACAAAACTATTAACAACCGCGAAGACCATCTGTCGTTAAACAGTTCTCTAAAAAAAAATAACAGAATGGTGTAACACGTGGCAAATGACAATAAACACTAAAAAATCCGTTTGTATGACAGTAACAAGAAAAAAATTCCCGTTTTGCTTTTCTTACTCTGTAAACGGTGTTCCATTAGCGAAAACTAAACACCATAAATATCTAGGTATTACGCTGTCTTCTGACCTGAGGTGGGACTCTCACATTGCTAACATCACGTCTACTGCTTTACGGAAACTTCTCTTTATCAGGAGACGCTTGCGGTCCGCACCAGTATCTTCTAAACTCCTGGCCTACAAAACCCTTGTAAGGCCAGTCTTAGAATACGCGAACACAGTCTGGTTCCCACAATCAATAACTAACATCACAAAACTTGAGGCTATACAACGCAAAGCCCTACGAATAATTCACAATAAATACAAGCGCACAGATTCCCCAACATTGCTTGCAGCTTCATCCGGTCTCCAAACATTATCCGCAAGAGTAAAACAAGCGCGCTTAAAATTTTTGTTTCAATTATTACACGAGCAGTACAGGATAGATGTGAAAAAATACGTGACGTACTCACAATCGCCACCTTTACGGCACAAACATACGAACACACTAACCGAGTATGTGTGCCATAATGACACGTTTAAGCATTCCTTTTTCCCTCTCTCCATTAGTGAATGGAATCGCTTGGATCGTAACATCACCTGCACTCAATCCTTATCATCATTCGTGTCGCAGATAGAGCATTTGTCGTAATGCACAGTGGCGATGCAGCAACCGTGACTGCAAATCTAGGCAAGAAGACAACCCCTTCTAACTTGTCATGTATGCGATTTTGAGTGCATTTTGAAATTGTGCCTACCATTGTCGAAGATCTGTTCTGTATATCCTTTTGCTATGGCCAATTCACTTTTCCCTACCTTTGCTTTTATGCCATGTTTGCTGCCTTTGAATAATATGTTTATATTTGTTTTTTGCACTGTACTAATTGCCCCTGCTATGGTCTTGCAATAAGACCAGCAGTATTGTAAATAAATAAATAAATAAATAAATTAATAAATAAATAGCTCAACCGTGTCGCTGCTCCAATGCCGCAGTTGTGTACTTCACTCTGCAATAGTGAATGAATAATCGGACACCAGCCGTTTCTGTACGGACCCAAGCCCGACTCGGGTCCGCAGCTTTAAGCCCGAGCCCGGCCCGGGCCCGCAACTTCAGGCCCGGGCCCGGCCCAGGCCCGGCAAAACAAATCATGTCCCGGGCCGGGCCGGGCCCGGGCTTTCGGGCCGGCCCGAGCCCATGCAGTGCACTACTTCCAACTAAGCCAAAATTCTTCTGGGGCTGCAGGTACTTTGTACACCAGGAAGCTTAGTATCTCGACTGACAGGGTACATCCGTAGGATATTTACTGCAAGAAACTGAACTATTCACTTCAGGTGGTCAATGTCCGGCAGTAGTATCCACGCAATATTGGCTATGTATACCCTGTGATTGTCTTGCAGTGGAAGTTTCGGTGATTCAGTGTTGCAGGGACGTTCGTGGATAACTGATGGATGTTTTAATGTCCCAAGTACCTGGTCAACTATATATGTACAGGGTCGGTCAAAAGTTCCCAGGCCACAGGGTCTGCTTTTCAGCGTCGTATCCTGCTACTTACGATAGCATCAAAGAGTTAAAGGTTCTCAGAGGTGAGAATGGTACTTCCACTATCCTCTACTTCGATTTTTGGCTCCTGGGGTGTCGTAGCTGCGCATTTATAACGCTCTAAAGCAGACCCTGTGTCCTGGGATTTTTTGACCGACCCTGTACTAGGTCGTCATTGCGAAGTGCACAGTTATGCACACGTAACGCCGCAAGAACTTTTGATGGTGCCTAATGAATGTTTTCATCGTCTTAAGTGCCTGATCTATTGTGCATCCAGTGGATATTAATGGTTATTTCGGACTCTTGCGATCAACAGCGTTATCGTCGTGGTATGTCGGAACCGAAAATACGCCACTTTCGTCACCTAGCCATCGAGAATGTTATGCAGGTTGGCTGCACGGTGGAAGCCCTCGAAAACATACCTTGTGGAATCACGAGATCCACGAGGGGATGTCCAGTGGATGTGACCATTAATGCGGGATTGGAACTTAGGAGCGCGTGCGAGTGCAGGGAAGGAGAGGTACATTGTACGAATCTCGCCCTCAAGTTTAGGAGATCATCCTTTTTTTTTTTACTTCTGGGGGTTAGAGAAAAAACAAAAGCCAGAGAATACAAAAAGAAGTTTATTTACAATGCCCATAATTTATCACTCCAGGTATTGCAGCAAATGCAAGACGTGGCTCTGCTGCATGACGACGAAGCAGTGTAAAGCTGCTCCGTCTAATGCAAGGTTCAATATGCGACGTTTAGCGCACGCTGCTCTCAGGCACAAACTCGCACGCGAAGGCACCAAAGTATCAGTTTTGCTTCGTCTTCCGCGCGAGGCAGCACAAGGTTAAGGTCCGTGTCAGGAATGGAGGTTCAACTTTCCGCTTCGTAGCCAGCCGCTGTCAACACAACGAAACGCAAGGGAGAAGCAGAAAAGACCGCGCATATTTACACTGAACCGCTGCGTGCGTATTTGAATACACAAGCACAAAAGGACAGCGCCAGCTGGAAGCTCTGTCATCGACTTTTTTTTTCTTTTCGTTTTCTGGAGACTGCGAACTAAGTTCACAAGTCCCTGCATTAGATTACGAAAAAGCAAGTATATAAGTATTTTTAAGGCTATGGCGTGCAGCTCCACATGCAGGGTCTCCGTTATCTTAGTTTGGTGTAAAATGGCAGGCAGTACTGGCTGGATGATGTATTACCAGCGCGAGGAATGGCTGATGTGAAAGATAGGTGGCGTTGCTAATCATGTTAGATGATTTGCAAGAGCAAACATTCGAAGAAAAGCCTTGCATATTTATAGTGAAGTATTGGCAGGTCATGTAAAGGTTAAGGCCCATCATAGTAACTACTGACGCATTGCGCACCATTCTAACATATCGAGTTAATTTTTCACCATATAGAGGTTGCTAGCATTCAGATTATTCGCTAACTGTTACGCGCCCTCTGCTATCACCAAACAAGCCATGCGGTTATAGAGTGTAATGCCCGAGTTTAACTCCCACGCATGTCCGCACTTAATGGCCCCTGTTGAAGCCACAGGCTCCTGAGCGTTCGAATTCTACAGCTTCGGATGTCAGTAATACGCTCGCCGCATGGATAGCACTAAAGGAAGAGGTAAAGTCTAGATCGAATGCGCCGTGTCGATACCACCCGGAAGCACACTTAAACACACAAACGCGAGAACATGGACAAAGGGGTCGAACCAGCGACCCTGAGGCACGACCATGCGCAAACGCTGGCGTCAGTGCACAATGCCCCTGCTTATGATTATGACCCTGTATAAACCGCTGAGTTGAAGGAGCGGTACAAAATCAGTAATTGAAGCAATTGGTTGTCTCGTCCACCTAGAAAAAGACTGTCCAAGGCACAAAAATGTCGTCAGCCGGATCCACCACTCACGGCAACGAGATTCACGCGCGTTGTACGCGCTTGAGCCACACGACGCGACAAACTTCGCGGCGCAGTTGCATGGAACGAGTGTAAACCGACGAGTGGTCTCCTTGTGAGTGTCCAGACGTGTGGACAGGATGCGCCACTCTCTAGACGGCGGTGGACTTCAAGAGTGCGTCGGCCTCGGGTAACTCCGGTGCCGCCAGCGTTGCGGGAGAGGCGCCCTCTTTCACGGCGTCGTTGTCATCTCGGGTGCCGAGAAAGCTTCCACCGTTGAGGTAGATGGCCAACTTGTCTTTGAGCATCCTGGAGGGATCGGAGACATCGCGCCGCCTTCTTCGGCGCGACCTGCACAGATGAGGGCGACAGGATTTGTTTAAACGACTGCGCCCTGTTTCAGCTTTCGGAGTTCGACGTAAAAGGGCTATACCATTTTTGAATGTCGAATAGTACTGAGCGTTTTGTGCTGGGGAAGCATATTCGAAGCAATACACGTGTCTGCATGGAAGGTTGGATGGTATGGGATCTATTTCGAAGACATGGGCTTGCATTCTTGCGGTTACTTTTCGTTTTCCCAATCGTCATTCTCGCGACTCGCGGTTACGAGAATCTATCCGGGGAGCAGCTCTCAGGGTGCGATTCAAGGGCATTTCAAATCAATACCTCTGTTAAAGCTGAAAAAGCTTTTATTGATCTCAAAATGAAAATAGGCACTTCAATTGTTTCGTCTGCCGTTTCCCTCCGTTTGTGTTTTTTTGTTTACGAAGTGAGCATTTCAGAGAGAAGTGAGAAGTCAGTCGTGCGCCGAACTGCGCACCAAGCTTATGCACCGGTATTTAGTTATGCTCTTCAGGTCACTTAATTGCTGTTCTACCTTTCCTTTCCTATTCTGGCGCAGGATTAAAAAAACGTACTCAGGCGACTGAAATTGATCTGGAGCGCTCCACTACGGAGTACCCCCAGACCATGAACAAAGCCCTGCTAACTTCCTATATTCTGTTCTTATAATACCCGCAGCGTCACTAGCCTAGGGATATACAGCGAGAGGTCCAGCATTTCATAAAGCAGCTGCATAGTGATGAAACAAACCATATTTACTAGGAACAAGTTCTAGTCGCTAATTTTATGTTAAATGCAAATGCAAACATTAATCAACCTTTCCACTTATATTGCATTTCCTCTCCTGTAGGCAAAAGGTTAAAAAAAGGCTCTGGAAGCTATACGACTGCATCTTAGCATATGGCTTTTGATGTAATGTGACGTGGCTTATGATGTGGCGCAATGTCAAGTGATGCGAAGTGACGTGTCCTTTGATGTGACGTAGCTAAACCCGACGCCGCATCATTTCCTTGGACAGCGCTTGCAGCACTCGCCTGAAGAGGGAGATGACCGCGACTATGGCAAGGATGACTGAAGCCACCAGGAGGAAAATGGCGGTGCAGCGAACCAGCATCGGAGCGAGCACAGCCAACCGGATCCTCGATAGGGTGTGGTCCTGGGCTTCGGCCACCTGCACGAGCACGCCGGAGCCACACAACGAGTTAGCGCACAATCCCTTCTAAGGGATGTTGCTGCTACAATGACCGCCTACGTGAAGCTCGCGTTTGAATCCCTGCCTCGGATTTCACGTAAGCTATATGTGTGTATGCGCGCGCGCACATACGCGCACACGCGCACATACGCGCACACGCGCACATACGCGCACACGCGCACACGCGCACATACGCGCACACGCGCACACGCGCACACGCGCACACGCGCACACGCGCAGGAGTTTTTGTCTGTCTCCATGGTGCCTGCGTACCTCGCTCATCCTTTTCCTTTCCATGCCTCTGGCTTTATTTATGCCCTTTGGGTTTTCATTAGCTACAGCACGTTGTCATCTGCATTTAATTTCTTATCGCCCACAAAACCGAGTCACATTCGAGTGTGGAATGGTAAAGCTTATATTATTGTAAGCAAAAAAGGAGTCATATCTTATCAGATAGACACCTTATGAAAACTTGTTAACCTAGTTCGCGCATGCATAGTAAGAGTATTTTGACACAAAGAGGCGCGAAAATGCGTTGGTCCTACATGTCTTCATTTCTCACGCGCATTTCCCAAAAAGATAAAATCTCTATAAATTGAGATACGCCACGACCCCCAGGCATGCCTCGTGCATTTTCAAAGGCAGCCTGAAGGACAGAAGAGGTAGTTGATTAGCACTCACCACTTCTTGCCAGAAAAGTGGCATGACCGTGTAGCCCAATTCGGAAGTCCTTAAGACAAAGAGAAAAATGCAACATGTTATATACACGACAGGAAGCATGCGGGCTGGTATCCGGCAGATACGATTTCCGTACGTTCCGGTAATTAGTAATCCGAAGAAAACGCAATTTTGGCTGAAATTTTCTGTCTTAACTAGAATCGCGTCCGGCATTTCATGATGTATTGCGCGACATTGAATAGGAAAATACTCGATTGTCCGCAAAGTCCAAAATTAACTTTCAGACATGTACAGCCCGCTGGTTGTATCCTGGAATTTACGGTATTCAGAGGCATCGAACACCTTGCGCCCTGCTGCAGTGCTAATGACACGTATCTTCGTCTTCAGCCGGACGGCAGTAACACGACAGAGCATTGTCGCTTGCCAGTAATGTTGCCGGAAACAATATGAAACTTGAGAGAGGGAGTATTAAGGGGAGGAAAATGAAAGCCCACAAGGAAGCCAGGTCTTCGCGAGGTTGTTCGGACAACTTAGGGCGCTGACTTCATCCTAATTATCAACACAGCCTTGTCGCTACACCCCTGCCATTATCTAACTTTTGTTCTGTAAACAATGAGAAACCACTCCATGAGTAACAACACTCGACGCTCGTTTCGTCTCTTAATGCATTGTCTGTGCGGCTTACGCTGCTTGCACGGTGCTTTACGTTTCCTCGGTACAGGAGTGCGCTTGTTGACGCCTCGCCAGAAATCGGGCACCCTTCTCCACTGAGCGCAAGTTTAGAGTTGGGTGGGGCGAAACGTAATATTGACGATGATGAATTTTTATGTCTCAAGGGGATCGGTGGCTAAAGAGCGCCATGGCACAAGGTTCTTCTACTCAAAGTGGGATCAAAGACCCAAATTAATCCTAAAGAAGCCGAACACAAGGCAAGGGAAAACTTGCACCCATTGCATCACCGGTCGGTACCCGGTAGCACTGGGGGACCGAACCCCGCACCTCCGCATGCAAGGCGGATGCTCAGACGACTACGCCACCACTGCGGTACCGATACGTAATTTTGCTCATAATGACCGCAGAGAGAAGAAAGCGAGAGGAAATTCTGCAATGAATAAAACTGAGTTTATTGCCCTGTAAAATCGCCCTTTGAACGTACCGGGACGGTTTTGCACTATCGCACTGCAATGGTGTGATGATCCAAAGTTATTTTTTTCCAAACTTGTCACGGGGTGGGAGCTTTCTATCGCGTACACGCACAGGCCAGTACGCCTTGCTATGTCTTCGAAGGCGTTGGCACGTATTAATCGACGCCAAGGGCACCTTCGGAGAGCTTTAGAAACGCATTGCAACCCCGGCAAGTAAGCGCGCTTCTACGAGGGCTGCACTCCCGCATGGCCTTACACGGCAGTCGGTCGGCGAACACTTGGAATAGCAAGCAATACAGGGCCAGCCGCGTCGACGGTTACGAAGAGTGAGGAAAGCTTTGTCGGTTTCGTACGGGTGTCGGCTTACCGTTATTCGCCAGTTAGAACAGAGAGAGAGAGAGGTAAAGAGAAAGTTAGCAGGCAAGGCTGTTAAACGAGCTGCTTAGGAGCATGCCTACAAGGTGAAAAGAGGGGTGATCGGACCCGCCGGCAAGCGCGACTGCAGAATACCATGCAGTGGTGCGGACGTGCTGAATCGTGTCTACGTGTAGGAATTCGGGAGGGGGGGGGGGGGGGTCTATGCGGGGAAGTGTGCAAAAAATTAGCAGTTCATGCGCTTTGGTTGGCCCGTGCCCATAAACAACACATTCCCTGCTTAACGGCCTGAGGCCATTACGTTGCTTAAAAACCTGGTGTTTTAAAACCACAGGGGCAATGAAATCTCAGCCACGATGTAATAAAATGTAAACAAATTCTGCGTCTAATCCAAGGTCTCCTCGCCTGATTCCCTGGTCCTTCTCGTTGGCCTTCGCTACTCACCGCACGGGTATAAAACTGGCGTCGCGACAACCTACTTAGTAGACTCCATCGAACAGGTATCGAACAGGTATTGAACAGGTATTGAACAGGTATCGAACAGGTATCGAACAGGTATCGAACAGGTATCGAACAGGTAACGAACAGACTGTATCGAACAGGTGAAGAAAGGTCGCAATACCACTTCCTCCATGGGTGCGTAATATGCACACAGCAGTCCAGGAAAAAAAAAAACATGGCAACACTCCGGGGGTGCATTTCGCAAAGGCCTTTATGCCGAGGAGAATAAACAAGTCTAACTGCTATGACTGCAGCAAGCAGTTTCACAAGTCAATGATTCGTCCATATGATTTATTGCTCCGCTTAAAAAATGTGTGTGTGTTCACAACATAGTAAGACACAACTGCCCCTTTCATGAATCAATACTTGCACCCCAGCTTCGGTCCGCTGGAAACCTTTCCTGCAGTAACTTCAACCTCCCGCCCATCTGTAGTGCATATGGCGGACAGATTTCTGAGGGAAAATCTAGGACACGCTACGGGTTTTTTCGGAAAGTCATGCGATTTCGCTGGCGCACTTAGCTGAGGGAAAAAAATTGAGGTACCCTGACATTTTTTTTTTCATATTTATTCTTATTAGTATTTTTCAGGTACCACAAAAGTCTGTAATTATACTCGATGTCAGAGTGTTCCCATGGTGTATTTCGTTGTTATATTTGTGTTGCTTCCATGTGCTATACTGGCGCTGTTTACGAAAGTTCTGATTTTAATGTACACTTGTTCTAGTAAGATATTAACAAATTTGTTAAGTTCTACCTTTTTGAATTCGTCATGCATTCGTTAACGTTGTTTGGGCCCGATCTAGCCGCCGGCTACAGGGACAAAAAGTATTTACAAATTCTGTATTTTAGAAATGTGAAATGAATTGAACTTCAATTGAAGCCCTCGAAGGCAAAGCGTAAGTGTTGACAGCTAACAGGCAGTGATACAAGGAAGTATACAAGCACTTACACCAAGTTACCGATGTACCGGTGCAACAGCACATTCAGCTGCAGTCGTACTCTGCCGGAAACGGACGCCCCCGTAGTCTGAAATCAAACGTGGCGCAGGAGTAAACATCGACAAAGAGTAGAAAGTGCAGTTAAAAAGAACTAAAGAAAACTTCCCGGCCCGCACCGCCAAAAGTAAACATCTACTAAAGGCAATAAAGCAATAAAAGCTTGTGGCACATCCACAGATTCCATGTACGATGACGTAACTGTGGCTGAAGACATTTGCAACAGCCAGGAAACAAAAAAACCGTTCACTGCTGTGCGATTTCTCACTGCAGTTAATTCCGTACCATACGCTAGAGCCTTAATTAAAAGACTTTGCAGGAACGCATTTGCACGGCTGGATATTGTGCAGCCCTCTTGCTCTGCGCGGAACAGTCGTCTTTCATGTTTTAAGTGTTGCAGTCGTACTGTTGTTTGTTAAGAAATGGAAAAGAGATAAAATGACTAACTCTCTCTAGCTGAAAGTGGTGCTCCAGAGCGTTTTTTTTTTTTTTTGCCTGCTAGTCTTGTTCCGACGCCGACGATGATCCATGCCGTCGCGCTATCAGACAGACGCGTCCGGATGTATACTACGAATACAAATCTGTAGCGCAGCAATAACTTTGCAGCAAACATCGCTTACAAGAAAGGAAGGGACAAACGGTTTAACCTAACCAGGATTCATTAAAGAAACATTTCTTGCGCAACAAATATAGAATATTCTAATAACATTTTCTCTCGTGTATAGAACCAGCGTAATTTTACGTTCCATGGCTTCGCCTATCCAAGGTAAAAACGAAACTTAAAAACAACGTTACTTTTATGTTTTGGCCCAAATGTTAGTATATTGTCCTTAATGTCCTTTTCTTCTAATGTTTCTGAAACGCTACAAAAATAACGTTAGGATAATGTTTTAGTAATATTAATTACCCATTTTAGTGAATGTCGCACATATGTTTTTTGAAAGTTTAAATAAATGCACGACCAGACGTGCAAATTGTAAAAGCACACAGCTGCAGTGAACAGTTTTCAAGGCTCAAGGAGCAACGTGGGCGACATTTAAGCATTACAGTACAACGCAACTAATGCATGCAACTTATGTACACTCAGCTTCAACTAGATATTAAGGCCTCAAGCATTGTCAGCTGTGAGAGATGTCCCATGAGTGATAGTGGCGAATGAGTAACATGCAAAGTTTTCTTATTAAATTTCGGGGATTTTCATGCAAAACATTCCGTGTAGAATGCGTTATTTAAGTGAAAAGCTCTGATAGTTGAAAAACATGATTACTTACAAATAGTAGGAAAAGTTCCGGTACACAAAGTATTTGTAATATTTCACGGTTATGACTTAAGCGCAGTAATAATAGCAAAACATTAGCGCAATTTTTACTTTAAACGTTGAACAAATGTTTACGATAAAACACGTTACGTTGTTAGTAACATCAGCATCATGTTCCGATGCAACACGCAACGTTACTGCGACGTACACAACAATAATATAACATTCTAATGTTCGCTGCTACCTGGGATGTTCGTATTTATCGTCAGCACTGGATCTTCTTGGTCCGTATCGATGGTCTATATCAAACTGTAGCACGTCACAAAGGACTGTCAGCTCAACTGAGAATAAGGGCAAGAGGCGAGAATTTTCCATCACAGTGAACTCAAGAACTCAAAAACATCTCAACAACTCAGCCTTGGCTGAGTAATTACTCCCTTATTAGCCTTGGCTAAAGCGATGAAGGAGAAATGCCAAAGGAGCTCGTGTGCTAGGCGGTTAGCGCAAGATCCCCAGCAGGTTGAAATTGTTCCGGAGCCCTCCACTACGGTGCTACTTTCTTTCTTCTTTCACTCCCACCTTCCTCCTTCATTGCGCCTGTCATTCGCTGAAGACCAGGTTTCAGTCTCATTGTGCTGGAAGTCCTAGGCATTGAACATTAACATTAGTACTTTATAGATAATTTAGCAGACTGGTCATTTACCAACTCTATATCAAAACTGGAGCTATGCTATCAAGCGACTGTTACCGGTTCACTGTCGATGTAGAAGAGGTGCTGCTGCTTCTCGGGGTACAAGCCATCGACGCCGGTGTGCAGCAAAGAGCTTCCGTACAGGAAGTGCGGGAGAGACAAGACAATCGGCACACCTGCGAAAAGCGTTCAAGGAGATTAAGGAGGATCGGGACGCGCGAAACCACGTCGTTTCCCCCGTTGGCAATGCTTCGCTGACACATTAACACGTTGTCACATTGTTCTTGTACAAACTCTTAAGAACGCAGTTTGCATATTTGCACGCAAACGAGATTCATTGCGAGTCATATTGCGCGATTTTCTGTTGCCGGCAATACAGAGAGCGCGCACGGGAACAGTAAGAGAGAGAGAGAGCAAAACTTTTAATTAGCATAGATTAATTCGCTGGAGCCGGTGGACGGGGCCCCTAGTCCAGGGCTCCGCTGGAGGCAGCTGACTTGCGGACTAGCTGGATGATCTAAGATTGCTAGTCCAGGTTGTCGCTCGTCAGGGCCTCCTCCCACTGCTCGCGTGTCGGGTAAGGCACTGTTAACAATTTGTCTGGTTTTCCCTGGCATTCCCAATATCGGTAGAGCGTGGGCCTTGCTCCGCACCAAGGACAGCAGCTTGGGTATTATGTGGGTCTGATATTGTGTAAAATGGAAAGACTGGGCTATGTGTTTGTATTCATCCAGTCAATGACAGCCGAAGAGGAGAGTTGTTTGTGTGGAGGCGAGAAATGTTTTAATTCTAGCCTGTCACGATACGGTCCTAGGAGGGGGTTGGGGTAGGGATGGGGATCCGCCCGGTCTATGAGAGCTCGGGCTAGATCACTCGCTTCCATCGTTTAGAGCTAGTTTTTCCGCTGCAGTGGAAGGCTTGCAGGACCGTGACAGCGCATTTCTTATCAGGCCCAGAGCCTAGCATGTCAGTACAGACGTGGTAGGCTACCGGCAGGGGTTTAAGGCTCAGAAGCCAATGGTAGCCGTCGATCTGGAACAGTCGCAGCTGCAGCAGCCCAGTGCATGCGATAGAACACGAGCTCGCTAATGCGTGTCCATAGTCTTCGTCGTTTGCAAATCGAACACAAAACTATATTGAAGCGAAAAGCTTCACTAGGCTCGTCAACACCGCGCTTCGCGTGGGCCAACCCTGGGCGCCGCCGTGGCGCGCCCTTTCCCTCCTCGCCACCTGTTTACCCTTCGCCGCTGCTAGCGGTTCTTATCGCGTTCTTATCGCGTTATCGCAAGGCGTTGCGATAACGCCCGAGCGGCGGCAGCGGACATAAAAGAGGCCGCGCGCCGCGGCGCGTGCTCCATCGCCACTTCTCCTCGCCACCGTTTTACCCCTTGCCGCTGCTGCGCGGTCTCCGCCGCCGTACCAAGAGAAGGTTCTTTCGCAAGACATTGCGAGAACGCACGTGTGAGCGGTGGCGGCGGCCGTAGAAGAGACGCAGACATTCGCCATGGAAGGAAGAAAAGAAGACCCAGAAGTGGTAGCGAGGGAGTTGGCTCAAAATCTACACCGCTATCGTGGTGCTCCCGGTGCATTGTGCGCGAACTGCGACAGCCATGACGTCAAACAAAGCATAACTGCAGCTTTTCGCTTGTATATCCAGGCTTAACCAGAGCTAAGCCACTGCCAATTTTTTATAGAGAGTTGTTCTGTCTAGATGAGACGGGCCTATGCTAATACGAGGAATTGTTTGTTAACAAATCAACAAATAAAAAATGATTAATGGGCACATTTCAAGCGCTATTAGCTTTGTGCAAGAGTGTTTCCGTAATTGGGTATAGCATTGTAACAGCTGGAGTGTACGATTTCATAATCTTCATGTCCCTTCATCTGACATGACGATTTCATTCAAATTACTATTCACTGTGATTCTTTTTTGCGCTGGGGTAATTGCCCCATGCCGTCGCTATGACGAATCAGTCAGTCAGACTGGCGGATGTTAATAGAATAGAATAGAATCGAACGAAAATAATCGTATTATATCAGCCTAGTATCATTTACATGCCTCCCATCCACTGCTTATAAACAAACTGCGAACACAAGGCGCTGTTAATTGCTCCGAGAAAAATGGCACGAAAAAGACGACCTCATTGTTCTCGCTTCCAATCTGTACGAGCGATTACACGGCTATATTCCGATTGCAAAAAGAAGTGGTTGAAAAACTTTCTGCGCACGAAAGAATGCAAAAGGGAGCGAAATTTATCAGGTAAAACTCAAGTGACAGTGACTGGTAAACTCTTCTAGCTTGTCTTCTGCGAATTAACGCGCCAAATTTACAATCGCAAGCATTGCGTAGCTGTAGTTCCTAAGGCAAAAAAAAATTATCGCTTATATGTCAGTCATTCCCCCTTGTACAAGAGCCTTCGTCAATGTCACGTAAGTTTTCCCCAAAGCGCACGCCGATCGTTCGCCGCTCCGCTTTCACACCAACGGCTTTCATACGCCAGACAGCGATCTGTTCCTTGCCTCTCAAGTATTCCTTTACATCCTTCACAAAAGAAACACCTGCTCAAAGAAGTGTGCCACCACCGAGAGCGAGTTTATCGCGACAGTTTGAAACAAGGGCGACTTGCCTATAGGCTGACCGCGTAAGCGATCCTACATAACGCCGCCATATTAGATCAGCCGAGGCGCGCCGTTTCTGGGCCGAGAAAATCGTCAATTATTGGTGGTAATCGCAAGGCTGGTCCCGATATAACAGCCTGAACCTCAGAACGTCCTGAGGAGGATGGTGGCGGCTGAAAGTGGAAAAACTACGCAGCACATAACTGATGAACACTCACCATCTTGGAGGGGTCCGAAGTCGGAGACTCCCGAAGGCAAGTGCTTGCGGGCCGCGTTGTAGCAGGAGTTCTCGGGCGATTTTTTATCGAAGAGGTCGGGTGTGACGGCGAATCGGCGCGTGTTCAGGCCGCCAACTTTGGTGTCAGCTACATGATGCAGATCGAAGGTGCTGCAACGGAATGCGCGAGTGAGCAGCACTGCTGGCGACTGGGGAGCGGAAAGTCGGCAGCGAATGAGACAGAAGCTTAGCTACCAACCTAAAGGGATTCCTTGAGCCATCAAAGAAGTTGGACAACAATCGAAAGGAAAAGAAATTAAGGGGGAGGCAAGCACAATAGGTGGTTAGCTTTTTTCTATGAGAATTCTGATAGCCGGGGGAAGCGTTGGCAAACGCTATACTGAATGCTAGCCTAGATGGCCAATAAAAGGTGGAGGCAGACGCGCGACAAGAGAAAAAAAGAAGAAAAGGCGATACATTTCGCGCGGGCTGTGCATATTCGGTTTTTCATCCTCGGTCATACTGTTTTAGAGAGCTCAAAGAATGTCAAACACCCGCACTGTAAACTTCACCCCGGCCATCGTTAAGTTTCTCGAAGTGGAACTTCTATCATAATTTTCGAATTAAGAGTACATTTGCCCTAATGGGTCCGAGAATCACTTTAGTTGAGGTTCAGTTTCCGCGCCTTCAAGACTTCCCCCTTCGGGCACCATGCACTGTTGTAGCATGCTCGTACTACGACGGCAGGTCAAGCCTAGCGCGGACAGCATAAGCAATCATCTGCAAATCTGACATATCTTGCTTTCTTCTTCAGGATACGCTCATAAATATGCGCTCCTCTAATGCTGCATACAAGGAAGTTCGGCTATTATGTATTCCTACTTTCAGTGTAGATCCTTAAGCCACGACCGGTGGCGATCGACTGAAGGAAACGCGCGAATGCGCCAAGAAGAGTTGCAAGTTCAACGCGAGTGAGACTCTCACCGTTTCAAGTCCGGGATGAAGACAGTTTCGGAGTTGGAGGTCGATAACGGCGGGCGCACATTGCCAACTGAAAGAAAAGAGCAGATAGTAGCTGGTTGCCATTTCGTTCTGCGACACGACACGTGCAAGAATAAACGCAAGAGTGGAAAGCATAAGGCCGCCACTGGGAAGATGAAAATCTTGCAAGCGAGCTCAACGGAGTCTGTACAGCATGCCTGCACCAGAAAGCAGCCATCGCGGAGAACGACATATTTCGCCCAGTCGGTGAGAAATCAATATCACCGACTGCCCTAAATGGCAGAAAAATGCGAGGCAAGCTGTGAAGCTATCAGGCATGTTTTCTAAGCATTCATACTCACAGGATCCTCGAACCTGGTCGCACAGTTCATCAGCCCAGATGTTGAGTCTCCTGTTTTGTGAAAATAGATGCTCGTGTTAATTTACGTAACTTCGATTACATGCGTCGCTCAAACGAAATACAAAATCTGGGCAATTCATCTTCTGCGCTATCCAGCAAAGAACGCAACAGCGTCGAGAGCAAAATGCTGAATTTGAGCTGCAGAGTAATGTACCAAGCAACATAGCGAGGACCTAAAAGCCTGATTTGTGCTTGCTGGTTACACATGGCCGAGTGAAGCAACGGTAACCAAGAAAGGACCAACGGTGAGCGACAACCTATCGTCCATCCCGTAACTATCTTCATTTGCCCTTGTCTAAGTTCACTGTGCCCAACTCCGCTAATATAGGAGGGCAAGTA
This sequence comes from Amblyomma mixtum, assembly GCF_055824585.1. Taxonomy (NCBI): domain Eukaryota; kingdom Metazoa; phylum Arthropoda; class Arachnida; order Ixodida; family Ixodidae; genus Amblyomma; species Amblyomma mixtum. The sequence goes on along the minus strand of NC_143012.1, from coordinate 306,442,879 downwards.
AGGTTATCTTGGAACTTGCCTTTCTCCGTCCACAGTGTCCAGATAATTTATTCGTGAAATGTCTCCCTCTCCAGTGAACATCGTTAGGAGCTCGTGAAAAGTGTCGTTGCGCTGCAAAGAAAGTAAGAAAAGAAGCATGGAGGGGTGAACGAGCATTAACGCATTACATATGTAACGTCGAGCAGTCTGCTAGCTGTGTTACGCAACGTCAATTTCATTGATTAATTCGATTAATTCGACCTTGTGCAAAGAGAGGTCATAAACTGATCGGTCATTAACGCTATCGCGCAAGATAAGACATCAGCGACCGTTCTTAGATACGGCCCCCGTCGTTTTCGATAGAGAACGATGCAACGGATTCCCTACGTTTTGCTTCGCATCTGAAATAAGGTCAGTCGGACTGAATGTGACCCCACCACTGTGGCTGTGTGGTCATGGCGTTCGACTGCAGAGCGCAAGGAAGCGGGATGGAATCCCGACAGCGGCTGCATTTAAACGGAGGCGAAATGCAAGATATGCCCGCTTGCTGTGCGATGCAAGCGCGCGTTTAGGAACGTCAGGCGGTCAAAATTAATCAGGAGCTAACTCCACTAAGGCGCCTTTTTTCCTCATGCCTTCCCTCACACGGAGCAGTTAAGGAGTCCACCATGAGTGAGACAACTGCTGCACTTTATAAGGCGTAAGCCTTATAGCCCCATTACGAGAAAAGCCGGCGGCGTGTGCGTGTGTTAGTGTACTCGCAGATGGCACAGAAAATCCCAGCGATGGCAAGAATAATCGGGTGACGTCATCAAGACTGGCTGATGACCATGTGGCGCCCGTTTTACCGACTGCATTCGTACCGAAACTGCGAGCAATGGTTTGTCGTATATACAGAGTTCCTGGTCTTTATTTCCTGGTCTTTATCTTTACAGAGTTCCTGGTCTTTATCTTTATTTCGATACTATGAGGAACGCAGCAGAGGAGTATCCACGATCAACTTCAAAAAAGTGCGAGCTTCACAGTAGACGCAACTCATAACTTCATTACGCGGACATCTGCGCATCTCGGCGCGTTTGAAACGCGGCCGTTACCGCCCGCCGAGGCTCGGCGCCCACGACCTCGTTCAAGGGCGCAGAACGTGTTGGCCGTTGCGTAAACCACGCTGAGCCTGTCCACGAAAACAAATGCACGCGTCACTCATTTCACACTTCAGCGTGTCTTCCCGCCCTTGCCGGAAAAGAGGAGATGCGAAAAGGGCTTCCGCAAGCGTGCGCTTGCCGATCCTTCGGTATTTTCAGAGAAACCAACAGCCTGCAGTCATCGAAGTCAACTTCTTCGAATTCGTTCGAATGACGTCATCGACGCCTGTCGTTCGCCGGCAACTAGAGGTCGTTAGACGACATCACGAGACGACCTAAAGAACTGACAGCGCAATAAGCACGACACGAAATGCTTTTCAAGGTACAAAACGCTCCTGACAATCTACAGCGAGGCTACAAGGGACGACGAGGGAACAACTGCATCATGGAAACATATAAACATATATAGTTGCCGCGCTTGGAACGCAAGCGTATGTATCAAGCGCGTGTCAACGTGCATGGTAAAATACAAAAAAAGCGCACAGTTCAAAGGAAACAGATGACAGCGCGCGAACTTAACGACGTCGATTTTTGGCCCACGTCCAGCAAGCGCACGTGCTCCAAAAGAGCGTGTTCTTGGAGCTCAAAGCTTTTACGAGGAACCAGAAGCATGAAGTGCACACTAGGAAGTATAGCTGCGCCGGTATTCACAACTCCTTTTGCGTAACTACGTCCTCGACGTACAAGGATGTTAACGAAAACTTTGACAGTGCACGTCACCTGACCTTACAACGAAATTTCGCCAGTGGTACCCCTCAAACTTGCATAGAAAGGGCTGTCACGCATGTACCATCACAAGCTCGTAATTTCGAGCTTATAGCGCGTATGATGTGCGACGTGACGTAACGACCACTGCATGCGTGACGTTTAAGAAGACAGTACTTTTCCTATTCCTTTGTGCAGCGTACACAACAACTAAAATAAATGCCAAAGAGAATAGCAACGTCCGTCGATGTTACCAAGGAAAGAAAACCGAAAGAAAACAATTCCCACCTTTTAAGGCTACGCACTGGATTTTCGCACACAGTGAGGAGTAAGTGATCAAAAGTGGAACCACTATCTTTCGAAAAAAATCTTAAGGTTCATCGCACGGTGGTTTCTATCGGAGACAGACCGTTCACCAAGCGTGTCCATCGGCTTCAAATGGCCCCATACATAACGCATTGAACGAGTACAGCTCATGGTTACTTCAGTGTTTTTACTGCCATATTTAAAAACGCGCATAACTGCAAAAACAAGCAACTGCAACTCAGACAGCGGGTGCTTTGAACGGTAATAAAACGCGGTTGAAAGTACTGCACTCTAACAAAATTCTCCGCCAACACCGTCGCAGTGTTCGACTTCAGAGCGTTAGTTATGGGAGCCTCAAGTGGTTACATCGGTGTGCTCAGCAAACGTGGAGAAGACCGAATCCAAACATCCGCGGATGTTTCCGGAAAGGAAACATCCCTTCTAAGACACAAGCAGTGCCATCTACCTCATGCATTTTGCGCTACTATTGCGGTTTACAGCCACCTTCGCTTTGTCCGGTATATTTCGTCGTTAAAAGTTAATAAATATATAAACGTGCGCATCATAACACGACGAATCGTTTGACACCATCCGGAATCACCTGCGGCAAACGGTTCGGTTGTAACGGCTGTCTGAAGGCACTCGGAATGCACGGTTTGTGGGCGGAAAGGTATTCCGTTTCGAATCTCACACATATTTTGGGATGATGTCAATTAGTAATTTTATCCTAAAGAATATGATACGTCATTATACACCACTTGGAACATTCTGCGTCAAACGGGTGGCCCCCATATTTTACGCAAATGTGGTCCCGGGTGAAGACGGGGGGGGGGGGGTCCACTTCGTTGGCCGCTATACTTGCGCATATATAACGGTAACAGGTCGAAAGTGAGGCGCCACGCGCCCACTGTTGCTATGCGATATCGTGTGCTCACGTGGTTACTGTTTAGGTCAATCTGACCTTCATTGCATAGAGACGCGTCCTTGGCAAACGTAAGTAGTAAGAGCTAACTCTCTTAAAAGAAAAGAAAGGACATTTTCACGAGTGCAGCCAAATAAATAAGGAGAAACGCCATTTAGATGGTCTTTCTCCTTATTACATTACTTATTACTTTCTCCTTATTACAGGCATTACATCATTTCGATGATGTAATGCCTTTAACAAATCTTTTTTGCCACCTTCTATTCAAAACTGGAATCGGCTTCCAGAATCTGTTGTCATTAAATGCGATCCAGTAAGGTTTAAAGAACGTCTGATGTCTTATCTTGTTGTACAAATTGTTTCATTTCCTTTTCGTGACATTATTTCTATTTATGCTTTTGTTGTCTGATGCGAGTCATGTTGAATGTACTACTCGCCCTCTTTATGTAATACCCCCCCCCCCCCCCCCCCAGGGGTCTTTAAAGGTCAAATAAATGATGACGACGATTTCTGTGGGGGCGATGAGGCAAGTTTGAACGATGACGCACCGCGTTTCCGTTACAGTCACAATAAAAAGCATTACGCTTGTATACGCGGTGGCTTCATCGCAGTCGCAGGGTTCGTGTCCCCCTTTTCCACGAGGCCACGCTCAACAGAGCGGAGCACAAGCAGCGCAGGACAACGTACCCCGGCCATGTAGGCGAAGCGGCCGGCCGAACCTGTGGGCTGCTCCTTGAGCATGGCGACCAGGGTGCGGTAGCCCCTGCTGAGCACGCTGGCGATGTCCACGGCGCCGCCGCCAGTGCGGGCCGCCTTGCCGCCAGCGTTGTTGCCCTTGCCCGCGGCGGCGGCAAGCATCATGAGCACGTCCGGGTAGCCCTCGAAGCTGAGCTCTCGCACGGTGCGTGTCAGGAACAGATCCTGGCCCAAGCTGGACAGCACCATATTGCCCACGGCTTGAAGGAACATGTTCTGGCTACTCAGGAGGTGCAGAGTAGCCTGCGACGGCGTGAAATGAATGAATGTTTATCGTTTTTTATCGCTGTCAGGGCGACTGAGGCCAAAGAGCGCCAAGAACATCGGTATTACGTGTGCACTCACACATGTTTCTGCATTAATGGGCCAAAGAGTAGTAGTTTTCAATAACAACGATGATTTGTTGGGTTTAGGGGGGTTTAACGTCCCAAAGCGACTCAGGCTATGGACGCCGTTGTGAAGGGCTCCGGAAATTTCGACCACCAGGGGTTCTTTAACGTGCCCTGACATCGCACAGTGCAGAGGCCTCTATTCGCCTCCATCGAAATTCGACCACCGCGGCCGGGGTCGCACGCGCGTCTTTCGGGTCAGCAGCCGAGCACCTTTACCAGTGATCCTCCGCGGTGGCGTATAGCAGCCTATGAGTATAATGGAGCGTCACAAGGGAAAGCATGGATTACAGTGAGACACCATTCACATAACCATCCTCCTAAATATACTACACATTCACATGTTCACGGTTAAAGATGACCACCTCAGCTCCCTCTAGACGCATGCAGCCTCTGCCTTTATAAGAACAATCGCGTGCTACTCCGGAACTATCGCTCCTGAGGGTAGTGTTCGCAGCTCGAAAACCGAGTAACGCAGTTTATGAGCGGGACACTATATCAGTGCTTTTCATACGTTACGAGGCCACTTCACTTGTGGCCAGAGCAGTTGCGCTATACAGTTGAGTTATCTCAGTTAACCTGGTATACTTGCGAGGGCAGGCAGCCGGCGTCTGCCGGAACACATCTGGCTCGCGAGACGCTAATGAGCGGTCTGAAGCCGCATCCGACTTTCCAGCTCTTGCCCGCACCGAGACTGTGCAGCGCTTTCAAATAAATCGTTTTTTTTTTTTACAACACGTGCATTTGTCGTCTATTCATGCAATCTCAGCTGAACGCCGTGCACGAAACTGCGGCAAAATTAGCACCCAGACGAACGCCCAAACTGACGCCCGAAGAAGATGCCTTAGCTATAAGGGCAGAAATGTATTCGTATACATTATACGGAAAAAAAACCTCGCCGCGCTGAAACGGAACCAATGCAACGAGGCTGGCTTGACGCCAAGCCGCCACTTTGCTGCAACCGACAACGTAGCGTTTTTAACTGCTGCAGTAGCAAGCCCACACCGATCGAAGATGATTAGGTGGGCGCCCTGATAACAGATAACGCTACTTTTAGGCTGCTGATAGCATATACAGGCACACTAGCCGCTGGTACGGTGTTAGCTTCTTCCTAGAGTTTGTCGTAACGTTGATAGGTATAGTGACAGCGTGGTGGCGCGCTTACCCTGTTGACACGAAGGGGAAACGCATAAATCATCCCCATTATCGCCAGAATCTGTCGGCCCACAAGTCTGCTCCGTTCTGATCTATGAGCTCGGTGGTAGTAGAGTCGGTTGAAGAAGCTGCATGGACCATTCCAGAAGCAAGGAGCATGTTCGATCTGAAACGCTACGCGGATGTAACGACAGAGAAAAGTGCTGGACTGAAGGCAAATACAGCTCTATAAGGCCGCACGCGAAGGTGAGGAGGTCAAGGCGAGCGAACACCGCATTGAATGTTCAAAACCTGCGGCTATAAATGCGTCTATGACTTGTCCTGTGCCAGCCGGTTCTACTACTCCTGGAGAACAGATAGACCACATTTTTTTTATCTTTTCTTTGATGCCATGAGCAGCCTTTGCAGCGTTCTTATCTTCTTGAACGTCATAAGCCCGTGCTGCTAAGTTCTAGTGGAAGTCAAGTGCATATATTTGCCCAATAAATTTAGCTTATCGTAAAAACAAATTCCCCATACAGATTGGAAGAAACTCGCACCTTGAAAAACAGGAGTCTTCCCGCCTGTTCTCGTGAACTATACCGAAATTAGCCCCATATTCCTTTACTCAAAGTGCCCCAAATACGACCACGTAATCAGAGTTCACCATTACCAAAAAAGAAAAGTGGCACCAGCTACACCCTACGCCAACATACTACACGACATGCAAGAAAAGCGAGACCGCTTACGACGTAGGGCACGTTGACAGTCGTCACAAGGTCGTCCTCCGAGCCTACGGAATTCTCCGCGTCGAAATGAAATGTGATCTTCTCCAGGAAGGACACTGTTCCGTTGTCGTTGAACGTAATGTTGTCCTTCACCCACACCATCCTGCCAAGAGACGCGGTAACAAGGTATCGTCATTAATTACGAACCCCACTTACACTCTGGCTCGCGAATGCGTTTGTTGATATTTGCACCACGGAAGCTCGCTTTCAGTTGAGGGTGACGCATACGCCATTCAAGCAACGGCCCTTGAGTAAACAAGGCAAGTGAGTAAACAAGCTTGATAAGAAGTGGGAGTCAGAAAAACATCGCTTAGAAGCTATTGCACTTACCCCAATCTAAGTACGCACGCTATCGTTTGCGTCTGTTGGAAGAACAGGAGCGGCTAAAATAGCATAACAAAACAGTTCAGTAAAAACCAATGCTCCGATTCTGTCAGAACTTTGTCAAAGGCTGAATACAATTCAGTAATGTGCCCTACATAGCAGCGGCAGTAATTCCTTTGACAAGCAGCTAATCATAGCCGTCTACTTAGTGAAACAGAGGACGTCGACTTAATCCACTCTGAGCGCTCTAATGGGATGAATTAATCGAATATGAATTATGTTTTAGTTTTCGAGCTTCAATGTAGTCACGCAAATGCTTCAAATTTGCAATCTTCCTATTCCTAACTTGTTAGCGCTATATATGTAAAAAAAAGGAGTGGCTTAATTACTACCTCGCGGATCCAGCCTGTCAGTCATTGTAATTAACCTCTCCAAATGAATACCTTGATGGGTTTTTTGAGGTTTACCGTCCCTCGTGTTTAACGACGCCGTAGTGGAGGGCTGTGGGTAATTTCTACCACCTGGGTGTCTTTAATGTGTACTGACATCGTCCAGTACACAGGCGCCTCTAGCACTTCGCCTCCGCCTAAATGCCACCGCAGTGGCCAAACCTTGAAACTTTCATTGAGACTTTGCTGAGAATTCACCCATTGAGTGAATTTCTGCTTTTCCCTGCTGTGTGCTTAGGAGCTTCAAAGTTCTGCTGGAGTTGCATCGATCGTGTCCGCGTGAATGAAAAGTCGTCGGACTCATTTTGTAAGCGTAGGCATTCGCTCACGGGTAAGCGTCGGCACTGGCTTTGTAGGCACTCACCGGTAAGCGTAGGGGCCCATTTGCCGCACCCGCGGCTTGGCCCTGCCTTTCTTGGCCGCCTCGGCGTTGGTGATGTTGAAGAAGTACATGTTGGCGGACATGTCGTAGCAGGATCCCACATCCTTCCACACGTGGAACGCTGTGGAGCCCTCGGTTATGCTCACTTGCTGCGGAAGGAGAATATGGGCAAAAGGGGAACAGGGCGCCACTGTGAAAATCATGCACCTTGTTCTGTGCCGCAGCAACAACAACAACAACAAAAGAAGAGTAGCGTAAATACTAAGTCCTACTTCCCAGAGTGCCTTATATAAAGCAAATCTCCAGATCAGCCCAGCGCGAAGTCGCGACGACGTAGCATGGCTGCGGTCATCGTTTGTGCAGGCAGAAAAAGGGAAAAAAAAGCCGCCATTTGCATTACGGGAGGTGTCCTCATAAGATTGCTGTCATTTCGAGCGTAGAAGAGGCGTATGTTTTCTCTCATGGCATGAACATTACCTTGAAATGAGATTAATGTGCGTAAACACCGAAACATGTTTGTTTTATTTTGTCTGTGTATGCTGATTTGTATGCGTATGCATATTGAATGATCCCTGTCGCCTGTGTAAATAAGGGGGTTGGGAGCCTGTCAAGCTGCTGTTCAGCAGCTTTTTTTTTTTCATCTCCCCATGTTCTGAAGAAGAACCGTGAAATAAACCGCAACCGCAATCAGCAATGAACAATTCAGCAAAACTGCATGGTGCAGATGTATATGCATGCCTCGGCCTATACTCAAGAGTGCCGCATTTTTTTTCCATATTCGTATAAATTACGTTAGAAAAATTCATCATGCCCTGTTTTCTGCAAGAAGTTTAGGTTCTCCGTGGCCGCGATATTTTCCCGCGACATGTGAACGAGGATTTTGACGTAGACAGCCAACTCTTTGCTTAGCCATGCAACATCTTCGAATTCGCTTGCTTGTCGTGGCATACCGGAAAGGTATCGGTACGTCACTCGATACGAAAGCGATAGAGCATTTACACTTCTTCGCAGGCCAAAATTCCTTGCGTCAGAAAAACAACCGCGTGACTTGGACCCGCCGGGAAAAAAGAAAAAAAAGCGAAAGATAAAAACGTGAACTTGTTAGACATGGCGCTTCGGTGTCTGCTCGCAGTCGCAATCTGCAATTTTTGTTGCAAAAATCTAGAAAAAGCAACGCCCACGTTGCAAACCTCCAGAACATTCGGGCATGCAAACGGACACTCGCTGTAGCTGGAAGTCATGTACCCATGGAGGAAAAAAAACTAGAAAAGAGTGCGCTCAGCCTCTGCAAGCCATCCTCCTCTGACGCCGCTGCCGAGGGCCCTTTTGCGCACTGGCTCTTGGGAAATAGGCCCTCTACAGTTACCAGACTGCCAACCAGCGGTGTTTTTTAGTGAACGTTCGTGCTCCGATGTAGCGCAGAAGCGCAGCGCCTGTGTTGCAGCTTTGGCGGAATGCGTACCGAGCTCGAGGTTGTCTGAAGGCTCCGCGTCTCAACACTTCTGTTGATTACACTCGAGTTTTTGGGTGCACTGTAGAAAACTGCAGGTAAACTTTTCATCAAAGGGTGCGGCCGCGACCTCGATCGTCACTGTTCAACTGTGGTTCATAAAAAGAATGGAGAGGAATTCCTTTCGTCGTTATACACACATACGGAGCGTTTATTTCAGCGCATGCTATAAGCAGAGAACTCGAGAGTAGGCGAAGAAAACGAGCCTCTAAAAAAGGGCGCAGTGGCTTCCAGAGCGCTCACGGCGGACGGACGTGTTTAACGAGCGCTCCGGCGCGCAGCGCAAGATTCTATTTCTCGGGCAGGCGGACTTTGGCCCACCTATGGGCCCGCCGTTCTCCGCTATTCTCGAGGCAGAAGTCGCGCCGAATACGCTCGCGCACATACGCGGTTCCGACGTGAAATGCAGCAGTGAAGTATTTCTCTCTCTCGCTGTCGAGAGAGAGTGCCGGCGGCTTTACGTCTGCCCCTCGCGGCGTTTCCCGGCCACTGCGCACAATCACTTACAAAAAGAAGTAAACTGTATGTATTGTGGCGCACAGCAAAGCTCGAACCCAGGCTCCATTTGGTAGCGTGTTGAGTCGTCGGGCTGAGGAAAGTCTGAAGCTTCGAAGTTGGAGATTACAAAAACAAGCAGATTTAATGGCAAGAAACTAAGACACTTATTTACAAAAAGAAGAACAAGGAATCAAAATTTAAGAGTTCATGACGTCGAATGACTGGATGAACCCAAGGTTCAGAGCCACACTGGATGAACCTCTTACCGAAGGTCCGGAGCGTTCGTGCTCACTTTGGTCGCAGGTTATATAGCCCAAGGCTCCGCCCTTTCACCAGGCGACAATTCATCGCGACACAAAAGATCGGCACTAGCACAGCCATCGAAGACCTGTTGAGCCCTTTCACTAGGCGGCAATTCATCGTGGCACAAAAGATCGCCACCACACGTCACTGCCAACGAAGACACCTGTGGTAGAGCCCACCCGTGGGCTCTGGCGAGGAGGAAGCTAAGTCCGCATCACTGTAGCACTGAGTTGGCCGCTCGCGTCCATTGAACACAGGTGTGGCAGGATGACGTCACAGCCGCAGCTGCGCAGGCTTCCTCTGATTCGTTCCGGTTTTTTTTTAAAGGGACACCCTTTCTTCCCCTGTCGTCGGTTGCTTCTCGAAGGGGAGGTCGTTTTCGCCGAGCCGAGTGTGGGAAGAGCCTCATCGGCCACTTCCCAGAAAGTCACCCTTTTCTGTGAGGTCATCGTGGGGTCAAGTTGGGGTCAAACGACCCGTCGAAATTGCCGCTACTGTTGAATTCCCCACCGTTACATCTCGGGTCTCAAGATGGGTCGTAACAGTATGTACATAGCCGCGCGCACGTAGCGTCCTGTCTCGGACTAATCGCGCGCGCGGCACACTGCACTAGCGGCCGGGGTGGGGCGCCCGGCCGAGTATACCGTCCGAGGTAGCACCCACGGAGCGTTCGTGTCACGCGTGCACTACCTGGCGAAGAGCAAGCGGGAAGTCAAGCCCGCCTGTTCGATGAACGCACAGAGGATCACCGTTGTTCTGTCACGGGTGCGCGCACTGCCGCGCGGCCACAGGAGTGTTTCGAGACTGTCCGGGATTATTCCCAGCGGCCTGTAGGCCGCGAGCATCTCGCGACGCGGCACTGCAGAAGCGGTACAGCGAAGGAGCATGTGCTCCAGGGCCTCTACTGCGCCGCAGTCAACGCACGCTCGGGGATGGCGGCCGCTGCGGCGAGCGAGCAGTTGGCGCTCACCACGGAGCCGTCAGTGAACACAAGCAGATCGTCGCGCAGTTGTTCGTAGAGCGAGAAAGCGAAACCGAAACCGAAATCCGGCTAAGAGCTACCGCTGCCTTGTCACGTGAGGGCCTATTTCCCACGATGCTTTCTATTATATTTTTTATGACTAGGCTTCAAGATTGTGGCGTCATGCTCCCTCCTAGTTTTTCTTCCTCCGTGCATGTACCAGACGCCCCAGTGAACGGCTGCCAACCTTTTGAAAGAGACGGAGTGAGCCCAGTGGAACCAACTGGGGCTATTGAGAGTCGCGCGGCACAGTCTGCAGAATTTTTTTCCTTTCTCCAAAGGTAATTAATCAGTGAATACTACTAAGCTTATATTTAGTTACTGCATTCAGGAATAAAGTGTCATTTGAGAAGTTGTGCATAGTCTTGAAAACGGTTGGCTGAAACTGTTTCGACGAAGGTGCAAAGGCACACCCGGTTTACGCAAGGTCCTGCGATCATTTTTGACTGGCGCAGTTCTTTCTAAACTACCCCATACGGCGCACTTGTCCGATTACAAAAATGGGCAGATTGATAAGACCCATCACGCATGGCAAACAGCTGCCGCTAGCTAAACATGTGATACGAAAGAGATGAAGGCAAGGTGATATCACGGCCGTAATTCCTACACGCAACGCCAGGAGCGCGAGACAGCTCCAGTACTCTCGTATGACAGCCTCCGAGTGCTACGCCACTGGTCGAGTGGCCTCACGTACTACGCACCCCCGATGCTGTCACTCTAGCACATATCGTGAGAACGCGTAGACATTTAGTTGACACAGTCACCCGTGCTGGTAAAACTGCTCAGTTGTTAGAGTTCTGTGTTAGTAAGACAATACCGCTTTCAGGCTGCTTGCGAGGAGGAGGGTAGAAGGGAGCAAGGCGGAAATTTCGGCGAGTTGGTAAGTATATTCATCATTTTGCTCACAGCGCAACAAGAACGGGACACGAGACGAAAGACTAACACAAACGAGCGCTTGTTTGTGTTAGTCTTTCGTCTCGTGTGCCGTTCTTGTTGCGCTGTGAGACAAAAAAAAAGGGGGGGGGGGGGGGTAGAGGGAAGGAGGAGGAGAAGAAGCAGGAGGAGGAGGAGGAATGCGGAAAGAAAGTGCACAAAACTTCGTGCGCCCTTCCAAAACCATCACTGATCCTTTACGGCTACGCGGGCGGAGTAACGACGTCTAGTAGGATGGCTTGAACGGAAATCACGCACGAGAATATCGCGCAAGTGTTGAGGTAGCCCAGCAAGTGCAGTATAACCGAAAAACTGAACGTTTTGGAGCGCGCGGAGAGTAGGCTGTGAAGCAGAGCCTGACCTTGTTCAGCAGGTCCCTGTAGAAGTCGTCAAACTCTAGCAGCACGAATATCGCCAGGGCGGCCACGATGAGTGAGAACGCGCCGCAGCATGTCCCTGCGATGGAAGCGAAAAAAAGCCTGAGACGGAGACTCCTCGTCCGCTAACCACGCAGGCCCCTCTTTTCCATGACATCGTCCAGCGTGTGCGCCTGGCATCAGCGTCATTTACGCCTCCTCGTATGATCAGAGCTTATATTTGCAAGCTTCTGTAACACAGTGTCTTTCAAGCATAAAGTAGTTTAAAAAAAGTTTAATACAACATAAAAACCGCAAAACAACATGGTCACGGGTATTGCCTCACACTTCCCCAGAGACGAAATGTCATGTTCTACGACGTGTCGTGGAGAGATATGCCGCTCACTCGCTGAAAGCATGCATATCTCAGCACGTGCTGCACTGAAAGCTAGAATGTCTACTAATATGAACAGAAGAGTTACAAGTGTCCGCGAGCGATTGTAAGCTGGTGAAAAAGAAAGGGGGCATACATTGAGACACCTCAAAACAGGGAATGGAATTCAGAGCTGCGCGGATTGTTAGGACGCCTACACATACGTTACAAAAGACGACAAGATAGTCAGAACGTCGCGCTTTTGTCGGTCCAATTTCGAGTACGCAGCGATAAACGTACCTGTTTTCTTGCTCCACATCGCTAGCCTCGTTTCAGCTGTTATCTATGGACCACTCCCCAGAGGACGGCTGCACGCTCCGAATTTCATTGTGTCCTGCACCGAGACGCCATCCTCTTTCTGAAAAAAAGAGAGAGGAAAAAACAAACAAAAATTATTCTCGCGATAAGTGGGTGAAATTATATTTGCGCCAGTCCAGAAACATTTAAATGCACTGCAGAAGAACAAACCCCAAAAAGTCAGCTATGCACACTCAAACGGTTTAACAAGATTCACATCCGAGAAATTACCTAATCGCAAGTTTTACTTTCTGATTTTCTTGATCTGACTGTCCAAACGCGCTCTCGCGAATTCTCATACTAATGTGCGTCATATATAAGGTCAGAGAATGACGCATGTGAACAAAAAGAAACTTACACCAAAATGGGGACGATTTAACTAGTTTTACCACGACCAGCTGCGGTTCATTAGTGAACGCACGCTGCTTCTAGCTTGACTAACAGTCACAAGTTACCCCACGTTAACTGAGATACGAAGTCACATGGGAGATCGACTTTAAACGTCACGTTGAAGCGCGCACATTGCCCGCGAAACATGACGCCTTGTTATCGAACGCCTGGGGGGTGAATATCTTAATTGCGGAAACCACAGATGCTGGAACTCCGCCTAGTGTTGCTTCAGAAAAGTAAAAAAAAAAATGACCCAAGATTGCGCCCTCTGGCGTCATTCAGATTCCTTACCCGTCAGGGTTACGCGAATAATGACAATGTGTAGTTTAGGGCATTTAAATGAATAAGAAAAATGAGCTTCACCCGCACCACTGCCACGTCTCGGGTACAATCGAAATTATAATCTAAAAGACGAGGCCCGAAAGGGCAATTATGATTGTGCCAACCGAAGGTGGAAGGAAATCAGAGGTGACGTGAAATCAATGCATTTCATCTAAAGAGCCTTTATGATGCAATCAAAGCATACACAGCCTTCAAATTTGCCGAACTAAAGCAAATTTATGCGACGGAAGAAGGTGCCGCTAATGTAAGATGAAATCGCAGCTGAGAGACTCCACCTGCCCACGCAAATACCGTAATGTCTGATATACAATCCGCTAAATTTTGAGCTTTTCGGAATATGTATAGGTGCGGACTTTCCAATATTTTCGTTTAACATTGCGAAATATGGCATGAAACCCCCATTCTTTATTCTATTACGTGGTTTCGTGATGCACTTATGATCTGCGTGCACATTCATTTAAATACGCTGGTTGCACACCTTGCTCCTGCTGGGTAAGTACAGGTGCAGGCAAAATATTACGGAGCACGTTTCGGCGTTTGATATTTTCTAACTCGTTCCGTAGAGAAGATACGTTTCTTCGGTTCATACGTGAGCGTACCACCGGCATGTGATAAGTTCTAGGGCCCGGAAATTTAGGCACTAAAGAACCCCGAAATAGGCAGGCATCTAGGCTCTAAAAAATATTGAAATAGGCGCTATAAACCAAAAATAGGCGCTTTGAATAATACTCTTTATTCATAAGTACAAGATTTGTAAGTCAAGCACGGAGCGTACGCAGTCCTCAACTGAAGCATTAAAGCGCATTCTCAGGTTTCCGAACTTGAAGCGCCTTCGGTTTTCGCTAAGCATAGCTTTGTACTTTAAAAGGCTTCTTTGACATCACATTAACTTAGTGGCGCGAACCTAAAACATGAGAGTTGATAAAGGCCTTAGGCCTTCAGGTGATGTGGCCGTATCGTCTCCGCGTAGAAAGTCTCTGATTTGGGAAATTGTTTCTAGGCATCTATTTTTTTCTACCAATTGTTGCATCTTCGTAGAAGCAATAGCACCCTTTCCTTCCAGTCACCGAAGTGCTGCTGGTACTTCTGTCACTACTTTCAACGATTCATCTATTGAGAGTCCAGCCTTTTCCAACTTTGTCATCATTTCCGTCAATGTTGAGAAGTTTGCACTAATGTATGTCAGGTCTCTTTCCAAACTCGCCTCTTGCTACCCTTCGTTACACTACGTTCAAGTTACAATTCGAGAAAAACGTTCGGCGAGACCCGCGCCTTTTGTGCACGTGCATTGGCGCGTGCCTTTCACCATACTGAGACAGATGTCTGAAAATTGAAAAACGGCATCGAGGACCGAAGTGCCGGATTTAGGCATTTATAGGCAAAAAGTGCGGTTAAATAGGTAGTATTTCCTAACAAATGGCAAAAAGGCAGGCAAGTGCAAAAATCCCCCGTTTAGGCATTTATAGGCATGTTTAGGCAAATACCTAAATTTCCGGGCCCTAGTGATAACTTACGTATAAAGGACATTCTAATTTTTCCTTGGTAAGGAGTGACAAGATTTCGATCGCTGAAACAATGTTATGCCCGGGTCTGTACCCTGTGCGGCCATCTGGCAAAGAAAAAACTTCAGCAAGAATTGAGCTCAGCGGTCAATATTATACCGCTACGTGGATTACATACAAGAAATTACAGTAGTTACCGCACACTGAGTGCGCAAAACAGGACACGACAATCTTTGTACTGCATGCGTGCTACTTACGGCCCTTCAACTATAGGAAACGTAGTTTTTCTGGCATGATACAAAGATGTTCCGTTAATCGCTCGCACAAATGAAAAGTCGGAAGAGAAATGAAATAAAAAAATAAAAGCAGCGCAACAGTATATATTCCTAATGCAACTAACCTGTCCATACCCCTTTCAGTCACTGTACAAAGTGCAGGCAATTATAGAATTTAAAGGAGTATTGCTTCTGCAGCACGCCTTCGCTTTGTGTTAGGCAAGGGATTCAAATCTATGGTCGCTGGCAAAAGAGCAACAAATGGTCGAATGCGTGTCAGATAGCTGAATTTCTCCTTACGCAAGACAAGCACCCCATTCGCCTTACTATTCACTCTTCCGAGTAACCAGTTAGCGGCAAAACCCAGCTCTGCTCGAGACCGGGCGTTTCCGATTCAATGCGCGATGCCACGGACTAGGGAACTGCCCTTTCGCGTTCCCTCGCAAGCCACGCTCAACGTACCGTGATGAAGATTTCACCTTGAAACGCAATCGGAGATCCACCGGCTCCTCGCCTTCGCACACGGAAGAAGTCGCACAGGTATTTGCTACTCAGAGAGCCTTCTCTTGGCGCCTTCACTTACGTCTTTCGCCGTGGGAGAAATAAAAAATCTAACGGCGCCGATTGTATCGACACACACGAGACACAGCCGTAAGGCTAGTGGCACCACACGCGCGAAACTGAGACCTCGGATAAATCGTTCACGACTGCACCAAATCGCGTCGTTTACAGCCACCCTTCAGGTCTGAAGCATGCAAGTGTATAAAACTAGCACGCGATAGTGAAGACCAGATTTCGATGGAGCGTACTCACTCGAGCTCCTTCAAAGTGCGCTGCCCCGTCCGCCCGCTGTCAAGACCTTTCAAACCACACTTCACGCTCGGAGCGCCACCTAGCCGCCCGACAATTAGCCAGAAGCGTGGCAAGCAGTTGCGTGTACTCGAGCGTGTGAACTCCATGTTGCGTCAGAGCGAATGCCTTTCAGTTTGCTGAAGACCCTGGAACTCCCGTGACGTCACGAGGAGAGGCAGGTGAACGAGAAGGGAAAGGGAGGGGAAAGGAGAAGCTCCGCGGCGTGACTTCATTCGATATCCGAGCTCCGGACATGGAACAACGAATAGCAAAATTGGTCGCGTGCCGCTGCATTCTTCCCACTTGAGATTACGTATACACTAGCAGACGACACTTTAGTACGTCGCTACCGTCATCCCTCTATGAACGCTAATATCTGCGTCGTTACCTTCATCATTCTATGGACATTTACCGCAAAGACGACGACAGCATTAATTGCGAATCATGCCGCGAATCGATTCTAACGCCGAAGATAACTTGCTTTGAAGGGTACAGAGCACGATATTTTTTTTTTCCTCTCACTTTCAAAAACCGTGAACGAATTAAATGGGAAAAGTTGCAGAAGGCTACAAGGGTTCAACAAGGCTTTTAGTAACCGTCGAGATTAGAATAGGCAGATGACAATATGTGCCACTAAGCGCCATTGTTGAGTGTAAAACGACGAAAGACCAATCAAATATGCCACCGACATCACTTGGTCTCAAGCAACGTTTGTGCCAGGGGCTTAATTCTAATCGTTCGTCTTAAATGCGTTGACATCAGTAGCAGTTACCGTGGTTGCGGATGCACCCATTCTGAGGGATTTCGACTGCGCCGGAGCTCGAAGACGTGTAACCTTGAATGCAACCAAACCACGTGGTCGCTAGGCAGGCTTGTTTAATTGCGCTTACCAACCTAACCGGCATTGAGCTCATTTGCGTAATGTGAGCGTTTGTAGCGTCGTAGAGACAACAGGGGGACGCGAAAAAAGAAGTAAAAACAATCCGGATAGGAAATGCTGTAGTCTGTCTAATTCCTAGGAAACACAAGCGGCGATTACACAACCTGGCTGTCAAGGTAGCTGCGGATAATATTTGTCAAGCTCAGGCGACTCCCTGTGCCCTGCCGCGACAGATTAAACCAGAAGACCGTGGACGGCCACGCCGGCTTTAGGTTAGGTCACATTAGCATAAGTCGCACTTGATGACACTAATCTGACGTTTAAATAGGCTTCAGTGGTCCTGTGCAATAATATACATCAAGTCGATTAGGAAAATCTTGGTTCTTGCATCTAGATCGGCGACAACTCATAACTCGACAGTGTTAGCACGGACGCTCGGAGTAAAAGCAGTGCGCATCATCACTATCATCATCACCATCATACTTCTTTATCTCATCAGCTCACCTAACTTACTGCCGCCCCCTGCTAAGTTTGCCTTCTCTTGGAATCCACTCCGTTACCCTTAAAGGACCAGCGGTTATCTTGCATTCGCATTACATGCCCTCCCCAAGCCGCACACACACTAATTCAGGATTGGTCGAGACGGTGTGATGTCACGCTTTGGGCTGCGGAATGAAAATGATTAAGACTAGAGTTTAATTGTGCCTATGAGGTCGCAGCATGGCTGAAATGTCGTTGTTACATAAAGATGTAAAGTAAATTAATTTCGCTGAAAAGAAAATTGTGGTAATAGTTGGGTACCGGACCAATTACCCTTCGGTTGAGTCGGAAACGTTACCCCTAGGCCATTCAGGAACGTTCGTTCAACTTTGTTAAATGGAGAACTTGTGTGTCTTGTGGTGTATCACGTGTTCTAGTAAGCCTGCTAATGCAGGCTAATTAGTGAATGTAATAAAAAGAGGTAGTAATTAAAAAAATTTGTAAGGCGGAGTTTAAGTGCCCCCCGAATTTCATTTTCTGTCGTCATCGCGACCATTCAAGTTTCTACTGCAATGATTTCTTCCACGGCACCTCCCACTAGTATTTACTAGGGATCTGAAACCACCTGCACTATAGAATGCAGAGACTGAATGAATCCGAAGCAGGCAACTATTTTTTAGTCTATTCTTGTCAGTCGTTATCGAAACATTTCTTCTGTACCGATTCAAAAACTTCACCGTGATCTTTACTAAGAATAATTAACATGTTTTTGAAGGCCTAAGACAGGAAAAAATAAAAGGTCGGCAGCATTACACAAGGGTTGGTAGAAAAAGGGAATCCCGTGCCCTCACACCACGATACAGCTGGCCACTCAGCTCCAAGGCCACCCAATAACATGAGAAACTCAGTTAAAATTCTTCCCACCCGGCAACCTTCACGAGTAAAGAAAGCTTCCAGCCTTCCCAAATTCAAAAAGCTCTATGCCGTTTAGATTTTTTTATCTTCTCTTCTCTCCGGAGAATATTAAAGTTCCCACAATTTTTTTGTTTATTTTCATTGCGCATGTATGCAATCTTTGCACACTATAACTACACCGATGTGTCTAAAACGGCGTGTAAGACAGGCTGCCAGCCGCTTTCTCTCTATTTTCTTCTCCATCTGTGCTCGATTTACTAGAGACCCCCCTTCGATGGAGCCAGACTTTAATAAGCATTTACGGTACCCCCATATAGGCGTAATTTTTATGATTATTTTAAGACGAACTAGCGTGGTCCCGGAGAAACCGATATAGAAATAACGCAATGAAAGTCTGAACCAAACGACGACGGGTGGGAACAGCCCTCAGTACAACAGCCTGGCGGATCACATCAATGTCAGACGTGTCTCATCAGTAGAAACCTCTGAAAAAGATTCGGCCGATACATGTGGGGAGAGCGTAGAGATCTGGCGCTAGACCGTAACGACGGTTTGGTGCACGATTCAAAGCGGCGCTTGGAGCTCAAGACCCGGGGTCGTCGGTACGAGGCCGCCCTTGCATCTCCTGTTTTTCCCCTCGCTTCGCTGACGAAAGCAAACTTAATTGATCCTTGCAGATTTTTTTTTTCGGGTGCCAAGTTGGGGTGAGCGACCCTTACACGATCGCAGCCTTTTTACTAGAATGTATTCGTCAATT
Source organism: Amblyomma mixtum (assembly GCF_055824585.1). NCBI lineage: Eukaryota > Metazoa > Arthropoda > Arachnida > Ixodida > Ixodidae > Amblyomma > Amblyomma mixtum. The sequence continues at coordinate 306,423,859 of NC_143012.1, read as the reverse complement.
CCTTCAGCATTAGCACTCTCTGAATCGATGGTGCCGATTCGTATATCCCTGTTGATCCATCACCGATATGCTGTATCCGTTACTTTTCTGGCTGAAATAATGGCATTAACAACGTTGAAATTCGGACTTGTTGGTTCATACTTCGTAGCAATAGCGCAAACAGGACAAGGGACCAAGTGTGTGTCTACTCGTTCTTGGTCTCTTGTCCTGTTTGCGCTATTGCTACGAAATAATGGCATTTTGGGCGCTAGGCACGATCCTCATAAATAACTAATAACCGTGGGAGATTCCCCAAACTCACCTGCACATATCGACATTCGTGGCAGCGCAAGAGCTTGGTTCTTCATCATGGGATAAGAAGTGCTTGCAGACGACGACAGTGACGGAAAAACGACACAAACAGCTTTGAAGGAAAAAAAAAACACACAATATCACAAAGTTGTTTGTGTCGTTTCTCCTTCAATGTCCTCGTCTGCAAGCGTTGCTTATCCCACGATTTCTTAAAACCAAGCTCCCAGCAGCTTACCTTCTCAGTTCTTCAACCGCTACAGTGACTAAGACAATGTTTGTGCCATCTAAAATGGTAGTATATTTCTCTCGGTTATAGCACTGAGGCGTTCGCTCCCGTCCATTAATCACTATGCCCTAAACCCTGTATTCGGTGTACAAAAACCACGACCATTCGCAAAAAGCCCCACTGCAAGCAATTTCAGTTCCTCCTTCTAGCAGCATTGACAGCAGCAAAAAAAAATAAATAAATAAATCTTTACATCTGTCCATGCTGAGGAAACAATGTCGTATAATCAGCAACCATAAAGTCCTGTTTCTCCAGCTCTAGCCATTAAGTTTTGTTTATTATTTTCATTGCAGCAGACTTCCCTCACATTGTAGGAACGCCCGCTAAAGATTGCATGAGCTTCTCGCACGCACAGAGTGAGAAGGATGGGAGAGAGCCGCCTCTCTAATCTGGCATCTGTCCAGCGTACGTCCTCGGTGGGCTCAATTTATTCACTACGTGACTGCGTGCCAATTTCCACATATGTAACGCTACCGGAGAAAAAAAAAAAATCAACGTAAAGATCGTCGAACGAACAGTTACTGCGCCGAATAGTTCCGCTACCTGGATCATCGGTGGCGTCCGGTTTGAGCTGCGTCCCACCGGCACTAACGTATATGACAGAAACGTGGAGGCTAACAAAAAGGGCTGAACTTAAACTGAGGACAGCGCAGCAAGATATGCAAATAAAATTGACTGACGCAACATTATGACATGGGAAGTGGGTCGGGGAACGAATGCCAGTTGACCTCCCAGTCGAAATCAAGGAGGAAAATTGGGCATGGGCAGGACATGTAATGAAAGCATAGCTTTGGGCGGCAGAAAGTTAGGTGTGCGTATGGGATTAGAAAGTTTGCGGGGATAAGGCATAAGGTAGAAGACTGACCCGCAGTGCTTGGGTGCAGTTAGGTTTTACTCTCTCAGCAGTTGAGCTTTACTGGCCCCAGGAACGAGGTTATATCCAATGCTACAAGAAACCGAAATTGGTACAGGCGACATTGTCATGGGCTGGTGCCAAGTTTACAGAAACTAATAAAGTTACACCACACAAATGCCTCCGACGCTCATACCTGCAGTGCTCGGACAAAGAGGCAGCGCGGGTCATAGGAAACGATCGGCTTGCGCTCGACGTTTGCCGAACGCATTAAAAAAAAAAAAAATGACGGTCGATTTAAGTTGTTAGGCCAGATGCTGATTAGGTGCGCCAGCACTTA